>NC_092726.1:142772596-143096739 GCF_047496885.1 Scyliorhinus torazame
TTTCCCTTACAACATTTGCAATACAATATGCCAACAGTATTCGCAAAACCACATCGAACTGTCATTTTTTCCAAAAAAATCTCCCTATTGTTAAATACACAGTTAAAAAAAAAATTAAGTCTTATCTTAACACATTACTCATTACCTAACCACACAAATAGACCGTGTGTTACAACTTTACATATTTGTAACTGTTTTCACAATTCCAATACTAAAAATAAAGTACAATATCGACACATCCCTTCTCGGCTTTGGAACCAATCGTCACTACATACTAAATATGGCGCGTTAACAACATCAATATTATTCGTGATGATCAATGTAGTTAAATCAAGAAAACACACTAAACTACCACTATCCCCCTCTATTAAAATATTCACTGATCAGGTTCCTTGAACGGCACACATATCCCCAATATCATACATAACAATCTCTACCAATTTACATTACATTACTTCTTTAATAACGATTACAGCTCTTCAATGCAATATTGTTTGCTGCATTGGTAATAATTTTCCCGCCGTGGCATCAAGCTACAAACATTCTTAAACTTTTATCATTTATCATATTGGGGTTCCTCGTCAGTCGCTGCTGTCTGCCGAGACCCTTAATAACTCCATCGTGTAGTACATACCCCTTGGAGACCTCAGATCATCCACCGCTAAACTCCTGAACCGCACCTATAATAAGGAAAAATGCGTTTTCCGCACAACCCGCCTAGCCATCCTTGGCTAAGTTGTGGAAACCGGATTCCTCGGGCCCGACCCCGACCGCATGCGCCCCCTCCTGGAACTACCCCTCCCCCACTGCCACAAGACCCTGAAGACATGCCTGGGGTTTTTCTCTTACTATGGTCAATAGGTCCCCAATTCTGCGGACAAGGCCTGTCCACTATTTTTGCACTGTTTTGCCCCTGACGGCTGATGCCTGCCTGGTCTACAACCGCATCAAGGCAGATATTGCCAAAGCCGCGATGCACGCTGTGGATGAGTCCATTCCGTTCCAGGTGGAGAGCGATGCGTCTGACTTTGATTTGGCCGCTACCCTCAACCAGGCGGGCAGGCCCGTGACGTTCTTCTCCCGTACCCTCCATGCCTCCGAAATTCGACACTCCTCCGTCAAAAAGGAGGCCCAAGACATTGTAGAAGCTCTGCGACATTGGAAACATTACCTGGTCGGCAGGCGATTCACTTTCCTCACTGACCAACGGTCGGTTGCCTTCAGGTTTAACAATACACAGCAGGGCAAAATTAAGAACGACAAGATTCTGCGTTGGAGGATCGAGCTCTCCACCTTCAACTATGATATCTTGATTCGATCTGTGAAGCTCAATGCGCCCCCAGATGCCCTATCCCACGGTACATGTGCCAGCGCACAAGTCGACCGACTTCGGGCCTTCCACAGTGACCTCCGTCACATGGGGGGTCATCAGTTTTTTTCACTTTATCAAGGCTCGCAACCTGCCTTACACCATCGAGGAGATCAGGACCGTAACCAGGGACTGCCAGGTCTGTGCGGTGCAAACTACACTTCTATGGGTCAGACAGAGCGCACCTGGTAAAGGCCTCTCGCCATTTTGAGCGCCTCAGCATCGACTTCAAACGGCCCCTCCACTGACCGTAACATGTACTTCCTCAACGTCATTGATGAGTACTCAGGTTCCCCTTTCGCCAGAACATGCCCTGACATGACCGCTGCCACCGTCATCAAAGCCCTGCACAGTCTTTTCATCTATTTTCGGTTCGCCACATCCATCGATAGCGATCCGGTTCCTCCTTCATGAGCGACGAGTTGTGTCAGTTCCTGCTTAGCCAGGGCATCGCCTCTAGCAGGGCGACCAGCTACAACCCCGGGGCAACAGACAGGTGGAGAGGGAGAACGCGGCGATCTGAGAGGCCGTCCTCCTGGCCCTGCGGTCTAGAGGTCTCCTCGTCTCCCGCTGGCAGGAAGTCCTCCCCAATGCGCTCCACTCCATCCGGTCGCTCCTGTGCACTGCCACCAATGATATCCCTCACAAACATATGTTTGCCTTCCCCACGAAGTCCACCTCCAGGGTCGCGCTCCCGTCCTGGCTGACATTCCCAGGGCCCGTCCATCTCGGGAAGCATGCGAGGAGCCATGAATCAGATCACCTCATCGAGAAGGTCCTGCTACTCCAGGCCAACCCACCATATGCCCACGTGGCACATCATAACGGGCGACAGGACACAGTCCCCCCCCCCCGCCCCCCGGGATCAGGTTCCCCAGCGACCATCACCACCAGCCCCGACCCTACACCGACTCCCTCCACCTCCACCCAGCTATTTCCAGATCTGGCACCCGCAGGCCCACCGGCGACCATCACCACCACCCCCGCCCATACATCGCCTCCCCCTTCTCCAATCGACTCAACTACTGGGTGAGGAAGAGGACAACACGCTCCCGGACGCGTACGTCTCGACATCGGTGCCCACATGATAGCCGGGACTGAGGCGATCACGGCGTAAGGTCAAGGCCCCCGACAGACTTAATCTTTAAGTCCACTTCACCCCCCTGGACTCTTCTTTTTAATAGGGGTGAATGTGGTAAACCACTGTAGTGTGTAATATGTGTATTGTGGTAAACGGCTACTGTATTACATAATGTGGTAAACGACTGCCCGATGGCTCCGCCTCCCCTCGGGTTCGGTATAAAGGTGGCTGGTCTCCGCCTCTGACCCAGTTCGGGATCAGAGGCCAGGAGGTGTTCTGTTTAGTCTATTATAGCTTCAGTTACGTTCACTACTCGTCTTGTGTTCATTGATGGCACATCAGGGGGGAGGGGGTTCCGACCCCAGGGGGGACCAGGGGGGACCTCCGATGTTGCCTGGCCCGCGATCGGAAGATCGGCAGTCCGGCCTCTGTGGCTGGGGGCCTCCTTTCCTGCGCTCCGGCTCCTCCAGCCCTGTGCCATGTTGCTTCGCGGCCGGTGCGTTGAAGGAGGCTACTGCGCATGGGCGCCACTGTGCATGACCTCGTTGGTGCCGGCGCAACTGCGCATGCGCGGATCCTGCGGTGCCCAGTTCGCGCCGGGTGCTGCAGCTGGAGCGGGGCCAGAATTAGACGTGGGACCGACCCCTTCACGTAAAATGTGATGGCGTTTACGATGGCGTGGACACTCGGCCGTGGGATCGGAGAATCCAGCCCCCTGTATTGATTGTCCTGAGAACATGCTTACACTTCAAACATTTTTTTTGTCGATCTGCAACAATGGTAATTACATTTGAAGTCAAGGTGTTATTCTAATAACAGAAAGAAACAGCGAATGAGGCAGTTCAGAGGAGCAGTTCAAACTGACATGCTCAGTCTATGTGGGCTGATTTAGAATATGGTTCGAGATGCCAGAAGCCGGACGGGTAGTAGCGATGGAATTGAAACATTGCCGCAGAGAAGAGAATCATCAGTTGCATTGTGCTGCAGGATGAACACGTGATGGAAGTGAAATGGGGGAGGGTGCTGAACACCCACGTGGTTAACGCTGTAGACCCTCATTGTAATAGTTTCTGGGGGAGGGCAACAATATGTTGAAGTGGAACGGCGGTGGTCAATATCGAATAGTAATTGCTGTAGAGATACGTCATTGGGAGTAGGCCAAGCTGCGGGTTCCTTGGAGAGCTTGAAAATGGTCCGGTGAAGGGAAGAAAATGAGATGGATGTTGCATGATGAGTGGAGGAATGATAGTGGAGGTGTGGAGGTGGTTATTGAGTAGGCAGAAGAGGTGGAAAAGTGGATAATGAAGGCAATGAAACGGCCTGGCTATAATTGCGTATATTCGAGTTTCAAAGGTTTGGTAGCCGTAAGGGACCTGATTAAGACATTGTTGTATGGAGAATGTGCAAGTGTGGGTGTGGACAGGGGAGTGACATTAGGAGCGGTGGAGTGGAAAGCTTTGGTCAAGCGTTTTTTGGACAGGATGGCTGATTATTTGGAGGGGCTAATAGATTACTTGAAGATATGAGACAGAGGGTGTGGATAGGTCTGGAGGGTAACCGACGACGATGATGTGCAGTGTGAAGGTATGTAGGGGGGAAGGGGTGTGACAACAGAAGGCCAAGGCGTTGAGGGTTTTTGTACAAGACCATGCTAGGACTGATTGGATAGATTGTTCTGGGGAGTGTCTGGATGACAGTGGACTATGGACTTGGGAATAGACGGAACAGAAGGATTTAAGCAGTTGGAGGTGGACGTATATAGGAGTGAGTGAATGTTGTTTGGGGAAGCAGGGTGCAGGTACAGACGGGGTGTTTAGATACATATAGAATACATAGAAGATAGGAGCAGGAAGAGAACATTTGTCCCTTCGAGCCTGCTGCGCCATTCATCACGAGCAGGCTGATCATCCAACTCAATAGCCTAATCCTGCTTTCTCCCCAGAGCCTTTGGTCCCATTCTCTCCAAGTGGTATATCCAGCCGCCACTTGAATATATTCAAAGCTTTAGCATCAACTACTGCCTGTGGTAATGAATTCCACAGGCTCACCACTCGTTGTGTGAAGAAATGTATCCTTATGTCTGTCCGAAATGGTTTACCCTCAATCCTCAGGCTGTGACTCCTGGTTCTGGACACACACCATTGGTAACATCTTCGCTGCATCTACCCTGTCTAGTCCTGTTAGGTTTTATCAGTCTCTATGAGATCCCCCCTCATTCTTCTGAAATCCAGCGAGAACAATCCCAACCTAGTCAAACTCTCCTCACATGACAGTCCCACCATCCCTGGAATCAATCTGGTAAACCTTCGCTGCAATCCCTCGAGAGCAAAAACATCATTCCTCAGAGAAGGAGACCAAAACTGTATACAATACTCCAAGTGTGGCCTCACCAAGGCCCTGTACAATTGCAGCAACACATCCCTGCTTCTATATTCGAAACCTCTCGCAATGAAGGCCAACATACCATTAGCCTTCTTTTTTTAAAATTTGGAGTACCCAATTCATTTTTCCAGGTAAGGGGCAATTTGGTGTGTTCAATCCACCTAACCTGCACATCTTTGGGTTGTGGGGGCGACATCCCCGCAAACACGGGGAGAATGTGCAAAGTCCACACGGACAGTGACCCAGAGCCGGGATCGAACCTGGGACCTCGGCGCCATGAGACTGCAGTGCTACCACTGCGCCACCGTGCTGCCCACCATTAGCCTTCTTTAACGCCTGCTGCACAAGCATACTTGCCTTCAGCGAATGGTGCGCAGGAACACCCAGGCCCCACTGCACACTCCCCTCTCCCAACCATTCAGCTATTAATGTGCCTTTCTGTTTTTACTTCCAAAATGAATAACCTCACATTTATCCAAATTATACTGCATCTGCCATTAGTTTGTCCACTCGCCCAAACTCCAGATCTTGCTGTAGGATCCCTGCATCCTCGTCACCATTCACCCTCCCACCTAATTTGGTATCCTCTGCAAACCTTGAGGTGTTACATTTTGTTCCCTCATCCAAATCATTAATATATATTGTGAATTGCTGGGGTCCCAGCACCGATCCCTGTGATATCCCACTGGTTACTGTCTGCCAACTTAAAAAGGATCTATCAACCCCTAGTCTTTGTTTCATCTCTGCCAATCAGTTTTCTATCTATCTCAATACATTTCCTCCAATCCCATGCGTTTTAATTTTGCACAATAATCTCTCATGCGGGACATTGTGAAACGCCTTGTGAAAGTCCAAATACATCACATCGACTGGCTCGCCCTTGTCAACTGTACTGGTGACCTCTTCAAAATTTAAACAGGTTTATCAAGCATGACTTTCCCTTCATAACTCCATGCTGAGTCTCACTGATCTTGACACTGTCTTCGAAATGTTCTGCTATTAAGTCCTTGATAATGGATTCAAGCATTTTCTCCACTACCGATGTTAGGCTGACTGGTCTATACTTCCCTGCTTTCTCTCTACCTCCCTCTTTGAATGTGGGAGAGACGTGAGCTGCCCTCCAATCTGCAGGACAGTTCCAGAGTTTATAGAATCCCGGAAGATGACCACCAATGATCCACTGTTTCCAGAGCCACCTCTTTAAGCACTCCGGGATGCAGATTCTCAGGCCCTGGGCATTTATCCGCATTCAATTCCATCAGTTTTCCCAGCACCATTTCTCTACTAATGTTTATGTCCCTCAGTTCTTCCTCATCCTAAACCTTTGATTCTCCAACATTTCTGGGATCTGATTTGTGCCCTCATTTGTGAATATAGGACCAAATTATGTATTCAATTGCTGAGCTATTTCTTTGTCCCTGATTATGCATTCCCCTGTTTCTGTCTGTAGTGGGCCCGCATTTCATTTTACCAATCTCTTTCTCTTCGCGTATCTGTTGAAATCTTAAGCGCCAGTCTTTATGTTCTCTTCCAGCTTCCTTTCCTATTGTACTTTCCCCTTCTTCATCAATCCCTTCGTCCTTCTTTGCTGAATTCTAAACTGCTCCCAATCCTCAGCCCTATTATTTTTCTTGGCCGATCTGTATGCTTCTTCCTTGTCTCGTATGCTATTTATAATTTCCTTTGTAAGCCATGGATTGGCCCTCTTACCCTTTTTCCTTTTGTGCCAGACAGGAATGAACAGTTGCTGTAGTTTCTCCAAGCGTTTCTTGAATGTTTGCCATTGTCTATCCACTGTTATCCTTTAACGAAACTCTCCCCAATCCATCAAGGCCGACTCACGGCTCATATCCTCATAGTTCCCTTTATTCTGATTCAGCACACTAGTCTCCGAATCAACTATATATGACACCCCCTAATGTTTTTTGCCCCTTGGTATTTCTCAGCTCATACAGATTCCACATTGTCAGAGCTATATCCTTTCTCACTATTGTGTTAATTTCCTCTTAAACCAGCAGTGCCACGCCAGGCCCTTTTCTTTTATACCTGTTCTTCCTAAATACTGAGAACTCTGGGACATTCAGTTCCCATCCGTGTCCACCCTACAGCCATATCTCCGTAGTCCCAATTATATCATGCGCATTGATATAGTTCTGCACGATTCTTCATCCACTTTATTGCAAATGCTCCGTGCATTAAGGCACAGAGCTTCAAAGTTGGTATTTTTCACAATGTTTTTCTTGCTCCCAATATTTTTCTCCACTGCCCTGTTTGAATTTTGGCCTCTGTTTCTCCACCTATCACTTTTCTTATTCATTTTTCTAACTTTTGCTTTTGCCCTTGTTCCTTCGTTCTCTGTCTCCTTGCATAGGTTCCCATCCCCCTGGCATATTAGTTTAAACCGTCCCCCACCGGTCTCGGAAATACCCCCCCCCCCCCCACTCACACTCACCAGACATCAATTTCAGACCTGCCCAGGTTTAACCGGTCCAGTTTGTGCAGGTCCCACCTCCACCAGAACAGGTCCCAATTCGCCAGGAATCTGAAACCATCCTCCTGACACCATCTCTTCAGCCACGTATTCACCCTCTGTATCCTGTCATTTCTACTCTGACTCGCACGTAGCACCGGGAGTTATCCTGAGATCACTACCTTTGAGGTCCAATCTATTTGTGGAAGGATCCAGAGCCATAGGGAGAAGCCATAGGAAGAGGGATCTGTTCCTGCAATGATCCAGAACAACAGGGAGAGTCTGGGGCAGTGGGATCTGTTTGTAGAATTATCCAGGGCATTAGGGAGAGGCTGGGGCAGTGGGATCTGTTCGTGCAATTATCCACGGCATTAGGGATAGGTTGGGGCAGTGAGATCTGTTTGTGGAATGATCCAGGACATTAGGGAGAGGCTGGGGCAGTGGGATATGTTTGTGGAATGATCCAGAACAATAGAGAGATGCTGGGCAGTGGGATCTGTTTCTGTAATGATCCAGTACAATAGGGAGAGTCTGGGCAGTGGGATCTGTTTGTGATATTATCCAGGGCAATCGGGAGAGTCTGGGGCAGTGGGATATGTTTGTGGAATGATCCAGAACAATAGAGAGAGGCTCGGGCAGTGAGATCTGTTTGTTGAATGATCCAGGACCAAAGAGAGAGGCTGGGGCAGTGGGGTCTGTTTGAGGAATTAACCAGGACATTAAGGAAAGGCTAGGGCAGTGGGATCTGTTTGTGGAATGATCCAGTACAATAGGGAGAGTCTGCGGCAGTGGGATATGTTTGTGGAATGATCCAGCACAATAGAGAGAGGCTCGGGCAGTGACATCTGTTTGTTGAATGATCCAGGACCATAGAGAGAGGCTGGGGCAGTGGAATCTGTTTGTGGAATTAACCAGGACATTAGGGAGAGTCTGGGCAGTGGGATCTGTTTGTGGAATGATCCAGGACAATAGGGAGAGTTTGTGGCAGTGGGATCTGTTTGTGGAATGATCCAGTACAATAGGGAGAGTCTGGGGCAGTGGCACCTGTTTGTGGAATGATGCAGTACAACAGAGAGAGGCTGGGGCAGTGGGATCTGTTTGTGGAATGATCCAGGACAATAGGGAGAGGCTGGGGCAGTGGGACCTGTTTGTGGAATGATTCAGGACATTAGGGAGACGCTGGGGCAGTGGGACTTGTTTGTGGAAAGATCCAGGACATTAGGGAGAGGCTGGGGCAGTGGGGTATGTTTGTGGAATGATCCAGTACAATAGAGAGAGGCTCGGGCAGTGACATCTGTTTTTTGAATGATCCAGGACCATAGAGAGAGGCTGGGGCAGTGGGATCTGTTTGTGGAATTAACCAGGACATTAGGCAAAGGCTAGCGCAGTGGGATCTGTTTGTGGAATGATCCAGTACAATAGGGAGAGTCTGGGCAGTGGGATCTGTTTGTGGAATTAACCAGTACAATAGGGAGAGTCTGGGGCAGTGGGACCTGTTTGTGGAATGATGCAGTACAATAGGGGGAGTCTGGGGCAGTGGGACGTGTTTGTGGAATGATCCAGGACATTAGGGAGACGCTGGGGCAGTGGGATCTGTTTGTGGAATGATCCAGTACAATAGGGAGAGTCTGGGGCAGTGGGACTTGTTTGTGGAATGATCCAGGACATTAGGGAGAGGCTGGGGCAGTAGGACCTGTTTGTGGAATGATCCAGGACATTAGGTAGAGGCTGGGGCAGTGGGATCTATTTTTGGAACGATTCAGGACAATAGGGAGAGGCTGGAGAAGTGGGATCAGTTTGTGGAATGGTCCAGGGCAACAGGGAGAGGCTGGGGGAGTGGGATTAGTTTGGGGATTGACACTGGGCTACGGGGAGGGTGGGGCAGGGGGATTAGTTTGGGGAAAGAGACAGGGCTATGGGGAGAGAGTGGGGCAGTGGGATTAGTTTGGGGCTTGACACAGGGCTATGGGGAGAGTGGGGCAGTGGGAAAAGTCTGGAGATTCATACAGGACAATGGAGGGGGAGAGTAGGGCAGCGTGATTAGTTTGTGGACTGATACAGGACGATGGGGAGGGAGTCGAGCAGTGGGTTTAATTTGCGGCATGATGCATGGCTTTTGGGAGTGAGCCGAGCAGTGGATTTAGTTTAGGGATTGATACAGGGCTATGGGGGAGCGCGCGACAGTAGGATTAGTTTGTGGATTGATACCGGGCTATGGGAAGGGAGTCGAGCAATGGGATTAGTTTGGGGATTGATACAGGTCAATGAAGAGGGAGCGGGCCAGTGGAATTAGTTTGGGGATTGATACAGGGTTATGGGGAGAGAGTGGGACAGTGGAATTAGTTTGGGATTGATACAGGGCTATGGGGAGAGAGCAGGGCAGTGGGATTAGTTTGGGGATTGATACACGGCCATGGGGAGGGAGTCGAGCAGTGGCTTTAGTTTGGGGATTGATACAGGTCAATGGGGAGCGAGTCATGCAGTGGGACTAGTTTGTGGAGTGATACATCGCTATGGAGAGGGAGTCGAGCAGTGGGTTTAGATTGTAGATTGATACAGGTCTATTGGGGAGAGTTGGGCAGTGGGATTTGTTTGTGGATTGATACAGGGCTATGAGGAGAGGGTGGGGCAGTGGGATTAGTTTGGGATTGATACAGGGCTATGGGGAGAGAGCGGGGCAGTGGGATTAGTTTGGGATTGATACAGGGCTATGGGGAGAGAGCGGGGCAGTGGGATTAGTTTGAGGATTGACACAGGGCTATAAGGAGAGAGTTGGGCAGTGACATTAGTTTGTGGATTGATCCAGGGCTATGGAGAGAGAGCGGGGCTGTGGGATTAGTTTGTGGATTGATCCAGGGCTATGGAGAGAGAGCGGGGCAGTGGGATTAGTTTGTGGATTGATCCAGGTCTATGGAGAGAGCGGGGCAGTGGGTTTAGTTTGTGGATTGATACATGGGTATGGGGAGAGAGTGGGGCAGTGGGATTAGTTTGAGATTGTTACAGGGCTATGGGGAGAGAGTGGGGCAGTGGGATTAATTTGGAATTGTTACAGGGCTATGGGGAGAGAGTGGGACAGTGGGGTTAGTTTGGGATTGTTACAGGGCTATGGGGAGAGAGTGGGGCGGTGGGATTAGTTTGAGATTGTTACAGGGCTATGGTGAGAAAGTGGGGCAGTGGGATTAGTTTGGGATTGTTACAGGGCTATGGGGAGAGAGTGGGACAGTGGGGTTAGTTTGGGATTGATACAGGGCAATGGGGAGAGAGCGGGGCAGTGGGATTAGTTTGAGGATTGACACAGGGCTATATGGAGAGAGTTGGGCAGTGACATTAGTTTGTGGATTGATCCAGGGCTATGGAGAGAGAGCGGGGCAGTGGGATTAGTTTGTGGATTGATCCAGGGCTATGGAGAGAGATCGGGGCAGTGGGATTAATTTGTGGATTGATCCAGGTCTATGGAGAGAGCGGGGCAGTGGGTTTAGTTTGTGGATTGATACAGGGCTATGGGGAGAGAGTGGGGCAGTGGGATTAGTTTGGGATTGTTACAGGGCTATGGGGAGAGAGTGGGACAGTAGGGTTAGTTTGGGATTGATACAGCGCTATGGGGAGATGGTGGGACAGTGGGGCTAGTTTGAGATTGTTACAGGGTGTTGTGAAAACTCAGAAGAATATGACATTTGAAACATGAAAGTAACACTGAGAATGCCTGAGGCTTTTAAATGAAAGAGAGAAGTCCTACAAGGGGTTAAAAGCAGCAGCCTGTTTTCAACGCAGCAACTTCACAGAGGGAAGAAAACAGATAGGAGCTTTATTTTAATTCACAAGTTAGAAAAGACATTTGATTGATTTAAAAACTCTTAAAGTTATGTGATAGGGAATAGTATTTCACAAATCTTTAAGTAATGAATTATTTTATTGAACAATTAGGTAAAGCAGCCAGAATCTTAAGTAAAAGATAAGGAACAACTGTTAAGTGTGAAAAGTTGCTGACACTGGTAATAAAGTGAAACAACTGATTTACAAATTAAGAAAACTAGAAGGTGACAAGGTTACATTATAACGTACATCACATTTGAAGTTAAAACCCTTTGGAAGATGGCCAAAGCAGATAAAGTTAGAGTCAGGGGGAATAACCCGAACATGACATTAGCTTCACCTGAAGATGACCCGCGTCGAATCTGAGAAAACTCATTCAAAAATTCATAAAACCAAAAGGGTGCGAACTAAGGCACAGACAAATTTATGACATGTCAAACAAAGCGAGAAAGGTCCAGTCCAGAATGGCGAGCTGGTGAGGATGAAGCTGCGCTGTCGCTGTTGAAGCAGCGCCACGCTTCTAAACTGTTAAAGCTTTCGGACTGTCAAGCCGGCAGTCTGAAGGGTGCCAGGTGCAGAGGTTCAGGGGCCCCAAATGCCTATAAAAACTGGGGAAAATGAGCAAATAATCAGAGAATCTTCCTCGGTGATGGGACAAGCAACATCGACAGACCGAGCAGCCCAGAGAAGTCAGCAGAAGACCAAAAGCTGAAGAAAACTGATTGTCAAGAGAGACTTGAAAGTCTGCAACTGGTCCGAACAAGAAAATATCTTTCTCCCTTTCTGTAAAAGTAGTTATTCTCTTTTAACTTGAAAATAAAGTTAAGTTCAAATTGATAACCTGAAGGAGTGGTTATTACAATTTCCTTAAAAAATTTACTTTACTTCACTTAGCAAGCTGGACCCGTGTGTAAGTTACTAAGTGGTAAGTTAATAAAGTCCTTCTACGAAGATACGGGTTATACCGTGGGATAACCAGGGTAGCACGGTAGCATTGTGGATAGCACAATTGTTTCACAGCTCCAGGGTCCCAGGTTCGATTCCGGCTTGGGTCACTGTCTGTGTGGAGTCTGCACATCCTCCCCGTGTGTGCGTGGGTTTCCTCCGGGTGCTCCGGTTTCCTCCCACAGTCCAAAGATGTGCAGGTTAGGTGGATTGGCCATAATAAATTGCCCTTAGTGTCCAGAATTGCACATAGTGTTGGGTGTGGTTGCTGGGCTATGGCGATAGGGTGGAGGTGTGGACCTTGGGTAGGTTGCTCTTTCCAAGAGCCGGTGCAGACTCGATGGGCCGAATGGCTTCCTTCTGCACTGTAAATTCTATGAATCTATGAATTTATGAATAACTTGAAACGCTAGTTTGATCCGAATAGCACTCGCCAAAGTCTGCGTAAGAGTCGGGGAGTAAGAATCCCCAGAATAAATTACCCCTTTTTTGGTATAGAGGGAATTCTAATAGTGGTGAGGTAAACACTACATGGCGCCCAAACCTGGTTGATTTTGAAAGTTGAAAGTTTGTGGGGCTTCAGGGCCCAGCGGGTCATTCTAAATTGCTCCATGGCACCCGGCGTGGAGGCCTAGAATATTCGAAGTTTCTAGGTTGGACCGCATAGAATATTGGAAGTTTCTAGTTGAACGGGGCCGCCTAGAATATTGGAAGTCTCTCGGCGAGGCGAGGCTAGAATATTAGAAGTTTCTGGTTGAGCGGGGCCGCCTGCAAGATTAGTAGTTCCTCGGCGAGCAAACTATACCGGCCGAGTTTAGTTTGATAAGCCATGGGTGATTGACTTCGAAGGATTCTGTAGGATCTTGGGACATAAAACTCAGTTGGGTGCGAGTGTTAGTAGACTAGAAGATACGAACCCTGAGTAAACATCTGCAGGACGGCTTGGTAACTCGTACCGAGTGCCCTGCATCCAACTGGTAGAAGTAGGCCAGAAATAAATCCTCCTTGGAGTCAGGCAGATTGTGAGGATAGAACCTGGAGCGATAGGGACGCCTAGAAACTTTGCGGACCGATAAATCGACCCTTAACGAACACAGGAGGATAGTGCCTTAGGTACATTTGAGATAACTGCCCACAACGGGTACGTATCCCTTAATTTCAGATCGTGACTGAAAGGGACCGCCAGTCGCAGTTATAACTAAATATAGTTTAAAAATCCGAAAAATGGCAATTAGTGTAATCCTCTTGCCCTGGAATGCGGGCGAGAGAGATGGAGCAATGGAACAAAAGTGGGGAGAATTAAAGAAGCAGGGGAAATCTTGGGAGAAAGTGATTGATCAGGAGGGTGACATATCATTCTTTGTAAGGGTGCCTAGAGCCCTGCCGAGTAGAGATCCGATCGGGATTCTGACAGCATTGTGTAAATTTGCGTTTGAAAGAGAAGCTGAATCACTAGTTCTGTTCGGACCCAAGCAGAAGCAAGCAGCTGCTCAAGTGGACAAGATATACTCTAGATTGGTTAACATTTTTGATCAGGACAATATGAAAGAAATAACTCAAATTCCTAGTGAATACAAAATTAAGTCAAAACTGACAAAGAACAAGAACAAAAATGTACAGCACAGGAACAGGCCTTTCGGCCCTCCTAGCCCGTGCCGACCATGCTGCCCGACGAAACTACAATCTTCTGCACTTCCTGGGTCCGTATCCTTCTATTCCCATCCTATTCATGTATTTGTCAAGATGCCCCTTAAATGTCACTATCGTCCCTGCTTCCACCACCTCCTCCGGTAGCGAGTTCCAGGCATCCACTACCCTCTGTGTAAAAAACTTGCCTCGTACATCTACTCTAAACCTTGCCCCTCTCAACTTAAACCTATACCCCCTAGTAATTGACCCCTCTACCCCGGGGAAAAGCCTCTGACTATCCACTCTGTCTATGCCCCTCATAATTTTGTAGACCTCTATCAGGTCGCCCCTCAACCTCCTTCGTTCCAGTGAGAACAAACCGAGTTTATTCAACCGCTCCTCATAGCTAATGCCCTCCATACCAGGCAACATTCTGTTAAATCTCTTCTGCACCCTCTCTAAAGCCTCGACATCCTTCTGGTCGTGTGGCGACCAGAATTGAACACTATACTCCAAGTGTTGCCTAACTAAGGTTCTACACAGTTGTAACATGACTTGCCAATTCTTATACTCAATGCACCGGCCAATGAAGGCAAGCATGCCGTATGCCTTCTTGACTACCTTCTCCACCTGTGTTGCCCCGTTCATTGACCTGTGGACCTGTACTCCTAGATCTCTCTGACTTTCAATACTCTTGAGGGTTCTACCATTCACTGTATATTCCCTACCTGCATTTGACCTTCCAAAATGCATAACCTCACATTTGTCCGGATTAAACTCCATCTGCCATCTCTCCGCCCAAATCTCCAAACAATCAAAATCCTGCTCTATCCTCTGACAGTCTGCATCGCTATCCGCAATTCCACCAACCATTGTGTCGTCTGCAAACTTACTAATCAGACCAGTTACATTTTCCTCCAAATCATTTATATAGACTACAAACAGCAAAGGTCCCAGCACTGATCCTTGTGGAACACCACTGGTCACCGCCCTCCAATTAGAAAAGCTTCCTTCCATTGCTACTCTCTGCCTTCTATGACCTAGCCAGTTCTGTATCCACCTTGCCAGCTCACCCCTGACCACGTGTGTCTTCACCTTTTGTACTAGTCTACCATGAGGGGCCTTATCAAAGGCCTCACTGAAGTCCAGATAGACAACATCCACTGCCCTACCTGCATCAATCATCTTTATGACCTCCTCGAAAAACTCTATCAAGTTAGTGAGACACGACCTCCCCTTCACAAAACCATGCTGCCTCTCACTAATACGTCCATTTGCTTCCAAATGTGAGTAGATCCTGTATCGAAGAATTCTCTCCAGTAATTTCCCTACCACTGAAGTAAGGCTCACCGGCCTGTAGTTCCCTGGATTATCCTTTCTACCCTTCTTAAACAGAGGAACAACATTGGCTATTCTCCAGTCTCCGGGACATCACCTGAAGACAGTGAGGATCCAAAGATTTCTGTCAAGGCCTCAGCAATTTCCTCTCCAGCTTCCTTCAGTATTCTGGGGGAGATCTCATCAGGCCCTGGGGACTTATCTACCTTAATATTTTTTAAGACACCCAACACCTCGTCTTTTTGGATCTCAATGTGACCCAGGCTATCTGCACACCCTTCTCCACACTCAACATCAATCAATTCCTTCTCTTTGGTGAATACTGATGCAAAGTATTCATTTAGTACCGTGCCTATTTCCTCTGGCTCCACACATAGATTCCCTTGCCTACCCTTTAGTGGGCCACCCCTTCCCCTGGCTACCCTCTTGCTTTTTATGTACGTGTAAAAAGCCTTAGGATTTTCCTTAACCCTCTTTGCCACTGAATTTTCGTGACCCATGTAATCTCTGCTGTAGATCCGGATTTAATTTGTGAGCTAATACCCCCGATATTCCTCCTCCTAATTTCCTAATGACCAAAGGAGTCTAGAAGGCAGTTGCAAAACACTGAGAAGCTAGAAATGGAGGAAGATGAGGAATCAGTGTTAGAATCAGAAGGCGCTGAAAAAACAGTGGGGCTGCAAACAAGTGCGTTACGTGAAAAGAGAAGTGAAAAGGAACAGATGGAAATGTAATAAATCCTGCACCAAGGAGGAAAGCAAATACAATTAGTGGCAGGGGATTGTGTGAATGCCAAAGAGATTGTGCAGGTGAATCCTTCCAATAAGGAGGGGACATTAGGAGCAGGAATATCGGGAGTATTAGCTCACAAATTAAATCCGGAGCTACAGCAGAGATTAAATGAGGCAAAAAAACTCCTGGATAAGAGAGGCTTATCAGAACGGAGGTGTCTCAATTTTTGTCAGAATACATAAAGCTCTGTAGAATAGAGAGGCTCGATCGCAGTGGATAAATGAGTGTCTGTGTGCTTGATAAGGATTTGTGAAGTTTCCTTTGGTGTTTCTAGTTTTTAAATGTTGTCTTTTTGAAAAAAACACGAATTTCACATCAATTGGAAGTTATAAATGGCAAGCAGAAATGTGATCAGTATTATGTGGCAGCAAATTAGTATGTTCAGAACTAAATTGGTCTTAGCTTAAACACAAAACGAAGTTTTACTCGCAAGCAGCCATAGCTCTGTGCAGGAAACTACTTTGAAACTAACGCATTGAAATTGACACGGTAGCAGAAGGACTGAAGTTTAGAATGTTAAATGCATTGAAGAAGGAGCTTTAGGGAAAGAATATATTACACCAAAAGTTAGATTAGGAGAATTACTTGCAGTATCATGGAAATAAGAATCTGTTGGCAGAAAAATATTTAATCAAGATAGGTACTGGGAAGATTGGGATATTGAAACCGATTGATAACATGGAGGAAATAAAGAAACAGAAAGAGAAAAGTATTTGAAGTGATGATGCATGGCGAGCGAAAGAAGTGTTTGACATTCTTCGAATCTCACTCAGGGGTGCAATGATAGAAGTAGGAGGCTTAACCGGCCTTAATTGTATGATGTGTGCACATGAGAAAAAACCCACACCAGTAAAGAAAGAAAAAAGAAAGAGATGGTGGCAAAGGAAATCCGGAAGTCCTGGAGAGGGCACTTCTGGAATATCTAGACAAGAATAGAAAACATAAATTAAAAAAATAATAGGGCCCTCTCCAACTTTAACCTGTTCATTTGATTTTTCAGATGGAGAGAATGCCACATACCCATTTGTTTGGAAAGAGAAAAAGAACTCCAATCAAGAGGGAAATAAGAATCAGGGTTGAAGAAGGAATGAAAGTAATTAGGACAAAGAGGAAAATAGATTGGTTCAATGGGGGGGGGGGGCAACGATATTAATGGGTATTACAGTAATTAGTTTGGGATTATTAATATGGTTAATTGCATTAGAAAGTCAGGTGAAATAATGGGATATGGAAACATATACACCAGATTGAAACACAGAGAAAACATAATAAAAAAAAGAATACACAAATATTTAATTATAACGGAGGAAATCATTAATTTTCAGGACATTCAGCAGATTAGACTGAACAACTGTATGTTGGAATGAAGAGAGAGCGCCAGTAACAACATGTTCAGTAAAATGTGGGGAGCACTTACAAACAGTCTGGGATCCATACTGAACCTATCAGACAGATTGAAGATTTTTAAACAGTATGCGGGAAAAACTAATGATACTCAATGGGACCCCGAGAAAGGGCAAATTAAGATAGGAAATGCATTACAGAATAAAACCACAACTAGGATTGATTTGGGACACGATTTGATAGATGTGGATTTAAAAATTAAAGGAACAATTAAAACAGTAATTAAAATTATAACAAATCCATTTAAATGGTTTTGTACAATGTTAACCTGGATTCTAAACAATTGGTACTTGTTTGTATCAACAGCAGGAGAAATGATCATCGCTGCATAGCTATGGAAATTGGGAATTTTAAAATTGTGTAGGATTTTATACTGCAAATGTTGCAATAAAAGTGCTCAAAGAAGAGAGAGAAGAATCATACAATTGGCCGCATATTTGAGGAAAGTAAATGATAAAACCAGGAAGAAATCATCCCGGTTTAGAAATGAGCCACAATATCAAATAATTGCTGAGGAGTGAAATCTCCGGTCACCAGCTCTGGCTGGACATGTGTCCTGAGAGCCAGCTGGTGGGTGATCTGAGGTCTCCACGGGATGTGTATTGCATGATGGATTTATTGAGGGTCTCGACAGGTAACATGTCGCTGACGAGGAACCCTTCAGTTTAAAGAAAATAATGAGAAAACAATGGCACAGAAGACCATTTAAAAAAAAAATAACTTAACGCAGCAATATATTATGCTTGATGTTGCGACGGGGAATATATGACAAATGTATTCAACGTAGTTTCCTTGAGGCATTATGATAGTTATTTTGAAAAAAATGTTATGTATCTCGTACAATACTGTTATGTGTGTATGTGAGAAGAAAAGAAAAACAAGATGGCTGAAGCAAGGCCTGACATGACTTGATATATGTGATATCTACTGATAACGGGAGAATCCTGAATGATGATGGTTTGTTGTTTAAAGGAAGAATTGGCACTGTGAAAATAACGACAGAATGCAGCAGGTCAGGAGGAGCGTGTCCAGCAACAAGCGGGCAGTGAGGTCTGTCAAAACCGTGAATTATTATAGGTCACCAGTATGAGTTAGACGCGATAAATGGGTATATCAGGATGGGCATAAGCTAAAAGTTTTCGGAAAGATTTGGGAAAAGTGGTGGGACATCCCTTTAACTCTCAGGACTGAGAAAAGAACATAGGAGAATCCAGCATGTTTTTCACTGAAGGCCAACAAGACGCAACCGTTTGAACAGATATTGATGAATCAGCCACTGCAGGGGCTGAGAGTTGTTTTCTCGGTAGGGGGGTTAGGTAACAGAAGAATCCCACCAAGTTTGACAGGGTTTATAATAGAAGTATTTAATTGGTAATTTCTAATATGTGTGATTTAGGTATTGAAATTGAAATGTATTAAAAATAGTTACAAATGTTAACTTCAATAGCACCCTGGTCAGACCAGGATTTGAACTGTCAATGTTATATTTTATCTTTATTCATAGAATTGTAATAGTTGTTGAAATAATTATGTAATGCGGGAACACACAAACAGTTGTGTGAGTAGTTGCTTGACGACATGTTAAGATAGGACTTATTCTTTTGAAATTTTGTATTTTAATAGGAAGGATTTCATGTTTATCTGGAAACGGATAAAATCATGGTTCGAAATGAAGCCAGTGGATTCGACTGGCTCACGCCTCAACCTGCTGGATGCATTAAATGTTTCAGAACTAGTATTAGAAACGTAGTTTTCACCACTTTAGTATGGCTGTGTGGTAACTGTTATCAAGTAAGGTATAAACCTCATGCCCTTAAGGACATGATAACAGAGGACAGGAATCTTAGTGAGTCATGGCAATCAGTTTCGATAGGATGTAGCGCGAATGGCCACGTCCCAGTTGGTTTAGAGACATTTTACAAAGTCATGAGAGATATCCGGGGATAGAGGCAGGTACAAAGACACCTTTTAGATTGACGAAGACTGGGTGGAAATGGTTAATACACAATATAGCCGTTTATGCGACCGGTGAGGAACGCAAGGCGATTTGGATGCCAAGGGAATGGGATTCTCGCACGCCAGCAATAAATAGACGACCTTTTTGGTTGCTGTTGGATTAAGAGGCTTACTGATCCGAAGCGACGTGAGGAGGCTTATCCGGTGCTGCTATCCCAAGGAGGTAAAAGGCTTTGGTGATAGTGGAACACGTGTCAAAGAGCTATTGTGGTGCCTTACTGGACGGCGGCCACTTTGATTCAAAGTAATTACAATCAAGGTATAACTGTTCTAGCAACACTGGTGTGAGAAATGGAAATTTGCAAAAAATTGAAAATAAGGCAATTGGCTGTTGATAAAATGATTAGGGGGAGAAATATTGGATGGGATATGTCATGTTTCAAATATCAAGAGGGGGTGTTGTGAAAACTCGGAAAAATATGACATTTGAAACATGAAAGTAACACTGAGAATGCCTGAGGCTTTTTCATGAAAGGGAGAAGTCCCACAAGGGGTGAACAGCAGCAGCCTGTTTTCAGCGCAGACAACTTCACAGAGGGAAGAAACAGAGCTTCATTTTAATTCACAAGTTGGAAAAGACATTTGATTGACTTAAAAACTCTTAAAATTATATGAAGGGGAACAGTATTTCACAAATCTTTAAGCAGTGAATTATTTTATTGAACAATTAGGAAAAGCAGCCAGAATATAAAGTATAAGATGAGGAACAACTGTTAAGTGTGAAAAGTTGCTGACACCAGTAATAAAGTGAAACAACTGATTTACAAATTAAGAAAACTAGAAGCTGACAAGGTTACATTATAATTACATTTGAAGTTAAAACCTTTTCGAAGATGGCCAAAGCAGATAAAGTTAGAGCCAGGGGGAGAACCCCAACATGACATTATCTTCACCTGAAGATGACCCGGGTCGAAACTGAGAAAACTCATTGAAAAAGACATAAAACCTAAAGAGTGCGAACTATGACAAGTTAATTACATGTCAAGTAAAGCGAGAAATTTCCTGTAAGGAATGGCGAGCTGGTGAGGATGAAGCGGCGCTGTCGCTGTTAAAGCAGCGCCTCGCTTCTAAACCGATAAAACGTTCAAACTGTCAAGCAGGCAGTCTGAAGGGTGCCAGGTGCAGAGGTTAAAGGGCCCCAAATGGCTATAAAAACTGGGGGAAATGAGCAGATAATCAGAATCTTCCTCGGTGATGGGACAAGCAACATCGACAGACCGAGCAGCCCAGAGAAGACCGAAAGTAAAAGTAAACTGATTATCAAGAGAGACTTAAAAGTCTGCAGCTGGTCCGACCAAGAAAAGATACTTTTACCTTTATGTAAAAGTAGTTATTCTCTTTTAACGTGAAAATAAAGTTAAGTTCAAATTGATAACCTGAAAGAGTGGTTATTATTATTTTCTTTAGAAAGTTTACTTTACTTCACTTAGCAAGCTGGACCTGCGTGTAAGTTCCTAAGTGGTAAGTAAATAAAATTATTCTACGAAGATACGGGTTATACAGGGGGATAACTTGAAACACTAGTTTAAATAGCATCCTCCAAAGTCTGCAGTGGAGTCGGGGATTGAGAATCCCTGCTCACCGTTTAGAAAAAATTGACCCTTTTTTGGTCTCGGGGGAATACTAAGAATAGTGGTGAGTTAAAAACTACAACACCTACACACACACAGACACTGATACACACACTCACAGGCACATAGAGACACTAATACACACAGTCACAGATACGCAAAAACACAGACTTACAAACAGATACTAATACACACACACTCACACACACAGATACACTAATACACACTCACACAAATACGCACAGTCACTTTTACTCACAGACACAGACAACACAAATGCATAAACTCACAGACACACACAGAGGCACGAAAACACACACTCACACTAACAGAGACCCAAATACACAGACAATAACACGCACTCACAGAGACACAGAGGCACGAATACACACGCTCACAGACATACAGAGACACAAATATACACAGTCACAAACATACAGACACTAGCACACGTATTCACACACACACAGGGACTATTACACTCACTCACAGTCACACACAGAAACCCTGGTGCACACACTCACAGATGCGTACAGAGACACTAACACACATTTACCAATGCACACGAACACACAGGGAGACAGTAATACACATACACACTCACATACAGTTATACACTGACTCTGAGACATAAAAAGAACAAAGAAATGTCCAGCACGTAGATACTAATACACACATTCACACACAGTGAGAGACACTAACACACACACTCACAGAGACACTAATACACGCTCACAAACACACAAATACACACAATCACACGCAGACACTAACACACACAATCACAGACACGCGGAGACACTAACAAACACAATCACATACAACCAGAGACACTAAAACATAGGCGCACACACATACGGACACTAATACACACACTGAATCACACGCAGAGGCACTACAACACTCACAGACACGAGTACACACACTCACAGACACACAGAACAGCAATATGCACACTCACAGACACACAGAGGCACTAAAAGACACTCCCACACAGACAGAGACACTAATACACATACCCACAGACACACACAGACACTGATACACATGCAGACACGCAGAGGCACTAATACATACACTCACAGACACACATACATACTATTGCACTGATGCTCGAACAATAACACCAGAAGAGAGATTGGATGACTGTAGAAGGGACGTTAGTTGGCGGATTAGCTGCCTTAAATACATTGTATTATGTTAATCAGCTGCTTGACTATGTTTCATGGAAATAGGCACTTAGCGAAGCATGATGGAATATAGCCTTATTTTTAGTCAAGATGTTCGAAGTTCTGTATGATTCAGTCGGATGGCCACACCATGTAAACAGCCGTACGGCTGCACATTGTGTTGCTTAGGCGAAGAACCCAAGGCCTGTTATTAAACTTTGCTCGCTTTCTGTCTCCTTGTTTAATCTCAAGAATGTCTCTCTGTCCTCGATATTGATTATGATATTATATAAATTACTCGCCTCACCTTTGTAAAGCAGGGACATTTGGAAAGACTGCAGTCATTCTAATTCCCTCCACGAACTTCGTGTTAAATTAAGGACCTTTTGCGAAAACTCGATGTGCTGACTATTTTTTTCTTCAACAATGACAATTGAAGGCTTTATTGTACTAGATGTTTCCCCAGCAGCGCAGGTACAGAATGCAGCTGCTAGGGAGACACGGGCTCTTATACTCCGCCTTACTGGGCGGAACCAGCAGGCAGGCTTCACCAATGATATTGCTGTCTGAGGTACCTCCCACACCAATGGTCTTACAGCATCAACCTGGGTACCTTAATATCCCTAATACCGACTACCACATCCACCCCCTGCTAAAAAAAAAAAGAGACCGGCGGGCGTCATTTTCTCGCGTTATACAGTGGTAGAGGTGGAGGTTATGGTGGTACCCGATACACATTAGTACAGTGTTTTGCCTCGTCAAATGTCGCAATTATTTACACTATTTATTTACATTCAAAAGGAAGCAATTAGTCGGTCAGGGGCCCTGGTCATCGTCTGCAATCGTCTCAGTTTCGGCGGTGATGTAGGCGCCGGCTCGGACATCCGTGGCTCCAGGAGCGTGGCTTCTGCCTCTTCGGAACTTCATCACTCCAAGATGGGACCGGTGGGAGGGCCGATCCACCTGGGAAGGAGGCGGCTGTGGGGAGTGCACGGTGGGAGGGAGGGTGGGGTTGGTGGTGGAGGTGTAGGTGGGGCTCCAGTGGGCGCCAGGTGCCGTAGGGAGACCGTCTCCTGTCGGCTGTCGGGGTACGCCACGTAGGCGTATTGAGGGTTAGCTTGAAGAAGGTGGATCCTCTCGACCAATGGGTCCGACTGGCGCGCCCGAACGTGTTTGCGGAGCAGGATGGGTCCAGGAGCTGCCAGCCAGGTTATGAGCGAGTTCCCGGAGGAGGACGTCCCAGGGAAGACAAGGAGATGTTCGTAAGGTGTTTGGTTGGTCGTGGGACATAGCAGTGATCGGATGGAGTGGAGGGCATCCAGAAGGACCTCCTGCCAGCGGGAGACTGGGAGATTCCTGGACCATAGGGCCAGAAGAATGGTCTTTCTGACCGTTCCGTTCTCCCTCTCTACCTTCCCCGGGGGTTGTAACTGGTCGTCCTGCTCGAGTCGATGTCCTTGCTGAGCAGGGATTGACGCAGTTGCTCGCTCATAAAGGAGCACCATCTATCGCTGTGTATGTAGGCGGGGAAACTGAACACTGTAAAGATACTGTGGAGGGCTTTTATGCCGGTGGCTGACGTAATGTCGGGGCAGGGGATGGCGAATGGGAACCGGGAGTACTCGTCAATCACGTTCTGGAAGTACGTGTTGCGGTCGGTGGAGGGGAGGAGCCCTTTGAAGTCCACACAGGCAACCAATGGGACGGGAAGACTTTATCAGATGAGCTTCGTCTGGCCTGTAGAAGTGCGATTTGCATTCCGCGCAGATTTGGCAGTTCCTGGTGGCTGTCCTGACCTCCTCGATGGAGTTGGGCAGGTTGCGGGTCTTGATGAAATGGAAGAGTCGAGTGACCCCCGGGTGGCAGAGGTCCTCGTGGAGGGCACGGAGTCGGTCCACATATGCGTTGGCACATGTGCCGCGGGATAGGGCTTCAGGAGGCTCGTTTAGCTTCCCGGGACGATACAAGATCTCATAGGTGTAGGAGAAGACCTCGATCCTCCACCGCAAGATCTTATCGTCCTTTATCTTGCCCCGCTGTGCATTGTGGTACATGAAAGCAACCGATCTTTGGTCAGTGAGGAGAATGAATCTCCTACCGGCCAGGGAATGCCTCCACTGCCGCACAGCTTCTACTATGGCCTTAGCCTCCTTTTTAACGGAGGAATGGCGGATTTCTGAAGCGTGGAGGATCGTGGGAAAACACTGCCCTACAGAAAGCAGTGTTTACGTAAACCGTACACTACTGTAAACAGAGTCTGTGTAAACAGTGCCCTACAGTAAACAGTGTTTATGTAAAAGGTGCACGACAGCAAACAGTATTTAAACAGTGCCCGACAGTAAACAGAGTCCATAAAACAGTTCCCTACAGTAAACACTGTTGATGTAAACCATTCCTTGCTGTAAACAGTCGATGGAAACTGTAACCTGCAGCAAACAAACTGAAAGAAGACCGTACACTACTGTAAACAGAGCTTATTTAAAACGTGCCCGACAGTAATCAGTATTTAGACAGTGCCCGACAGTAAACAGAGTCTATGTAAATGTACCCTGCAGTAAACAGTATTGAAACAGTAAACTGTCTATGTAAACAGTGCCCTACTGTAAAATGTATTTAAAAATTGCGCTTCTGTAAACAGAGTGAAAGTAAACCGCACAGCACGGTAATCAGAGTCAATGAAAACATGATGTCATGATGTGGAGGTGCCGGCGTTGGACTGGGGTGAGCACAGTACGAAGTCTTACAACACCAGGTTAAAGTCCAACAGGTTTGTTTCGATGTCACTAGCTTTCGGAGCGCTGCTCCTTCCTCAGGTGAATGAAGAGGTCTGTTCCAGAAACACATATATAGACAAATTCAAAGATGCCACACAATGCTAGGAATGCGAGCATTAGCAGGTGATTAAATCTTTACAGATCCAGAGATGGGGTAACCCCAGGTTAAAGAGGTGTGAATTGTCTCAATCCAGGACAGTTGGTAGGATTTCGCAGGCCAGATGGTGGGGGATGAATGTAATGTGACATGAATCCCAGGTCCCGGTTGAGGCCGCACTCATGTGTGCGGAATTTGGCTATAAGTTTCTGCTCGGCGATTCTGCATTGTCGCGGGTCCTGAAGGCCGCCTTGGAGAACGCTTACCCGGAGATCAGAGGCTGAATGCCCTTGACTGCTGAAGTGTTCCCCGACTGGAAGGGAACATTCCTGCCTGGTGATTGTTGCGCGATGTCCGTTCATTCGTTGTCGCAGCGTCTGCATGGTCTCGCCAATGTACCACGCTTCGGGACATCCTTTCCTGCAGCGTATGAGGCAGACAACGTTGGCCGAGTCGCACGAGTATGTACCGCGTACCTGGTGGGTGGTGTTCTCACGTGTAATAGTGGTATCCATGTCGATGATCTGGCACGTCTTGCAGAGATTGCCATGACAGGGTTTTGTGGTGTCGTGGTCACTGTTCTGAAGACTGGGTAGTTTGCTGCACACAATGGTTCGTTTGAGGTTGCGCGGTTTTTGAAGGCAAGTAGTGGGGGTGTGGGGATGACCTTGGCAAGATGTTCATCATCATCAATGACGTGTTGAAGGCTGTGAAGAAGATGATGTAGTTTCTCCGCTCCGGGGAAGTACTGGACGACGAAGGGTATTCTGTTGGTTGTGTCCCATGTTTGTCTTCTGAGGAGGTCGGTCCGGTTGTTCGCTGTGGCGCGTTGGAACTGTCGATCGATGAGTCGAGTGCCATATCCCGTTCGTACGAGGGCATCTTTCAACGTCTGTAGATGTCTGTTACTCTCCTCCTCGTCTGAGCAGATCCTGTGTATACGGAGCGCTTGTCCATAGGGGATGGCTTCTTTAATGTGTTTAGTGTGGAAGCTGGAGAAGTGGAGCATCGTGAGGTTATCCGTGGGTTTGCGGTAAAGCAAAGTGCTGAGGTGACCGACCTTGATGGAGACGAGTGTGTCCAAGAATGCAAGTGATTTTGGAGAGTAGTCCATGGTGACTCTGATGGTTGGATGGAACTTATTAATGTAAGTTGACCTTCAACCGATGTTATACACCAGATACATCGATGACATTTTTTTCCTTTGGACCCACTGCGAAGAATCGCTGAAACGACTACACGATGACATTAATAAGTTCCATCCAACCATCAGACTCACCATGGACTACTCTCCAAAATCAGTTGCATTCTTGGACACACTCGTCTCCATCAAGGACGGTCACCTCAGCACTTCGCTTTACCGCAAACCCACGGATAACCTCATGATGCTCCACTTCTCCAGCTTCCACCCTAAACACATTAAAGAAGCCACCCCCTATGGACAAGCGCTCCGTATACACAGGGTCTGCTCAGACGAGGAGGAGCGTAACAGACATCTACAGACGTTGAAAGATGCCCTCGTACGAATGGGATATGGCACTCGACTCGTCGATCGACAGTTCCAACGCGCCACAGCGAAAAACCGGACCGACCTCCTCAGAAGACAAACATGGGACACAACCGACAGAATAGCCTTCGTCGTCCAGTACTTCCCCGGAGCGGAGAAACTACGTCATCTTCTTCACAGCCTTCAACACGTCATTGATGATGATGAACATCTTGCAAAGGTCATCCCCACACCCCCACTACTTGCCTTCAAACAACCGCGCAACCTCAAACGAACCATTGTGTGCAGCAAATTACCCAGTCTTCAGAACAGTGACCACGACACCACACATCCCTATCATGGCAATCTCTGCAAGATGTGCCAGATCATCGACATAGATACCACTATTACACGTGAGAACACCACCCACCAGGTACGCGGTACATACTCGTGCGACTCGGCCAACGTTGTCTACCTCATACGCTGCAGGAAAGGATGTCCCGAAGCGTGGTACATTGGCGAGACCATGCAGACGCTGCGACAACGAATGAACGGACATCGCGCAACAATCACCAGGCAGGAATGTTCCCTTCCAGTCGGGGAACACTTCAGCAGTCAAGGGCATTCAGCCTCTGATCTCCGGGTAAACGTTCTCCAAGGCGGCCTTCAGGACGCGCGACAATGCAGAATCGCCGAGCAGAAACTTATAGCCAAGTTCCGCACACATGAGTGCGGCCTCAACCGGGACCTGGGATTCATGTCACATTACATTCATCCCCCACCATCTGGCCTGCGAAATCCTACCAACTGTCCTGGCTTGAGACAATTCACACCTCTTTAACCTGGGGTTACCCCATCTCTGGATCTGTAAAGATTTAATCACCTGCTAATGCTCGCATTTCTAGCATTGTTTGGCATCTTTGAATTTGTTTATAAATGTGTTTTTGGAACAGACCTCTTCATTCACCTGAGGAAGGAGCAGCGCTCCGAAAGCTAGTGACATCGAAACAAACCTGTTGGACGTTAACCTGGTGTTGTAAGACTTCGTACAATGAAAACAGTGTTTACGTAAACTGTACACTCCTGTAAACAGTCTATGTAAACAGTGCACGACAGTAAACATTGCTTATGTAAACCGTACACTGCTGTAAACACAGTCTCTCTAAACAATGTCCCGCAGTAAACAGTGTTAATGTAAACCTCACACTACTGTAAATGAGTCTCTGTAAACAGCGCCCTATAATAAACAGTGCTTACCTAAACCGTACTCTGCTGTAAACTGAGTCAATCTACACAGTGCCCGAGAGTAAACAGTGTTTAAGTCAACCGAACACTGCTGTAAACAGAGTCTATGTAAAAAAATGCCCCACAATAAACAGTGTTATGGAAACCTTACACTGCTGTAAACGGAATCTAAGTAAACAGTTCTCTATACTAAACAGGTATTTAAACAGCCCTACAGTAAACAGTGTCCATGGAAACAGTGCCGTCCAGTAAAAGGTGTTAATGTAATCCGTTCACTGCTGTACACAGAGTCTAGGTAAACAGCGCAAACAGGAAACAATGTTAATGTAAACCATACACTTCTGCAAACCCAGTCTTGGTGAACAGCGCCTACAGTAATCAGTGTTTATGTAAACCGAGCACAACTAAACAGTGACAATGCAAACATTGCCCTACAGTAACAGTGGTTATGTAAATCGTGCACTGCGGTAAACATACTCTATGTAAACAGTGCCCTACAGTAAGCAGTGTTTCTATAAAATGTACACTGCTGTGTACAGAGACTATGTAAACAGTGAACTACAATAAACAGAGTGAAAGTACACCGCACAATGCTGTAAACGGAGTCTGTGTAAACAGTGAACTGCAGTAAACAGAACTTAAACTATGATCGATAGTAAAATGAGTATAGTTAAACAGTGTCCTACAGTAAAGAGAGTGAAAGTAAACCGTACACTACTGCAACCAGAGTCTATGTAAACAGTGCCCTATAGTAAACAGTGTTTCTATAAATCGTACACTGCTGTAAATAGTGACTATGTAAACAGTGCCCGTAACTAAGTGTTTATGTAAAGCGTGCACTGCTGTAAACAGCGTCGTACAGTGAACAGTGTTAACTTAAACCGTACCCTACTGAAAACAGAGTCGATGTAACCAGTTCCCTCCATTAAACAGTGTTAATGTAAACCATACAACACTGTAAATAGACTAATTCCTGTAGGGCACTGTTTACATAGTCTATTAAAAGAGTGCCCGACAGTAAACAGAGTTTATGTTAATTACACCCTGCAGTAAACAACGTCTATGCTATCTGCAACCTACAATAAACAGTGTTAATGCAAACCATACACTACTGTAAACAGTCTATATAATTAATGCACTTGCGTAAAGATAATCGACTAAAACGGTGCCGTACAGCAAACAATGTTTATGTAAACCGTATACTGTTGCAAACAGAGTCGATGCAAACAGTGTGCTACTGTAAACAATGTTTTTGTAAACTGTACAGTAGTGTAAACAGCGTACGTAAATGTACCTCTTCATTCACCTGAGGAAGGAGCAGCGCTCCGAAAGCTAGTGACATCGAAACAAACCTATTGGACTTTAACCTGGTGTTCTAAGACTTCGTACTGTACGTAAATGTAGCCTGCGGTAATCACTGCATGTAAACCGGACATTGCTGTAAACGGAGTCTATATGAACTGGGCCTGCAGTAAACAGTGTTTCTGTGAACTGTACACTGCTGTAAACAGATTATTTGTAAACAGGGCCCTACAGTAAACAGAGTGAAAGTAAACCGTACACTACTGTAAACAGAGTCTGGAAACAGTGCCCTACAATAAACAGTGCTTATGTGAAATGTACAGAGCTGGAAGCAGAGACTATGTAAACAGTGCACTACAGTGAACGGAATCCTAACTGTGCCACACAGTAAACCGAGTCTATGTAAACAGCGCCCTCAGGTAAACAGAGTGAAAGTAAACCGTGCACTAATGTAAACAGCGTATATGTAAGCAGTGCACTACAGTAAACAGTGTTACTGTAAATCACACTGCTGCAAACAGTGACTATATAAACAGTGACCTACGCTAAACAGTCTATGTAAACAGTGCGCCACTGTAAACAATATTGATGTAAACCATACGCTACTGCCAACAAAGTCTAGGTACACAGCGCTCTACAGTAAACAATGTCAATGTAAATCATACACTACTGTAAACAGAGTCTTTGTAAATATAGCACTACAGCAAACAGTGTGTATGTAAACGGTACACTGCTGGAAACAGATTCTGTATAAACAGTGCGCTACAGTAAACAGTGTTTATTTAATATATACACTGCTGTAAACAGAGTCTATGTAAACAGTGCCCAAACAGTAAACAGTGGTTACGTAAACCGTACAATACGGTAAACCTGGTCTCTGTAAACAGTGCCCTACAGTAAACAGTGTTTATGTAAGCCACACCCTGCTCCAAATAGAGTCTATGTAGCAGTGCCCAATAGTAAATCGTTTTTTATGCAAACCGTACACTACTGTAAATAGCGTCTGTGTAAACAGTGTCCTACTATAAACAGTGTTTCTATAAAATGTACACTTCTGTAAACAGTGTCAATGTAAACAGTGCCCTATGGTAAACAGTATTTACGTGAAGTATAAATTGCTGCAAAAACTCGACGTGAACAGTGTCCAAAAGTAAACAGTGTTTCTTAAAACTTATGCTGCTGTAAACAAAGTCTATGTAAACAGCGCCCTACAGTAAACAGTGTGAACGTGAACCGTACTCTGCTTGCTATGTAAACAGGGCCGTAACAGTGTCTATGTAAACCGTGGAGTGGTGTAAGCAGAGTCTATGTAAACAGTGCCCTGCAGTAAACAGTTTTTGAAAACCGTAACCTGCAGTATAAAGTGTCTGTGTAAACAATGGACTACAGTAACCAACGTTTATAGAAACCGTAAACTGTTGTATACAGAGTCTATGTCAACAATGCCCTTCGGTAAACAGCATTTGGATACACCGTGCACTGCTGTAAACAGAGTGTATGTAAAGAGCGTCCTACAGTAAACAGACTAAAAGTAAACAGTCCACTACTGCAAACAGTCTATGAATAGAGTGCCCAACAGTAAGCAGAGTGAAAGTAAACCGTACACTATTGTAAACAGAGTCCATGTAAACAGAGACCTGCAGTAAACATAATTTAAGCAGTGCCATACTGTAAGCAGATTCTATGTAAACCGTGCCCTACAGTAAAAAGAGCGAAAGTTAACCGCACACTACTGTAAACAGTGTCTATGTGAACAGTGCCCTACAGTAAAAAGTGTTTATGCAAACTGTACACTGCTATAAACAAAGTCTATGTAAGGATTACGCTAACTAAACAGTGTTTATGTAAACCGTACATTGCCGTAAACAGAGTATATGTAAACAGTGCCCCACATTTAACAGAGAGAAAGTAATCTGCACAATACAGTCAACAGTCTATATAAACAGTGCCCTACAGTAAACAGTGCTAATGTAAACCATACACTGCTGTAAACGCTGTCTATGGAAACAGTGCTCTACAGTAAACAGTGTTCATGTAAATCATACATGACTGTAATCAGAGTCTATGTAAATATAGCGCGACAGCAAACAGTATTTACGTAAACAGTACACTGCTGGAAAAAGTGTCTATATAAACGGTGCCCGACAGTAAACTGTGTTTATTTAAAATATACGCTGCTGTAAACCGAGTCATTATAAACAGTGTCCGACAGTAAACAAAGTGAAGGGGGCAGCACGGTAACATTGTGGATAGCACAATTGCTTCGCAGCTCCAGGATCCCGGGTTCGATTCCAGCATGGGTCACTGCCTGTGCGGAGTCTGCACATCCTCCCCGTGTGAGCGTGGGTTTCCTCCGGGTGCTCCGGTTTCCATCACAGTCCAAAGATGTGCAGGTTAGGTGGATTGGCCATGATAAATTGCCCTTAGTGTCCAAAATTGCCCTTAGTGTTGGGTGGGGTTACTGGGTTGTGGGGATAGGGTGGAGGTGTTGACCTTGGGTAGGGTGCTCTTTCCAAGAGCCGGTGCAGACTCGATGGGCCAAATGGCCTCCTTCTGCACTGTAAATTCTATGATCTATGATCTATGAAACTAAACCGTACACTACTGTAAACAGTGTCTAGGTAAACAGATACCTATAGAACATAGAACATTACAGCGCAGTACAGGCCCTTCGGCCTCGATGTTGGGCGCAGCACGGAAGCACAGGGGCAGTACGGTAGAATTGTGGATCGCACAATTGCTTCACAGCTCCAGGGTCCCAGATTCGATTCCGGCTTGTGTCACTGTCTGTGTGGAGTCTGCACAGCCCCCCCCCGTGTGTGCGTGGGTTCCCTCCGGGTGCACCGGTTTCCTCTCACAGTCCAAAGATGTGCAGGTTAGGTGGATTGTCCCTTAGTGTCCAAAATTGCCCTTAGTATTGGGTGGGGTTGCTGGGTTATGGGGATAGGGTGGAGGTGTTGACCTTGGGTAAGGTGCTCTTTCCAAGAGCCGGTGCGGACTCGATGGGCCGAATGGCCTCCTTCTGCACTGTAAATTCTAAAAAAAATTATATGTTGCGCCGACCTGTGAAACCACTCTAAAGCTCATCTACACTATTCCCTTATCATCCATATGTGTATCCAATCACCATTTGAATGCCCTTAATGTTTGCGAGTTCACTGCTGTTGCTGGCAGGGCATTCCACGGCCTTACTACTCTCTGAGTAAAGAACCAACTCTTACATCTATCTCCCCTCAATTTATAGGTATGTCCCCTCGTGCTTGACACCACTATCCGAGGAAAAAGGCTCTCACTGTCCACCCTATCCAATTTCTGATCCAAATTGCTAAATCACCCTGAATCCCATGCCTCCGTATTTTCTGCAGGAGCCTACCGTGGGGAACCTTATCAACCGCTTTACTGAAATCCATATACACCAGATCAACTGCTTTACCCTCATCCATCTGTTTGGTCACCTTCGGAAAGAACTCAATAAGGTTTGTGAGGCACGACCTACCCTTCACAAAACCGTGTTGACTATCTCTGATCAAATAATTCCTTTCCAGATGATTATACATCCTATCTCTGATAAAACTTTCCAAGATTTTGCCCGTAACAGAAGTAACGCTCACTGGTCTATAGTTTCCGGGGTTGTCTCTACTCCCCTTCTTGAACAAGGGGACAACATTTGCTATCCTCCAGTCTTCTGGTACTATTCCTGCAGACAAAAATGACTTAAAGATCAAAGCCAAATGCTCAGCAATTTCCTCCTTAGCTTCCCAGAGAATCCTAGGATAAATCCCATCCAGCCCAGAGGACTTACCTATTTTCCCACTTTCCAGAATTGCTAACACCTCCTCCCTATGAACCTCAAGCCCTTCTAGTCTAGTAGCCTGAATCGCAGTATTCTCGACAACATTGTCTTTTTCCTGCGTGGAAACTGACGAAAAATATTCATTTAGCACCTCTCCTATCTCCTCAGACTCCAAACACAACTTCCCGATACTTGTCCTTGACTGGCCCTATTCTTACCCTAGTCATTCGTTTATTCCTGAAATATCCATAGAAAGCTTTGGGGTTATCCTTGATTCTTCCTGTCAAAGACTTCTCATGTCCCCTCCCGGCTCTTCTTAGTTCTCTCTTTAGGTCCTTCCTAGCTAACTTGTAACTCTCGAGCGGCCTAACTGAACCTTCATGTCTCATCTTTACATAAGCCTCCTTCTTCTTGTTGACAAGTGTTTCGACTGCTTCAGTAAACCACGTTTCCCTTGCTCGACCACTTCCTCCCTGCCTGACAGGTACAAACGTATCAAGGACACGCAGTAGATGTTCCTTGAACAAGCTCTACATTTCCATTGTGCCCATCCCCTGCAGTTTTCCTCTCCATCCGATGCATCCTAAGTCTTGCCTCATCGAATCATAATTGCCTTTCCCCCAGATATAAATCTTGCCCTGTGGTATATACCTATCCCTTTCCATCACTAAAGTAAACGCAATGGAATAGTGGTCACTACCACCAAAGTGCTCACCTACCTCCAAATCTAACACCTGTCCTGGTTCATTACCCAATACCAAATTCAATATGACCTCGCCTCTCGTTGGCCTATCTACATACTGTGTCAGGAAACCTTCCTGCACACATTGGACAAAAACAGACCCATCTAAAGTACTCGAACTATAGCGGTTCCAGTCAATATTTGGAAAGTTAAAGTCCTCCATCACAACTACCCTGTTGCTTTCGCTCCTATCCAGAATCATATTTGCAATCCTTTACTCTACATCTCTGGAACTTTTCGGAGACCTATAGAAACCCCTAACAGGGTTACCTCTCCTTTCCATCTTTTTAACCTCAGCCCATACTACCTCAGTAGACGAGTCCTCATCAAACATCCTTTCTGCCACCGTAATACTGTCCTTGACTAACAATGCCACCCCTCCCCCTCTTTTACCACCTTCCCTGAGCTTACTGAAATATCTAAACCCCGGCACCTGCAACAACCATTCCTGTCCCTGCTCTATCCATGTCTCCGAAATGGCTACAACATGGAAGTCCCAGGTAACAACCTGTGCCGCAAGTTCACCCACGTTATTCCGGATGCTCCTGGCATTGAAGAAGACACACTTTAAACTACCTTCCTGCCGGTACACTCCTGCAACTTTGAAACCTTACTCATGACCTCACTGCTCTCAACCTCCTGTATACTGGAGCTACAATTCTGGTTCCCAAGCCCCTGTTGAACTAATTTAAACCCTTCCGAAGAGCTTTAGCACATCCGTCCCCCCCCCCGCCCCCCAGGATTTTGGTACCCCTCTCGTCTAGGTGTAGACCATTCCGTTTGTAGAGGTCCCACCGACCGCAGAATGATCCCCGATTATCCAGAAATCTTAAACCCTCCCTCCTGCACCATCCCTGTAGCCACGTGTTCACCTCCTCTCTCTCCCTATTCCTCGTCTCGCTATCACGTGGCACGGGTAATATCCCAGAGATAATAACTCTGTTTGTCCTAGATCTCAGTTTCCACCCTAGCTCCCTGAATTCCTGCCTTGCATCCCTATCCCTTTTCCTACATATGTCGTTGGTACCTATGTGGACCGTGACTTGGGGCTGCTCAGTAAACAGTGTCTACGTCAACCGTACAATACGGTAAACATGGTCTATATAAACAGTGCCCTACAGTAAACAGTATTTAAGCAGTTCCCTACAGTAAACAGATTCGGCATAATCGTACCCTACAGTAAACAGAGTGAAAATTAACACTACGGTAAATAGATCCTATGTGAACAGTGCCCATCAGGAAAATGGTTAATGTAAACCGTACACTGCTGTAAACAGAGTCTCGGAAAACAGCGCATACAGTAAACAGCGTTTATGTCAACAGTACAGTGCTGTAAACAAAGTCTCTGTAAACAGTACGCTAAGTAAACAGTGTTTATGTGACCTTACATTGCCGCAAACAGAGTCTCTGCAAATAGTGCCCAACAGTGAACAAAGTGAAATGTTACCATGCACTGCTGTAAGCAGAGTCCATGTAAACAGTTCCCTACAGTAAAAAGTGTTTATATAAGCCGTCGCCTGCTGTAAATAGAGTCTATGTAACCGTCCCCTTCAGTATATAGTTTTTATGTAAACTGTGCACTACCGTAAACAGAGTCTATGTAAACAGTGCCCTACAGTAAATATTGTCCATGTAAACTGTACACTGCTGTAATCGGAGTATATGCAAATTCTGTCCAACTGTAAACAGTGTTTAATGTAAACTACTGCAAACAGAGTGACTGCAAACAGTGCCCTACAATAATCAGTATTTATGTGAACCGTACATCACTGTAAAAAAAACTGTGTGAACAGTGCCCTAAATTAAACATAGTTTATTAAATCCTATACTGCTGTAAACAAAGTCCATTTAAACAGTGCCCTACAGTAAACATTGTTAATGTATTCCGGACACCACGGCAAACAGCGTTTAAGTAAACAGCGCCTTACAGTGAACAGTGCCGACGTAAACCGTACTCTGCTGTAACCAGAGTCGATATAAACAGTGTCCTGCAGTAAACAGTGTCTGTGAAAACCGTGCACTGCTGTAAGCGGAGTCTATGTAAACAGTGCCCGACAGTAAAACGTTTTTGAAAACCGTACCCTGCTGTAATAAGAGTCTGTGTAAAGAGTGCACTACAGTAGGCAGTGTTTGTGTAAACCCTCTGCTGTTGTAAACAGAGGCTATGTAAACAATGCCATACATTTAGATATACCATACACGGCGTTTAAATAAACAGCGCCTTACAGTGAACAGTGCCGACGTAAACCGTACTCTGCTGTAACCAGAGTCGATATAAACAGTGTCCTGCAGTAAACAGTGTCTGTGAAAACCGTGCACTGCTGTAAGCGGAGTCTATGTAAACAGTGCCCGACAGTAAAACGTTTTTGAAAACCGTACCCTGCTGTAATAAGAGTCTGTGTAAAGAGTGCACTACAGTAGGCAGTGTTTGTGTAAACCCTCTGCTGTTGTAAACAGAGGCTATGTAAACAATGCCATACATTTAGATATACCATACACGGCGTTTAAATAAACAGCGCCTTACAGTGAACAGTGCCGACGTAAACCGTACTCTGCTGTAACCAGAGTCGATATAAACAGTGTCCTGCAGTAAACAGTGTCTGTGAAAACCGTGCACTGCTGTAAGAGGAGTCTATGTAAACAGTGCCCGACAGTAAAACGTTTTTGAAAACCGTACCCTGCTGTAATAAGAGTCTGTGTAAAGAGTGCACTACAGTAGGCAGTGTTTGTGTAAACCCTCTGCTGTTGTAAACAGAGTCTACGTAAACAATGCCCTGCAGTAAACAGATGAAAGTAAACCGTGCGCTAATATAAACAGATTGTGGGTAAACAGAGCCCTACAGGAAGCAGTGTCTACGTAAACTGTACACGACTGTTAAAATAGTCTGTGTAAACAGTGCCGTCCAGTAAACCGTGCTTATGTAAAATGTACACTGCTGTAAACAGAGACTATGTAAACTGTGCCCTACAGTAAACCGAGTCTATGTAATCAGTGCCCCGCAGTAAACAGTGTTTCTGTAAATCGTACACTGCTGTAAACAGTGACTATGTAAACAGTGCCCTACGCTAAACAGTCTATGTGAACAGTGGGCAACTGTAAACAATACTTATGTAAACCGCACACTACTGCAAACAGAGTCTATGTACACAGTGCTCTACAGTAAACAATGTTAATGTAAATCATACACTACTGTAAACAGAGTCTTTGTAAATATAGCACTACAGCAAACAGTGTTTATGTAAACGGTATACTGCTGGAAACAGATTCTGTATAAACGGTGCTATACAGTAAACAGTTTATTTAAAATACATACTGCTGTAAACAGGGTCTGTTTAAACAGTGCCCTACAGTAAATAGTGGTTACGTAAACCGTACAATAAAGTAATCCAGGTCTATGTAAACAGTGCCCGCGAGTAAACAGAGGGAACGTTATCCATGCACTGCTGTAAACAGAGTCCATGTAAACAATTCCCTACAGTAAACAATGTTTATGTAAGCTATACCATGCTCTAAAAAGAGTATATGTAACAGTGCCCAGAGTAAATAGTTTTTATGTAAACCGTACACTACTGTAAATAGAGTCTATGTAAACAGTGCCTTACAGTAAACAGAGTTAAAGTACACCACCAGTACGATAAACAGTATAGGTAAACAGTGCCCTCCAGTAAACAGTGTTTGTGTAAACCGTACAATACGGTAAACATGGTCTATGTAAACAGTGGCCTACAATAAACAGAGTGAAAGTTGACCATGAGCTGCTGTAATCAGAGTCCATGAAAACAGTTACCTGCAGTAAAATGTGTTTCTATAAGCCGTAGCCTGCTGTAAACAGAGTCTATCTCACAGTCCCCTTCAGTGAATAGTTTTAATGTAAACCGTACACTGCTGTAAACAGAGTCTATTAACAGTGTCCTACCATAAACAGTGTTTATGTAAAATGTACACTACTGTAAACAGAGTGAATGTAAACCGGACGCAACTGCAAACAGTGTCTATGTAAACAACGCCCTACAGTAAACAGTGCCAACATAAACCGTACTCTGCTGGAAAACAGAGTCTATGTAAACAGTGTCCTGCAGTAAACAATGTCTATGTAAACCGTTCACTGTTGTCAGAGAGTGGGAATTTAACCTGGTGTTGTAAGAATTCTTACTATGTGAAGAGTGCCCGACAGTAAACAGTTTTTGAAAACCGTACCCTGCTGTAATAAGAGTCTATGTAAACAGTGCAACACAGTAAGCAGTGTTTATGTAAACCCTATACTGTCGTAAACAGAGTCTATGCAAACAATGCCCACCAGAAAACATTGTTTAGATACACCGTGCACTACTGTAACCGGAGTCTACGCAAACAGTGCCCTACAGTAAACAGTGTTTATGTAAACCGTACGCTGCTATAAACAGAGTTTATGTAAACAGTGCACTACAGTAAACAGTGTTTATGTAAATCGTAACTGCTATAAACAGGGTCTACGCAAACTGTGCCCTACATTAAACAGTATTTAAACAGTGCCATACAGTAAACAGAGTCTATATAAAAAGTCCCAAACAGTAAACAGTATTTAAGCAATGCCCTACAGTAAACAGTCTATGTAAACAGTGCCAACAGTAAACAGTGCTGATGTGAACCGTGCGCTGATGTAAACGGCATCAAGGTAAACAGAGCCCAAAAGTAAACAGCGTTTAGGTTATCCGTACACTGCTGTAATCAGAGTTTTTGTAATCAGTGACCTCCTGGAAACAGTTGTTATGTAAAAAGTAAACTGCTGTACTGAGCAGCGCTCTAAAAGCTAATGATTTGAAACAAACCTGTTGGTCTTCTTACTCTGCTCACCCCAGTCCAACGCCGGCATTTCCACATTATGTAAACAGCATCCTACAGCAAACAGTGTGTATGTAAAATGTACACTGCTGTAAGGAAAGTCAGTGAAAACAGTGCCTTACAGTAAATAGAGAAATTGAACCGTACACTACTGGAAACAGTCTATGTAAAAATGCCCTCCAGTAAACAGTATTTAAACAGCACCATGCAGTAAACAGAGTGAAAATAATCCTTACATTAATGTAAACAGACCCTTTGTAAACTTTGCCTTCCAGTAAACCGTACACTGCTGTAAAATGAGTCTATGTAATCAGTGCCCTACAGTAAATAATGTTTCTGTAAATCGTACTCTGCTGTAAACAATGTCTGTGTAATCAGTGGACTACACTAAACAGTGTATATGTAAACCGTACACTGCTGTAAAGAGAGTCTGCGTAAACAGGGCCCTGCAGGAAACAGAGTGAACGCAAACCATACACTAATGTAAACAGAGCCTGTGTAAACAGAGCCTTACAGGAAGCAGTGTTTACGTAAACTGTACACTACTGTAAACAGAGTCTATGCAAACAGTGCCCTACAGTAAACCGTGCATATGTAAAATGTACACTGCTGTAAACACAATGCAATATAGTAAACAAAATTTAAACTGTGCCCTACAGTAACAGAGTCGATGTAAACAGTGCCCTACAGCAAACAGGGTGAAAGTAAACCATACACTTCTGTAAACAGAGTCTATGTAAACAGTGCCCTACAGTAAACAGTGTTTCCGTAAATCGTACACTGCTGTAAACATTGACTATGTAAACAGTGCCCTACACTAAGCAGTCATCGTAACAGTGCGCTACAGTTACCAATGTTTATGTAAACCGTACACTACTGCAAACAATCTTTGTACATGTGCCCTGCAGTTAACATAGTCTATTTAAACATTGTCCTGCAGTAAACAGTATACTTAAACCGGACATTTTTGCAAACGGAGGCTATGGAAACAGAGCCGTACAGTAAAAAGGCTTATCGTAAACTGTGCACTGGTGTAAACAGGCTATGTAAACAGTGCCGGATTGTTAACAGTCTTTATGGAAACCGTACACTGCTGTAAATAATCTATGCAAACAGTGCCCTGCAGTAAACATTGTTTATGTAAACCGTACACTACTGTAAACAGAGTCTATGTAAATATATCAGTACAGTAAACAGTGTTTATATAAAAGGTATACACTGGAAACAGAGTCCACGTAAGCAGTGCCCTGCGGTAAACAGTGTTAATGTAAACCGGATACTGCTGCAAACAATGCCTGACAGTAAATAGTGTTAATGTAACCCGTACACTGTTTTAAACAGTCTATGTAAACAGTGTCTAATGTAAACATGGTCAATTTAAACAGTACCCTACAGTAAACAATATTTCAACCGGACATTGCTGTAAACAGAGTCTATCTGAACCGGATATGCAGTAAACAGTGTTTATGTGAACCGTACATTGTTGTAAACATAGTCTACGTAAACAGCGCACTACAGTAAACAGTGTGTATGTAAACCGTACACTGCTGGAAAGTCGACGTAAACAGTGCCCTACAGTAAACAGTGCTTATGTGAACCGTACACTGCTATAAATCCTATATGCTAAAAGCGCGTACTGTAAACAGTGTTTATGTGAACCGCACCCTGCTGGAAAAGGAGTCTGTGTAAACAGTGCCATACAAGATTGCTGACCATACAGCTGTACTGGGTAGGATCTCGAACAGCGATGAGTCAGAATACTGGACGGAGATAGAGAACCCAGTGTTGTGGTTTAACGACAATAATCTCATCCTCAATGTCAGCAAAACTGAAGAGCTGGTCATTGACTTCAGGAAGTGAAGTATTTTATACACACCTCTCTGCGTCAATGAAGCCGTGGTGGAGATGGTTTACAGCTTCAAATTATTAGGTGTGCACATATAGAACATATGTCCTGGTCCACCCTTGGTCGACGCTAAAACCAAGAAAGCACTACAGCACCCTGCTGTAAAAAGGAAAGGCTCACCACCACTCGCAATTGCCAAACTTTCAATGGGTTTTGGAAAGCTGCGATTTCTTCACAGTGCCGAAAGCAATCACCATCCGTCTCTTGCTATTTGAGGTTCAGTTCATTTAGAATTGAAAAGATGATAGTTAGCCTCCAAATTTCATCAGCAATCAAATCAGCAGAGAGGACAATTTCTCCAGGAGGAACGCGTGGAATTCGGACCTCAGTTCGTAAACTCTGAATATCTCCCCTGTTCAGTGATCATTACAGTAACTCTTCAAGCGGATGATGTCAACCGTCATTGTGTTTGACTGATCGCTGTATCGATTCAATGCTTTAATGTAGTTTTAATGGTCAGCAAAACACTTTCAGCCACCCTTCGAGGCCGACGATGTGATGAATTCCAATGGCTCTCATTATATCCCTTGCCAACCGTTCAGTTCAGTGCATGGTGAGACCATGAGGGATATAGACTCTCTCCAGATCACTTGAGTAATGTTTAGGGATGCCAAAAAGATCGAGATAATAGCCTTGTTCATCATCAATGATCACCGCGCCTAAAGCCACCGCCATCCGCGGTCGCACTTTGACCCCAGGTTCAGGTCTCAACACTCCGGGCCGCATGAGCACCAATGAACGGCTGGCCCCGTGACGCTCCCGACACCCGCCCGCGACCCACCTGCGTGTGGCCACCTCCACTTCGAAAATGCATGCTTTATATACATTGTATCCGTACTTGCAGACAGCGTCAGCTTTAGCTCACTGGCTACTTCACAGCATTAACTTAATTATAAGTTCAAACCTATCTCACCTTGGGCGCTGCCTGACGTTTTAAATATTTCCAAAACATATGTTTTGCACCGATTAAAAGCAGACCCAGATTTCAAAATTAGATGTAGGTGTATTTTTTAGAGGTCGCACTATAATTATTTTTTAATGCGGCTTGTGCCACGTGTTTACTTTCTGGTTCTCACTGAGAAAACCCAAGTTCGATTCCAGCTCTGCTTGATCTGTTTGATTTGATTTGATTTTAGTTATTATTCTCACATTATCATGGTTTTTTGCATGCTATACAGAGAACGCATACAGCACATAGGGAAGGACGGAGCGACCGAAGAATGGAATGTTACAGTTATAGCTCTGGTGGAGAGAAACGATCAACTAAATACAATGTTGGTCCATTTAAAAGTCTGATGGCAGCAGGGAAGAAGCTGTTCTTGAGTCGGTTGGTACGTGACTTCAAACGTTTGTATATTTTTACTGACGGAAGGAGGTGGAAGAGAGTATGTCCGGGGTGCGTGGGGTCCTAAATTATGCTGGCTGCCTTTCCAAGGAAGCGGGAATTATAGATAGAGTCAATGGATTGGAGACTCGTTTGCGTGATGGATTGGGCTACCTTCACGACATGTTGTAGTTTCCTGCGGTCTTGGGCAGAGCAGGATCCATACCAAGCTGTGCTACAACCAGGAAGAATGCTTTCTATGGTGCATCTGTAAAGGTTGGTGAGAGTCGCAGCTGACATGCCAAATGTCCTTAGTCTTCTGAGAAAGTAGAGTCTTTGGTGAGCTTTCTTAACTATAGTATCGGCATGTGGGGACCAGGGCAGGATGTTGGTGATCTGGACACTTAAAAGATTGAAGCCTTGCTACTTAATTCCCATTGATGTAGACCGGGGCATGTTCTCCACCACGCTTCCTGAAGTCGATGACAACCTCCTTCGTTTTGTTGACATTGAGAGAAAGATTATTGTCGTGTACCAGTTCACCATATTCTCTATCACACTTTGTCAATTATTCACAACTTAAATGGAGTTAAAGTGCATTAGCGAAATTTACTTTATTGATTATCTGATTTTATAATTTAGAAACGAGATTATGTCGTGGGAGTGTGCCTTTAAGAAAGGTTTTTGTCTCATCACATGGCTTCAGTGAAGCTAAGCTGTGGTTGTGTGATGTTATTACTTTCGCTTTCAATTTTGATTGTTGTGGACTCAGACAGAGAAAAGAAGTGTTTTGGCCTGTTTATCTATTTTCACTGTTAATATCTGACTCGGTTAAAAAAAACATTGATTATAGTTAACTGCTTTGGTAAATTAAACATATATAGTTTTCTCTCCGGAATGGTTGTCAACCTGCTGGTGAGACGAAATTAAATTCTCAGGAAAAGTCAGTCTTAATAAGGTTAGAATGCAGAGTGCTGGGCCACGCCCTTGAAATGTGTTTTTTCGTTCATGGGATTTTGCTTTGGATTTGGAACAGTTAAGGGGGAAGTCATTCAGTATTATACATAGATTACTTTAAGTATATGGTGTCGTTATGATTGTAATTGATAATAATGCTTGCTGTGTTTCTTTATATACACATGTTAACTAAGGTCTTAGAATAAAGCTTGTGTTGACTAAAGTGTTTAGGAAGACTGTTGAATCACATCTGAAGGGGAGGCTCTTGTGTTCATCCTAGCCAAATTCAACATAAAGGTTGTCGGTCAGTTGGACTTCATAACATTGTTTGGAGTTTCTTAACCCTGGCCTATAACAATTATTTACTCAGGCAAATGTAATAATCTATTTTGTGTTTTGTTCATGATACAGTATTCCACATATCACGAAAAGCACTCAAGTAGTTCGACACCATCCTGGACCAAGTATCCCGCTTGATTGCTCCCCCTTCCAGAAACATTCAATCCCTGCACCATAAACGCGCCGTGGAAGCCCTGTTTATCATCCCAAAATGCACTGCAGTAACTCACCAAGATTCCTTAGACATCAACTACCAATCGCACGGCCACTATCATCTTGAAGGACAAGAACTCCCTAAAAGCAGGTTGGGTGCCCCCACACCTCACTGACAGCAGCGGATCAACAAGGCAGCTCACCGCCACCTACTGAAGTCCAATTCGGGATGGGAATTAAATGCTGCCCGAACCAGAAACTCGCAAATCCCGTAAAAGTGAACTTTGTAAAGCATTGCTGCTTTGAATTTCTGGGACATGGGATGAACTGATTCCCATTATTCCGGTAGAGCTCATCATATAACTTCTGCTTCAGAGGAACCTGGATCTAAGGTATTTCTAACAGCATGAATCCAGGAAAACAGAAACAATGTGGTTGCCGCAGTAAGGTTGAACGGACTGTTGTGCAATCTATCATGGATTTAAACACTCTCTCCGCCTTTCTCTCTTTAACACACTCCTTTGTTCTGTTTCTGTTTTGTATCTCTTGGTTTCGGGTGAAGGTTTAAGTTGAGCAGAATATTGTACCATATTTTCTGTTCAGTAAGACATATTTTGCGACTTTGTTACTTTGTGGAACCATTGCAAACATGAAGAATAATTGGCACTACATGACACGAAGGTGGGTATTTGCTCCATCACTACTGTGCCTGTACCCATCATTACTGTTATACAGACACATGGTCAGAACATTGAATATAGGAGTTTGGACGCCTTGCTGAAGTTGTACAAGACATAAGTAAGTCTACACTTGGAATACTGTGTACAATTCTGGTCTCACTATTATAGAGAGGATATTATTCAACTAGAAATAGTGCTGAAACGTTTTACAAGGGTGCTACCGTAAATTGATAGTTTGAGCTATAATTTGCGTTTGGTACGCTGGGCCATTTCCCCCTGGAGTGTAGGAGGCATAGGGGTGAAATTCTCGAGGTCTATCAAGTTAATAGGTCATCGTCAACATATTTTCCCAAAGATAGGGGAGTGTAAAACAAGTGGGTATAGGTTTAAAGTTAGAGAGGAGACACACATAAGGGTCCAGAGAGTAATTCCTTCACAAATAGTGCGCTGAATGTCTGGACAGAGTTGCCAGAGGAAGTAATAGAAGCGGGTACAATGTTGTCTTATTAAAAGGATCAGGGGTTATGGGGAGAATGCAGAAGAATGGGCGCCATGGATAAGTTGGGCCGAAGGGCCTGGTTCCAAGCAGTAAACCTCTCGTACTCTGTGACCATATCCAACCTTCCAGCTCGGTAACGCTGCAGATTCGAGCACTCCATCTCTATGCCCAAGTGATTTTGAAATTTTGCTCTGGGTGTCTACCTCTGTCATCCTCATGTACAATGGTCCCTGAGTGATTGAAAGGATTTGAGAAACAGGCAGGAAATGACATTGAGGCCGAAGCTCAGCTGCGATCAAACTGGATGTTGGGTCAGGAGTGAGTGGCCGGGTCGTCTCACTATGTTGTCATTTACTACCAGTTCCAGTTGCCACAGCACTCGCAGATGATTCTAACTGCGCGATACGATTTTTAAGTTACATCTTTCCATCAATTAATTCAAAGTTCGGGGACACAGTTCAGTTATCAAGTCTACACAGCCTGTGAGGTTGGTGGAGGCAGATACAACAGTGGTTTTCAAATTTCAATGCAAGAAACGACAGCAATCAAATGCATGCCTTTGGGGAAAGGTCGGTCGAGTGGGATTGAATGATCTGCGAATCTAAAGAGCCGCTGAGGTTAAACGGAATGACTGTCCTCTTTCTTTACTTCACGCACTTTTAAGTTTTTGGTCACGTCTGGCTAGGAGATGATGTGCACCAACACACTGGAGTTCCCCTCAATGCTACCCACTACGGCGAGTATGATCACGGTAATCCTTCATATACAATGTGTCCATGCATGAAACCCGCGTCAGCTTTAGCTCACTGGTTACTTCACCGCATTAACTTAATTATAAGTTCGAACCTGTCTCACCGTGGGCGCTGCCTGGCGTTTTTATTATTTCCAAAACATGTGTTGCTAAATAAAAGCAGCAGCACATTTATAATTAGAAGTAGGTGTATTTTGTTTAGAGGTTGCAATAATTGTTTTTAAAAGAGGCTTGTGCCACGTGTTTACTTTCTGATCTCACACTGCGGAAACCCAAGTTCGATTCCAGCTCTGCACAATAACTGACCGATCACACTTTGTCAATTACACCCTACCTAAATGGGGGAAAGGAGCATTAACGATTATCTATTATACATTTTTTGAAATTTCGGAACAAGATAGTTTACGAAGGCGAATTGAGTAATCCAGTTTTTTTCCACATGAAACCCTGTTCCCAGATCTCCAAGAACACTCAGGGTGTTCGAAAACATCCAGGACCAAGCAGTGCTTGATTGCTCCTCCTGCCACAAGCATTCAATCCCTCGGCCAAAGCCATCCCAAAATGCACAGCATTAACTCAACAAAGTTCCCCAGGCAATTGTTCCGAAGACAGCACCTTCCAGACTGCGACCACTATCATTTTGAAGGAGTAGACAAGCCCCTACTTCGGAAAATCACCAACTGGAATTTCCCTCCAAATCACTCAACACTCCCACTTGGAACCAGATAAACCTTCCTTCACGGTAACGGTGAATAAGACATTTAGCTTCCTCCCTAAAAGCACGCTGGGTGTACCCAAAAATCATGGTCTGCAACAAGTCAAGAAAGCAGCTCACCTTCTTCAGGGCAACTAGGGATGGGCAATAAATTCTGTCCTAAGCAGCAACTCTCACATCCAGTAAAAGTGATATTTTTAATGCATTGGTGCTTTGAATTTCTGGGGCCTGGGATGAACTGTTCTCCGTTCTTAAAAAATAAACATCGATTACCCAATTCATTTTTTCCAATTAAGGGACAATTTAGCGCGGCCAATCCACCTACACTGCACGTCATTGGGTTGTGGGGGGAAGCCCACGCAAAAACGGGAAGAATGCGCAAACTCCACACGGACGGTGACCCGGAGCCGGGATCAAAACTGTGAACTCGGCGCCTTCTGGCAGCAGTGCTAACCACTGCGCGAACGTGCTGCCGCTGTTTTTAAATTCTAACGGTAGAATGAATCATATAACTTCTACCTCAGAGGAAACTGGAGCTCAGGTATTTCTCACAGCATGAATCCTGGAAGACAGAAACAATGTGCTCGCTGCAGTCAGGTGGAACTGAGTGGTGTGCAATCTACTCTAGCGTGAAACGGTCTCGTCCTCTTTCTCTCTTTACCACCCTCCTTTATTCTGTTTCTGTTTTGTTTCTATTGGTATCGGGTGAAGATGTGATTTGCTGTGGGTCTCTTGAAGAAGATATTCGTCGGCACCTTTTTCCAGTCAGACAGATTCTGCGACTTTGTTGCTTTTTGGACCCAGTGCAAACATGATGAATAATTGGAAATTCACAACACTGAAGGAAGATCTTTGTTCCCCAATTACTGCGTCTGCCCATTATTACGATTATACAGATGCATGGTCAGATAATTGAACACAAAAGTTGGGATGTCTTGCTGAAGTTCTACAAGACGTTGGGAAGGACACACTTGGAATACTGTGCACAGTTCTGGTACCCTAATATGGAAAGGATATTATTAACCTAGAAAGAGGGCAGAAAAGATTTGAAAGGCCGCTACCGAATTTGATGGTTTGAGTTATAAGGAGCGTCTGTTTAGACTGGAACATTAGTCTTGGAGCCTAGGGGTGATCTTGACGACGTCGATAAAATAATGGTTCAGGTAGATTATCCCAAAGGCAGTATCCAAAACTAGAGGGCATAGGTTTAAGGTGAGAGGGGAGAGATACAAAACGGTCCAGATGAACAATTGTTTCACACAGAGGGTGGGGAGTGCCTGGAATGAGCTGGCGGAGGCAGTAGTAGAAGCGTCTACAATTCTGCCTTTTAAAAAGCATTTAAATAGTTATATGTAGAAGATGGCTATATAGGAATATGACCAATTGTGGGCAACTGGACAGGCTTTGTGTAGTAAAAACTGGGCGACATGGACAAGTTAGGCCGAAGGGCCTATTCCCATGCTGTAAAGGTCTATGACTCTATGACCTGTCCCACCTTCCAGGTCTGTGTCGCTGCAGCTTCGAGCACTCCATCTGTATGTCCAAATCGGTTTGAATTTCTGCCTCCATTTTTCTCATGGACAGTGAACATTGAGGGATGAAAGTATCTGAGGAATAGGCAGGAAATGACATTGAGGCAGAAGCTCAACTGTGATCAAACTAAATGTTGGGGCAGGAGTGAGTGGTCGTGTCGTCTCCCTATGTTGTCATTTGCTATCAGTTCCAGTTGCCAGAGTACTCGTAGATGAATATAACTGCGAGATAAGAGTTTTAAGTTACATCTTTCCAACAATTATTTCAATTTTCTGGGATAGATTTCAATTATCTGGTCTGCACTGCCTGTGAGATTGGTGGAGGCAGATACAACAGTGGATTGCAAATTTCAACGCGAGAAACGACAGCAATGAAATGCATGCCTCTGTGGAAAGGTCGGTCGAGCAGGATTGAATGATCTGCTAATCTAAATAGCCGCTGGTATCAAACGGAATGAATATCCTCCGTCGGTCCTTCACGCAGTTTTTCAGCTTTTTGTCACGTCTGGCTGTGAGGTCATGTGCACCAACAACTGGAGTTTCCCGCTATGCAACCCACCACGGCGAGTATGATCACGGTAATCCTTCACATACAATGTGTCCATGCTTTAAACCAGCGTTAGCTTTAGCTCACTGGTTACTTCACAGCATCAAATTAATTGTGAGTTCGAACCTGTGTCACCGTGGGCGCTGTCTGGCGTTTTTAACATTTCCAAAACATGTGTTGCATAAATAAAAGCAGCAGCACATTTATAATTAGAAGTAGGTGTATTTTGTTCGAGGTTGCATTGATCTGTTTTGAAAAGGGGCTTGTGCTACGTGTTTACTTTCTGATCTCACACTGCGGAATGCCAAGTTCGACTCCAGCTCTGGACAATAGTTGACCCATCACACTTTGTCAATTACTCACAACTTAAATGGAGAAAAATAGCTTTAACGATTATCTATTATAGGGTCTTTGAAATTTCGGAACAAGATTTGTTACGCAGGCGAATTGATTATATCCATTTCTTTCCACGTGAAACGCTGCTCCGCAGTTCTCCAAGAACACTCAGGGAGTTGGAAAGCATCCAGGACCAAGCAGTGCGTTTGATTCCTCCTCCTGCCACAGCATCCAATCCCTCCGCCACAGCCATCCCAAAATGCACCGCAATAACTCAACAAAGTTCCTCGGACAATTGTCCCTCAGGCAGAACCTCCAGACCTGCGAATCCATCATTTTGAGGAACTCGACAAGCCCCTACTTGGGACAATCACCAACTGGAATGTCCCCTCCAAATCACTCACCACTCCCCCTTGGAACCATATAAACGTGCCTGCTGGTTAACGGGGAAAATCATTTGGCTTCCTCCCTAAAAGCACTTTGGTTTACCCAAAAGTCAGTGCCAGCAACGATTCAATAAAGCAGCTCACCACCACCTTCTGAAAGACAACTAGGGATGGGCAATAAACTCTGTCCGACCCAGCAACTCTCGCATCCAGTAAAAGTGATCTTTTTAATGCATTGGTGCTTTGAATTTCTGAGGCCTGGGATGAACTGTTCTCCATTCTTAAAAAAAAAACATTGATCACCCAATCCATTTTTTCCAATTAAAGTGCAATTTAGCGTAGCAAATCCTCAGCGTCAGCTTTAGCTCACTGGTTACTTCACAGCATCAACTTAATTGTCGGTTCGAACCTGTCTAACCGTGGGCGCTGCCTGGCGTCTTTAACATTTCCAAAACATGTGTTGCATAAATAAAAGCAGCAGCACATTTATAATTTGAAGTAGGTGTATTTTGACAAGAGGTTGCATTGATCTGTTTTGAAAAGAGGCTTGTGCCACGTGTTTACTTTCTGATCTCACACTGCGGATACCCAAGTTCGATTCCAGCTCTGTACAATAGCTGAGCTATCAAACTCTGTCAATTACTCACAACCTAAATGGAGAAAAAGAGCTTTACAAATTATCTATTGTATGTTCTTCGAAATTTCGGAACAAGATAGTTTACGCAGGCGAATTGATTAATCCATTCTTTTCCACGTGAAACGCTGTTCCCCAGATCTCCAAGAACACTCAGGTAGTTCGAAAGCATCCAGGACCAAGCAGTGCGCTTGATTGCTCCTCCTGCCACAAGCATTCAATCCCTCCGCCACAGACATCCCAAAATGCACCGCAATAACTGTATGTCCAAATCGGTTTGAATGTCTGCCTCCATTTTTCCTATCGACAGTGATCATTGAGGGAATGTAAGTATCCGAGGAACAGGCAGGAAATGACATTGAGGCAGAAGCTCAGCTGTGATCAAACGGATGTTGGGGCAGGAGTGAGTGGCCGGGTCGTCTCACTATGTTGTCATTTGCTATCAGTTCCAGATGCCACAGTACTCGCAGATGAATATGACTGCGAGATGAGATTTTTAACGTACATCTTTCCAACAATTATTTCAATGTTCTGGGATACAGTTCAATTATCTGGTCCACACTGCCTGTGAGATTGCTAGAGGCAGATACAACAGTGGCTTTCAAATTTCAATGCGAGAAACGACAGAAATCAAATGCATGCCCCTGGGGAAAGGTCGGTCGAGTGGCATCGAATGATGTGCTAATCTAAAGAGCCACTGAGGTTAAACGGAAAGAATGTCCTCCGTCTGTACTTCACGCATTTTTAAGTTTTTGGTCACGTCTGGCTGTGAGATGATGTGCACCAAGACCTGGAGTTTCTCGTCAATGTTACCGACCACGGCGAGTATGATCACGGTAATCCTTTATATACAATGTGTCTATGTTTGACGTCAGAGTCAGCTTTAGCTCACTGGTTACTTCACAGCATTAACTTAATAGTAAGTTTGAACTTGTCTCACCGTAGGCGCTACCTGGCGTTTTTAATATTCTAAAACATGTCTGTTGCATAAATAAAATCAGCAGCACATTTATAATTATTAGTAAGTGCATTTTGTTCAGAGGTTGCATTTATCTGTCTTAAAAAGAGGCTTCTGCCACCTGTATACTTTCTGATCTCACACTGCGGAAACTCAAGTTCGATTCCAGCTCTGTACAATAACTGATCTTTCACACTTTGTCAATTACTCACTCCCTAAATGCAGTGAAAGAGCATTAACGATGATCTATTATACATTTTTTGAAATTTCGGAAAAAGATTGGTTACGCAGGCAAATAGATTAGTCCATTTTTTTCACGTGTAACCCTTATCCCCAGATCTCCGAGAACACTCAGCGAGTTTGAAAGCATCGTGGACAAAGCAGTGCGTGTTATTGCACCTCCTGACACAATCCCTCCGCCACAGACATCCCAAAATTCACCGCAATAACTCAACACAGTTCCTCGGGCAATTGTTGCTTAGAAAGCGCCTTCCAGACCTACGACCACTATCATTTTGAAGAACTAGACAAGCCCCTACTTGGGAAAATCGCCAACTGGATTTCCCCTCCAAATCACTCACCACTCCCACTTGGAACCATATCAACGTTCCTTCACGATAACGGGGAGAAATCCTTTCGCTTCCTCCCTGAAAGCGCGTGGGTGTACCCAAAACTAACGCCTTGAAACGATTCAAGAAAGCAGCTCACCACCACCTTCTGAAGGGCAACTCGGGTTGGACAATAAATTATGTCCTAACCAGCAACCCTCACATCCAGTAAAAGTGATCGTTTTAATGCATTGGTGCTTTGAATTCCTGGGGCGTGGGATGAACCGATCTCCATTCTTGAAGCAAAAATATAGGCTACGCAATTCATTTTTTCCGATTACGGCGCGATTTAGCGCGGCCAATCCGCCTACTCTGCACATCATTGGGTTGTGAAGGGATAACCCACCAAACACGGGGGAAACGTGCAAACTCCACACGGACAGTGTCCCAGAGCCGACATCGAACCTGAGAACTCGGCGTCGTGAGGCAGTAGTGCTAACCACTGGGCCATCGTGCTGCCCGTTTGTCATTCTAACGGTGCAATGAATCCGTTAACTTCTGCTTCAGAGGAAACTGAATACAATGTATTTATAACAGCATGAATCCTTGAAGACAGAAACAACGTGCTTGCTGCAGTAAGGTGGAAGGGAGTGGTGTGCAATATACTCCAGCAGTAAACGCTCTCTCCCCCTTTCTCTCATTACCATTCTCCTTTATTCTGTTTCTGTTTTGTTTCTATTGGTATCGGGTGAAGATTTGATTTGCTGTGGGGTTCCTGTGCAAGATATTCTTCTACATTTTTCCAGTCAGACACATTCTGCGACTTCGTTGCTTTTTGGAACCACTGCAAACATGATGAATAATTGGAAATTCACAACACTGAAGGAGGCTCCTTGTTCCACAATTAATATTTCTGTGCCCGTTATTACTATTCTACAGTGCATGGTCAGATTATTGAATACAGGAGTTGGGACGACTTGCTGAAGTTCTACAGGACATTGGGAAGAACACACTTCGAATACTGTGTACAGTTCTGGTCACCCTAATATAGAAAAGATGTTATTAACCTGGCTGGAGATCAGAAAAGATTTGCTAAGCTGCTGCCGGACTTGAGTTTGAGGTTTGAGTTAAACTGAGCGGCTGGATAGATTGGAACATCTTTCTTGGAGGCTAGGGTGATCTTGACGTCGGCTATAAAATAATGAGGGGCATAGATGAAGTAGATTATCCCAAGGTTAGTGGAATTCAAAACTAGAGGGCATAGGTTTAACGTGAGAGGGGAGAGATTCAAAAGGGTCCAGAGGAACAATTGTTTCACACAGAGGGTGGTGAGTGTCTGGAACGAGCTGGCAGAGGCAGTAGTAGAGGCGGCTACAATTCTACCTTTAAAAAGCATTTAGATAATTATATGGAGAAGATGGGTTGGAGGAATATGACAAATTGTGGGCAATTGGACAGGCTTTGTGCAGTAAAAACTGGGAGGGATGAACAAGTTAGGCGGAAGGGTCTATTTCCATACTGTAAACTTCGATGACCCTATGACCTGTCCCACCTTCCAGATCTGTGTCGCTGCAGATTCGAGCACTCCATCTCTATGTCCAAATCGATTTGAAATTTTACTGTGGGTGTCTGCCTCCATTTTTCTTATCGACAGTGAACTTTGAGGGAATGAAAGTATCTGAGGAACAGGCAGGAAATGACATTGAGGCAGAAGCTCAGCTGTGATCAAACTGAATGTTGGGGCAGGAGTGAGTGGCCGGGTCGTCTCCCTATGTTGTAATTTGCTGTCAGTTCCAGTTGCCACAGCACTCGCAGCTCGCAGGTGAATATAAATGCAAGGTAAGATTTTTAAGTTATATCTTTCGAATAATCATTTTAATGTTCTGGGACACAGTTAAAATATCTGGTCTGCACTGCCTGTGAGATTGGTGGAGGCAGATACAACAGTGGCTTTCAAATGTCAATGCGAGAAACGACAGGAATCAAATGCATGTCTCTGGGGAAAGGTCGGTCGAGTGGGATTGAATGAACAGCTAATCTAAAGAGCCGCTGAGGTTAAACGGAATGAATGTCCTCCGTGTGGACTTCACGCACTTTTATGTTTTTGGTCACGTCTGGCTGTGAGATGATGTGCACCAACACCTGGAGTTTCTCGTCAATGTTACCGACCACGGCGATTATGATCACGGTAATCATTCATGTACAATGTGCCCATGTTCGAAACCAGTGTCAGCTTTAGCTCACTGGTTACTTCACAGCATCAACTTAATTGTAAGTTCGGATATGTCTCAACGTGGGCGCTGCCCGGCATATTTAACAGTCCCAAAACAGGTGTGTTGCATAAATAAAAGCAGCAGCACGTTTATAATTAGAAGTAGGTGTATTTTGTTTAGAGGTTGCATTGATCTGTTTTTAAAAGAGGCTTGTGCCACGTGTTTACTTTCTGATCTCACACTGTGGAAAGCCAAGTTCGATTCCAGCTCTGTACACCTTGACGGTGGTTTGTGGAGGAGCTGTTGACAACTGACAGTTAATCCGAGTCAATTCTTCAGTGTTTCCCTCCCTACCTCCTCCTCTAACCGAAAAAAAAGACAATCACTGTAAGGATCCCAGCCGAGTAAATATCAGGAGGGAGACTCGAGGGCAGGTAGAAGTGGAAAGAAGTTGAACCATGACGTCACAGCCTGCAGTGAAAGTTCGCGAGGAGAGCGGCGGGGACTCAGTGAAAGAGCGCGAGGAGAGCGGCGGAGACTCAGGGAACGAGCGCGAGGAGAGCGGCAGAGACACAGTGAAAGAGCGCGAGGAGAGCGGCGGGGACTCAGTGAAAGAGCGCGTGGAGAGCGGCGGGGACTCAGTTGAAGAGCGCGTGGAGAGCGGCGGGGACTCAGTGAAAGAGCGCAAGGAGAGCGGCGGAGACTCAGGGAAAGAGGGCGAGGAGAGCGGCAGGGACACCGTGAAAGAGGGCGAGGAGAGCAGCGGGGACTTAGTGAAAGAGCGCGAGGAGAGCGGCGGAGACTCAGTGAAAGAGCGCGAGGAGTGCGGCGGGGACACAGTGAAAGAGCGCGAGGAGATCGGTGGGGACACAGTGAAAGAGCGCGAGGAGAGTTGCGGTGACTCAGGACAAAAGAGCGCGAGGAGAGCTGCGGAGACTCAGTGAAAGAGCGCGAGGAGAGCGGTGGAGACTAGGCGAAAGAGCGCGGGGAGAGCGGCGGGGACTCAGTGAAAGAGGGCGAGGAGAGCGGCGGGGACTCAGTGAAACAGAGCGAGGAGAGCGGCGGGGACTCAGTGAAAGAGCGCGAGGAGAGCGGCGGGGACTCAATGAAAGAGCGCGAGGAGAGCGACGGGGACACAGTGAAAGAGCGCGAGGAGAGCGGCGGGGACTCAGTGAAACAGCGCGAGGAGAGCGGCGGGGACTCAGTGAAAGAGCGCGAGGAGAGCGGCGGAGACACAGTGAAAGAGCGCGAGGAGAGTGGCGGAGACTCAGTGAAAGAGCGCGAGGAGAGCGGCGGGGACTCAGTGAAAGAGCGCGTGGAGAGCGGCGGGGACTCAGTGAAAGAGCGCAACGAGAGCGGCGGAGACTCAGGGAAAGAGGGCGAGGAGAGCGGCAGGGACACCGTGAAAGAGCCCGAGGAGAGCGGCGGGGACTTAGTGAAAGAGCGCGAGGAGAGCGGCGGAGACTCAGTGAAAGAGCGCGAGGAGTGCGGCGGGGACACAGTGAAAGAGCGCGAGGAGATAGGTGGGGACACAGTGAAAGAGCGCGAGGAGAGTTACGGTGACTCAGGATTAAAGAGCGCGAAGAGAGCTGCGGAGACTCAGTGAAAGAGCGCGAGGAGAGCGGTGGAGACTTGGCGAAAGAGCGCGGGGGGAGCGGCGGGGACTCAGTGAAAGAGGGCGAGGAGAGCGGCGGGGACTCAGTGAAACAGAGCGAGGAGAGCGGCGGGGACTCAGTGAAAGAGCGCGAGGAGAGCGGCGGGGACTCAGTGAAAGAGCGCGAGGAGAGCGGCGGGGACACAGTGAAAGAGCGCGAGGAGAGCGGCGGGGACTCAGTGAAACAGCGCGAGGAGAGCGGCTGGGACTCAGTGAAAGAGCGCGAGGAGAGCGGTGGGGACTCAGTGAAAGAGCGCGAGGAGAGCGGCAGGGACTCAGTGAAAGAGCGCGAGGAGAGCGGCGGGGACTCAGTGAAGAAGCGCGAGGAGAGGGGCGGGGACACTGTGAAAGAGCGCGAGGAGAGGGGCGGCGACACAGGATAAAAGGGCACGAGGAAGGGAGCGGGGAGCGAGGATAGAAGAGCGCGAGGAAAGCGGCGGGGACACAGCTGCCGGAGAAGCAGCATTCAGATTTTCGGCGGGAGCAGTGGCCAGGAGTTTGTTGGGAAGGTACGTTTTCCTCTATAAAAACTTACCTTGAAGAGTAACATCACAGCAAAGCAGTGACCTGATTGGCTGGGAAGGAAACTGCTCCAATTAGCAGTAGCTGGGAGAAACCTACCTCTTTGTGTGTCGGTAAGTGTGGAAGGAAGTTAATGAGTTACCAATTTAGAAGCATGCTGGGAATATTAACTATATTTTAACACTGCTTTTGAGCGAAAATAAGGAGGTCAAGTAATGTAAACCAAATACTGCTTTGTATGTGGTGCTGGCCTTATTATGTTAATAAGTTGTTCTTCCGAAGGACAACAAAATGCGGACTCGAATTGTTTTTAAACCAAGGGCAAAACATTCATATTTCGTCTAGCGTATGTTCCCAAGCTTTATCTCTTCAAAGTTGTTTCTTTCAACCTATAAATATAATGGTTTTTGACTGCAGAACTCAGAGTGCAGTGCCTTGGCTTTGCAGCTGAAACACTGTCTCTCCACAAGTACATTTGTGTAAATAAATTTCCTTAAATCGAACCTCGAGCAATTTGTCTTCATTATGATTTTCACGACAAATTGGCGCAGTCGGTGCAGTTTCCCGAATTTAACGGGACGTGAACCCCGAAACGAATCTCTAAACAGGACTCTCTCAGCTGAAAGGGAGAGAGCTACAGCGCGACCCCAGCTGAAAGGGGGGGCCTGCGGCTCGGCAGCCTTAATTACTGGCCAGTGACTCATGCTCGGAGAGTTATCTTAGTTGATAAATTAATGATAGCTGCATGGGAAGAAAAAGGTGCCTCAGAGACTGAAATAAATAAAAGAAGACTTCGAGGTTCGTGAAAGGATAAACAGCGGTGTGCGCTCCCTGTAGTATTTGTAAATGATTTCCGATTTCCGCGGTTGTTGTTATTGTTATATATATGTTCTAAAGTATTTTGCAGAACGAACGATTAGCACTAAACTCGCCGCTCCCTCACAGGTCGTCCCAAAGCCTCGGTAAAGATATCCGGAGCGAGAAAGAAGGTGAACTCCTTAAAGAGGACAGATAAGGGAGTCAAAATGAATAAGAAAATGAAAATAAACTATCGTAAAGCAACGGAATGAGGTTGGTAAACCTATATGTCCCGCATAGGAATCTAATGAAGCTGACCCCCTTTCGGAAAAAAAAACAGGGGATTAAAAGTAAATAGAAGATTAAGGTAAAAGCGAGATTTGTCTGTAGCCGTGTGATAAGGCTAACGGTTAACTGTGATATTTGTGAGCTGTGAGAATCTGTGTGTTTTGTTGAACCAATTGATTTTAGTCAAAGCATGAAGTGGGTTGTATTTTTTATCGTCTGTCTTTGTGAGTCAGAGATTATAAATTGAGTGATTTTTGTTGAGATTCCTCGAATGAACGGAAACATTGGAAATTACGATCAGTTTAAAAGAAAGAAAGTGCCTTTACGAATAAATTGAATATGACTAAGTTTTAGATTACGTGAAAAAACGTAAATGGCATCATGCCAAGTTCTCTGCCCCTTAGATTCTGCAGGAAACATTAACCATTTCAGCAGACAGTTGATCTTTTCTGAATTGACAAAGAGAAAATATACGTCTCTAAGAATAGCTAATGCCTATAAAATCAATCATTGGAAATGTACTTAAATGTGTGCTATTCATAGCCCCCTCCCAGGGTATGTTTTGCTGCTTCTAACATACTCTTATGGTGCATCTTTGCTTTGAAGTGTGGGATCTCACCCGGCATAAAAGGGGGCTGGGTTCCCAATAATGATAATCATTCGAACGAAGGAAATGAGTCCCTCGAACACTGGTTGGAAATAGAGGGAAAGAGGCTATCGTGCAAGGGGCCAAGAAGCATTTAACTCCCAGGAAGGATGAACCGGAACTGGCGACACCTGACCCTATTAGCCAGATAGACACTCTGCAAATTAGGAGCGGTAATACATCGCATTGATAATGGAATGTTTATAGAACTGTCTCAAATACGAGCTCACCGTCCCCTAGTCGTTATGTAAACTGTACACTACTGTAAACAGTCTATGTAAACAGTGCCTTACAGTAAAGATTGTTCGTGTAAACCGTGCATTGCTGTAAACAGAGTATATGTAAATTGTGTCCTTCTGTAAAAAGTGTTTATGTAAAATGTAAACTACTGTAAACAGAGTGAATGTAAACAGTACTCTACAACAACCAGTATTTATGTGAACCGTACACCACTGTAAAAGAAACTCGATGTGAACAATACCCTCAATTAAACAGCGTTTATTAAATCATATACTGCTCTAAACAAAGTCCATGTAAACATTGCCCTGCAGTAAACAGTTAATGTCAACCGGGCACCGCGGCAAACAGCGTTTATGTAAACAGCGCCTTACAGTAAACAAGGCCGAAGGAAACCGTACTCTGCTGTAAGCAGAATCTATGTAAACAGTGCCCCGCAGTAAACAGTGTGTGGGAAAACCATGCACTGCTGTAAGTGGAGTCTATGTAAACAGTGCCCTCCAGTAAAAAGTTTTTGAAAACCGTAACCTGCTGTAATAAGAGTCTATGTAAACAGAGCACGACAGTAAGCAGTGTTTATGTAAACCATCTGCTGTTCATAGAATTTACAGTGCAGAAGGAGGCCATTCGGCCCATCGAGTCTGCACCGTCTCTTTGAAAGAGCACCCTTCCCAAGATCAACACTGCCACCCTATCCCCATAACCCAGTAACCCCACCCAACACTAAGGGCAATTTTGGACACTAAGGGCAATTTATCATGGCCAATCCACCTAACCTGCACATCTTTGGACTGTGGGAGGAAACCGGAGCACCCGGAGGAAACCCACGCACACACAGGGAGTATGTGCAGACTCCGCACAGACAGTGACCCAAGCCGGAATCGAACCTGGGACCCTGGAGCTGTGAAGCAATTGTGCTATCCACAAGGCTACCGTGCTGCCCCCTGTTGTAAACAAAGTCTATGTAAACAATGAATATTCATTTAGCTACACCGTACACGGCTGTAACCAGAGTCTATGTAAACAATGCGGGCAGTAAACAGATGAAAGTAAACCGTGCACTAAAGTAAACAGAGTCTGTGTAAACACAGCCCTACAGGAAGCTATGTTTACGTAAACTGTACACAACTGTTAAATGAGTCTGTTTAAACAGTGCCGTACCGTAAACTGTGCTTATGTAAAATGTACACTGCTGTAAATAGGGACTATGTAAACAGTGCACTACAGTTAACAACATTTAAACTGTGCCCTACAGTAAACAGTGTCTATATAAACAGTAAATCTGTAAATCGTACACTGCTGTAAACAGTGACAAATGTCAACAGTGCCCTACGCACAGTCCTTGTAAACAGTGCGGAACTGTAAACAATACTTATGTAAACCGTACACTACTGCAAACAGAGTCTATGTACACAGTGCTCTATAGTAAACAATGTTAATGTAAATCATACACTACTGTAAACAGAGTCTTTGTAAATATAGCACTACAGCAAACAGTGTTTATGTAAACGGTATTCTGCTGGAAACATATTCTGTATCAACGGTGCTCTACAGTAAACAGTTTATTTAAAATATATACTGCTGTAAACATGGTCTATTTAAACAGTGCCCTGCAGTAAACAGTGGTTACGTAAACCGTACAATACGGAAAACCTCGTCTATGTGAACAGTGCCCTCGAGTAAACAGAGAGAAAGTGAACCATGCACTGCTGTAAACAAAGTCTATGTAAACAGTTCCCTACAGTAAATAGTGTTTATGTCAGCAATATCAGCTCTAAATAGAGGCAATGTAACAGTGCCCAATATTAAACCGTACACTACTGTAAATAGAGTCTATGTAAACAATGCCTTACAGTAAACAGAGTTAAAGTACACCGTACACTACTGTAAACAGAGTCTAGGTAAACAGTGTCCTACTGTAAACAGTGTTTGCGTAAACCGTACAATACGGTAAACATGGTCTATGTAAACATGGTCTAAAATAAACAGAGTGAAAGTTAACCATGCGCAACTGTAAACAATACTTATGTAAACCGTACACTACTGCAAACAGAGTCTATGTACACAGTGCTCTATAGTAAACAATGTTAATGTAAATCATACACTACTGTAAACAGAGTCTTTGTAAATATAGCACTGCAGCAAACATTGTTTAAGTAAACCGTATACTGCTGGAAACAAATTATATATACACGGTGCTCTACAGTAAACAGTTTATTTAAAATATATACAGCTGTAAACAAAGTCCATGTAAACAGTTCCCTACAGTAAATAGTGTTTATGTCAGCTCTAAATAGAGTCTATGTAACAGTGCCAAATAGTAAACCGTACACTACTGTAAATAGAGTCTATGTAAACACTGCTTTACAGTAAACAGAGTTAAAGTACACCATACACTACTGTAAACAGAGTCTAGGTAAACAGTGCCCTACTGTAAACAGTGTTTGCGTAAACCGTACAATATGGTAAACATGGTCTATGCAAACATGGTCTACAATAAACAGTGTGAAAGTTAACCATGCGCTGCTGTAATCAGAGTCCATGAAAACAGTTACCTGCAGTAAAGTAATAATATAAGCCGTAGCCTGCTGTAAACAGTCTATCTCACAGTCCCCTTCAGTAAATAGTATTTATGTAAACCGTACACTGCTGTAAACAGAGTCTATTAAACAGTGTCCTACTGTAAACAGTGTTTATGTAAAATGTACACTGCTGTAAACAGAGTAAATGTAATCAGTGCCCTTCAATAAACAGTGTTTATGTGAACCGTACACTGTTGTAAAAAAACATCTATGTGAATAGTGCCTTAAATTAAACAGTGTTTATTAAATCGTATACTGCTGTAAACAAAGTCCATGTAAACGCTGCCCTACAGTAAACATTGTTAATGTAAACCGGACGCAACTGCAAACAGCGTTTATGTAAACACTGCCCTACAGTAAACATTGTTAATGTAAACCGGAGGCAACTGCAAACAGCGTCTATGTAAACAACGCCCTACAGTAAACACTGCCAACGTAAACCGTACTCTGCTGGAAAACAGAGTCTATGTAAACAGTGTCCGGCAGTAAACAGTGTCAATGTAAACCATTCAGTGCTGTTAGCAGAGTCTATGTGAAGAGTGCCTTACTGTTAACAGTTTTTAAAAACCGTACCCTGCTGTAATAAGCGTCTATGTAAACAACGCCCTACAGTAAACACTGCCAACGTAAACCGCACTCTGCTGGAAAACAGAGTCTATGTAAACAGTGCCCGGCAATCAACAGTGTCAATGTAAACCATACAGTGCTGTCAGCAGAGTCTAAGTGAAGAGTGCCTTACTGTTAACAGTTTTTAAAAACCGTACCCTGCTGTAATAAGAGTCTTTGTAAACAGTGCCCTCCAGTAAACAGTGTTTATGTAAATCGTATCTGCTATAAAGAGGGTCTACGCAAACAATGCCCTACAGTAAACAGTGTTTAAACACTGCCATACAGTAAACAGAGTCTATATAATATGTGCCAAACAGTAACCAGTATTTAAGCAATGGCCTACAGTACACAGTCTATGTAAACAGTGCCAACAGGAAACAGTGTGTATGTAAAATGTACACTGCTGGAAGGAAAGTCGGTGAAAACAGTGCCTTACAGTAAACAGAGAAATTAAACCGTACACTACTTGAAACAGTCTCTGTAAAAGTGCCCTCCAGTAAACAGTATTTAAAAAGCACCATACAGGAAACAGAGTGAAAGTAATCCTTACATTAAAGTAAACAGACCCTTTGTAAACTGTGCCTTCTAGTAAAACGTGTTAATGTAAACCGTACACTGCTGTAAAAAGAGTCTACGTAATCAGTGCCCTACAGTAAACAGTGTTTCTGTAAATCGTACTCTGCTGTAAACAATGCCTGAGTAATCAGAGGACTACACTAAACAGTGTATATGTAAACGGTACACTGCTGTAAACAGAGTCTACATAAACAGGGCCCTGCAGTAAACAGAGTGAAAGCAAACTGTACACTACTGTAAACAGAGTCTGTGCAAACAGTGCCCTACAGCAAACCGTGCATATGTAAAATGTACACTGTTGTAAACAAAGACTATGTACACAGTGCACTAACGTAAACAATATTTAAACTGTGCCCTACAGTAACAGAGTCTACTGTAAACAGAGTCCATGTAAACAGTGCCCCACAGTAAACAGAGTGAAAGTACACCATACACTGCTGTAAAAGAGTCTATGTGAACAGTGCCCTACACTAAACAGTCATCCTAACAGGGCGCTACTGTAAACAATGTTTATGTAAACCGTACACTACTGCAAACAATCTTTGTACATGTGCCCTGTAGTTTATATAGTCTATTTAAACAGTGTCCTGCATTAAACAGTCTACTTAAACCGGACATTTCTGCAAACGGAGACTATGGAAACAGTGCCGTACAGTAAACAATCTTATTGTAAACCGTACACTGCTGTAAATAGTCTCTGTATACAGTGACCTACAGTTATCAGTGTTTAAGTAAACCGTACACTACTGAAACCAGTGTCCATGTAAATATAGCACTACAGTAAACAGTGTTTATATAAACGGTATACACTGGAAACAGTCTAGAAAACAGTACCCTGTTGTAAACAGGCTATATAAACAGTGCCGGATAGTTAACAGTCTTGTTAACTGAGTGCTGAATTTGGTGTATTTGAGTGTGATAGTGAGATTTTGGTGACCGAGGGAGTATAAGGCTTCATTTTTATCTAAAGTTTAGTCTTTCTTTTATTTAGTTAATTAACTTAAAAGTTGCTGTTTGGTTTAGAAGAAGGTGAATTTTCAATACGCTTTAAACAGGCTTCTACTTGTAGGCACTTGCAGCTGGAGCTTGTTAATTAGTTATTTGGATTAGGCCAGTTTTCAGAGGCTAGATTCACAGTATAAAAGTGATCCCCTACAGTGCAGACTTTATTTCCACTGAGTGTTGAATTTGGTGCATTTGAGTGCGATAGTGAGAGTTTGGTGATCGAGGGAGTATAAGGCTTCATTTTTATCTAAAGTTTAGTATTTCTTTTATTGAGTTAATTAACTTAAAAGTTGCTGTTTGGTTGAGAAGAAGGTGAATTTTCAATAAGCTTTAAACAGGCTTCTACTTGTAGGCACTTGCAGCTGGAGCATGTTAATTAGTTAATTGGATTAGGCCAGTTTTCAGAGGCTAGATTCACAGTATAAAAGTGATCCCCTACAGTGCAGACTTTGTTTGCACTGAGTGCTGTATTTGGTGCATTTGAGTGCGATAGTGAGAGTTTGGTGACCGAGGGAGTTAGGTGAGGAGGGAGTAAGGTGCTCCTTTCATTTGGTTTCCGACATTTCCGCAAAGAGTGCGAAGAGAGCCAGGAGGTTACAGAAAGTGTCGCTGACTGGGAGCAGGGTCGGAGGGCGGAGATTTAGTTAGTCCACAGGGCAGCTATATTCTGTCAGGTAAGAGGGGATGGAGGCTAGGCCAGTTACATGCTCCTCCTTTAGGATGTGGGTGGTGAGGGATACCACCGGTGTTCCCACTGACTATACCTGCGGGAAGTGCACCCAACTTCAGCTCCTCAAATACCGTGTTAGGGAACTGGAGCTGAAGCTGGATGAACTTCGGATCATCCGGAAGGCAGAGGGGGAGATTGAGAAGAGTTACAAGGAGGTAACCACACCCAAGGTACAGGACAAGAATAGCTGGGTTACAGTCAGGGGGAAAAAAACAAACCTGCAGAAAGTGCAGGGATCTCTCGTGGCCGGTCCCCTTCAAAACAAGTATACCGTTTTGGATGCTGTTGGGGGGGGGGGGGGGATGACCTACCGGGGGAAGGCCCTAGCGGCCAAGTCTCTGGCACTGAGTCTGGCTCTGGGGCTCAGAAGGGAAGGGGGGAGAATAGAAAAGCAATAGTTGTAGGAGAGTCAATGGTGAGGGGAATAGATAGGAGATTCTGTGGTCGCGAGCGAAACTCCCGGAAGGTATTTTGCCTCCCGGATGCCAGGGCCAGGGATGTCTCGGATCGTGTCTTCAGGATCCTTAAGGGGAAGGGGGAGCAGCCAGAAGTCGTGGTGCACATTGGTACCAACGACATAGGTAGGAAAAGGGGTGTTGAGGTAATAAACAAGTTTAGGGAGTTAGGCTGGAAGTTAAAAGCCAGGACAGACAGAGTTGTCATCTCTGGTTTGTTGCCGGTGCCACGTGATAGCGAGGCTAGGAATAGGGAGAGAGTGCAGTTGAACACGTGGCTGCAGGAATGGTGTAGGAGGGAGGGCTTCAGGTATTTGGATAATTGGAGCGCATTCTAGGGAAGGTGGGACCTGTACAAGCAGGACGGGTTGCATCTCAACCAGAGGGGCACCAATATCCTGGGAGAGAGGTTTTCTCGTACTCTTCGGGAGGGTTTAAAATAATGTGGCAGGGGAATGGGAACCGGATTTGTAGTCCAGCAACTAAGGAAGCCGATATTCAGGACTCCAAAGCGTGTAATGAGGCAGTCGGGAAGGGAACACTGACCAAGGAGAGTTCTTGCAGGCACGGAGATGGTTGAAGTGTGTATACTTCAACGCAAGAAGCACCAGGAATAAGATGGGTGAACTTAAGGCACGGATCGGTACTTGGGACTACGATGTGGTGGCCATCACGGAAACTTGGATAGAAGAGGGGCAGAAATGGTTGTTGGAGGTCCCTGGTTATAGATGTTTCAATAAGATTAGGTAGGGTGGTAAAGGAGGTGGGGGGAGGGGTGGGGTGGCATTATTAATTAGAGATAGTATAACAGCTGTAGAAAGGCTGTTCGAGGAGTATCACCCTATTGAGGTAGTATGGATTGAAGTCAGAAATAGGAAAGGAGCAGTCACCTTGTTAGGAGTTTTCTATAGCCCCCCCCCCCCCCCCCCCCCAATAGTAGCAGAGATGTGGAGGAACAAATTGGGAAACAGATTTTGGAAAGGTGCAGACGTCATAGGGGAGTAGTCATGGGTGACTTTAACTTCCCAAATATTGAGTGGAAACTCTTTAGATCAAATAGTTTCGATGGGGTGGTGTTTGTGCAGTGTGTCCAGGAAGCTTTTCTAACACAGTATGTAGATTTTCCGACCAGAGGAGGGGCAATATTGGATTTAGTACTGGGTAATGAGCCAGGGCAAGTGATAGATTTGTTAGTGAGGGAGCATTTTGGAGATAGTGACCACAATTCTGTGACTTTCACTTTAGTAATGGAGAGGGATAGGTACGTGCAACAGGGCAAGGTTTACAATTGGGGGAAGGGTAAATACGATGTTGTCAGACTAGAACTGAAGTGCATAAGTTGGGAACATAGGCTGGCAGGGAAGGACACAAGTGAAATGTGGAACTTGTTCAAGGAACAGGTGCTACGTGTCCTTGATATGTATGTCCCTGTCAGACAGGGAAGAGATGGTCGAGTGAGGGAACCATGGTTGACAAGATAGGTTGAATGTCTTGTTAAGAGGAAAAAGGAGACTTATGTAAGGCTGAGGAAACAATGTTCAGACAGGGCATTGGAGGGATACAAGATAGCCAGGAGGGAACTGAAGAAAGGGATTAGGAGAGCTAAGAGAGGGCATGAACAATCTTTGGCGGGTAGGATCAAGGAAAACCCCAAGGCCTTTTACACATATGTGAGAAATATGAGAATGACTAGAGCGAGGGTAGGTCCGATCAAGGACAGTAGCGGGAGATTGTGTATTGAGTCTGAAGAGATAGGAGAGGTCTTGAACGAGTACTTTTCTTCTGTATTTACAAATGAGAGGGGCGATATTGTTGGAGAGGACAGTGTGAAACAGATTGGTAAGCTCCAGGAAATACTTGTTAGGAAGGAAGATGTGTGGGGCATATTGAAAAACCTGAGGATAGACAAGTGCCCCGGGCCTGACGGGATATATCCAAGGATTCTATGGGAAGCAAGAGATGAAATTGAAGAGCCGTTGGCAATGATCTTTTCGTCCTCACTGTCAACAGGGGTGGTACCAGGGGATTGGAGAGTGGCGAATGTCGTGCCCCTGTTCAAAAAAGGGATAACCCTGGGAATTACAGGCCAGTTAGTCTTACTTCGGTGGTAGGCAAAGTAATGGAAAGGGTACTGAAGGATAGGATTTCTGAGCATCTGGAAAGACACTGCTTGATTAGGGATAGTCAGCACGGATTTGTGAGGGGTAGGTCTTGCCTTCCAAATCTTATTGAATTCTTTGAGGAGGTGACCAAGCATGTGGATGAAGGTAAAGCAGTGGATGTAGTGTACATGGATTTTAGTAAGGCAGTTGATAAAGTTCCCCATGGTAGGCTTATGCAGAAAGTAAGGAGGCTTGGGATAGTGGGAAATTTGGCCAGTTGGATAACGAACTGGCTAACCGATAGAAGTCAGAGAGTGGTGGTGGATGGCAAATATTCAGCCTGGATCCCAGTTACCAGTGGCGTACCGCAGGGATCAGTTCTGGGTCCTCTGCTGTTTGTGATTTTCATTAATGACTTGGATAAGGGAGTTGAAGGGTGGGTCAGTAAATTTGCAGACGATACGAAGATTGGTGGAGTTGTGGATAGTAAGGAGGGCTGTTGTCGGCTGCAAAGAGACATAGATAGGATGCAGAGCTGGGCTGAGAAGTGGCAGATGGACTTTAACCCAGAAAAGTGTGAGGTTGTCCATGTTGGAAGGACAAATATGAATGCGGAATACAGAGTTAACGGTAGAGTTCTTGGCAATGTGGAGGGGCAGAGAGATCTTGGGGTCTATGTTCATACATCTTTGAAAGTTGCCACTCAAGTGGATAGAGCTGTGAAGAAGGCCTATGGTGTGCTCGCGTTCATTAACAGAGGGATTGAATTTAAGAACCGTGAGGTGATGATGCAGCTGTACAAAACTTTGATAAGGCCACATTTGGAGTACTGTGTACAGTTCTGGTCGCTCATTTTAGGAAGGAGGTGGAAGCTTTGGAAAAGGTGCAAAGAAGATTGACCAGGATGTTGCCAGGAATGGAGAGTGGGTCTTACGAGGAAAGGTTGATGGTGCTAGGTCTTTTCTCAATAGAACGGAGAAGGATGAAGGGCGACTTGATAGAGGTTTATAAGATGAACAGGGGAATACATAGAGTAGACAGTCAGAGACTTTTTCCCCGGGTGGAACAAACCATTACAAGGGGACATAAATTTAAGGTGAAAGGTGGAAGATATAGGAGGGATATCAGAGGGAGGTTCTTTACCCAGAGAGTAGTGGGGGCATGGAATGCACTGCCTGTGGAAGTAGTTGAGCCGGAAACATTAGGGACCTTCAAGCAGCTATTGGATAGGTACATGGATTACGGTAAAATGAGATAGTGTACATTTATTTGTTCTCAAGGGCAGCACGTTAGCATTGTGGATAGCACAATTGCTTCACAGCTCCAGGGTCCCAGGTTCGATTCCGGCTTGGGTCACTGTCTGTGCGGAGTCTGCACGTCCTCCCTGTGTCTGCGTGGGTTTCCTCCGGGTTCTCCGGTTTCCTGCCACAGTCCAAAGATGTGCGGGTTAGGTGAATTGACCAATGATAAATTGCCCTTAATGTCCAAATTGCCCTTGGTGTTGGGTGGAGGTGTTGAGTTTGGGTAGGGTGCTCTTTCCAAGAGCCGGTGCAGACTCAAAGTGCCGAATGGCCTCCTTCTGCACTGTAAATTCAATGATAATCTATGATTAATCTAGGACAATGGTTCGGCACAACATCGTGGGCCGAAGGGCCTGTTCTGAGCTGTATTTTCTATGTTCTATGTTCTATGTAAACCGTGCACTGCTGTAAATAGTCTATGTAAGCAGTACCCTGCTGTAAACAGTGTTAGTGTAAACCGTACACTGCTACAAACAATGCCTTACAGTAAACAGTGTTAATGTAACCCGTACACTTTCGCAAACAGTCTATGTAAACAGTGCCTAATGTAAACAGTCAATTTAAACAGTGCCCTACAGTAAACAATATTTAAACCGGACATTGCTGTAAGCAGAGTCTATGTTTACTGGACCTGCAGTAAACAGTGTTTATGGGAACCGTACCACTGTTGTAAACATAGTCTATGTAAACAGCGTACTGCAGTAAACAGTGTGTATGTAAACCGTACACTGCTGTAAAGTCGACGTAAACAGTGCCCTACAGTAAACAGTGTTTATATAAACCGTACCTGCTATAAATAGTATATACAAACAGTGCCTACTGTAAACAGTGTTTATGTGAATCGCACCCTGCTGTAAAAACAGTCTGTGTAAACAGTGCCAGACAAGATTGCTGACCATACAACTGTAGTGGGTAGGATCTCGAACAGCGATGAGTCAGAATACTGGACGGAGATACAGAACCCAGTGGTGTGGTTTAACGACAATAATCTCACCCTCAATGTCAGCAAAACTGAAGAGCTGGTCATTGACTTCAGGAAGTGAAGTATTTTATACACACCTCTCTGCATCAACGAAGCCGTGGTGGAGATGGTTTACAGCTTCAAATTATGAGGTGTGCACATATAGAACATATATCCTTGGTCGACGCTCGGACCAAGAAAGCACTGCAGCGCCTATACGTCCTCAGGAAACTAAGAGACTTCGGCATGTCCACACTGACTCTTATCGATTTTAGTAGGTGCACCATAGAAAGCATCCTATCTAGCTGCATCACAGCCTGGTATATCACCGACTCGGCCTAACAACGTAAGAAACTATAAACAGTCGTGAACACATCCAGTCCATCACACGAACCCGCCTCCCGTCCATTTACTCTGTCTACACCTACCGCTGCCTTGGGAAAGCGGGCAGCAGAATCCGATACTCCTAACACCCGGTCTACTCACTCTTCCAACCTCTTCCATCGGGCAGGAGGTACAAAAGTTTGAGAACACGCACGAACAGACTCAAAAACAGCTTCTTACCCGCTGTTACCAGACTCCTAAACGAACCTCTTATGGACTGGTCTGATCTATTCGCACGCTTCTCTACTGCGTAGTACTACACCTGCGTGCTTCACCCGATGCCAGTGTCTATGTATTTACATGGTGTAGTTTATGTTTACCCTATGTATTTTCTTTTCATTTCCGGAATAATCTGTGTGAACTGTACGCAGAACAATGCTTGTCACTGTACCCCGGAGCAGGTGACAATAAACCATTCCAATCTAATCCAGCTCCGCCCAATAACCAAGAGCCTGGGTTCCAGGGTGTGCGCGACTGCTGCAGTCATGGAGAAAGAAAAATCTTAGGTTGAAATGCAATTTGGCATTGTAAAAGTTTGGGCGAATGCAATTTTGTTTGGACTAAGAAGATTCCCTGAGGAGTTATTTATTGCACTTTGTCAATTGTTCACCAGTTAAATGGAGGAAATGTGCATTAAGAATACTTTCTTTATGGATTATCTCATTTTTGATTTGAAAAAGAGGATGTTTACTCAAGCTAATTATTGAATCCATTTTGTGTTTTTCACGTGATACACTCTACCCCATATCTGCAAGAACACTCAAGACATTCGGAACCATCCAGGGTCAAGCACCCCGCTTGATTGCGCCCACTTCCAGAAACATTGACTCCCTCCACCGCGGACGCACAGTGGCAGTGCTGCAATCCATCCCAAAATGCACTGCAAATTACGGTTCCTGAGCCAGCACCTTCCAAATCCACAACCACTATCCATTGGAAGGACAACAAAAGGCCGTAGGTGGAGGTCTTCCCTCAAGTCACACACAACTCCCACTTGGAATCAGATAATCATTCCTTCACGGCACCGGGAAAAAATCTTGAAACTCCCTCCCTAAAAGCTCGGTGGATGTACCTGCACCTCATGGATAGCAGCGGTTCAAGAAGGCAGCTCACCACCTCCTTCTCGAGAAGAACTAGAGATGAGAATTAAATACTGCCCGAACCAGCAACTCGCAAATCCCATAACAGTGATCTTTTTAATGCTTTGAATGTCTGGAAATGGTTTAGCACAGTGGGCTAAACAGTTGGCTTCTAATGCAGAACAATGTCAGCAGCGCGGCTTCAATTCCGGAACCGGCCTCCTCGAACAGGCACCGGAATGTGACAATTAGGCGTTTTTCACAGGAACTTCATTGAATCCTACTTGTGACAATAAGCGATTGCTATTATTATTATGAACTGTTCTCAATTCTTCCGGTGGAGTGCATCATGGTACTTCAGCTTCGGAGGAATCTGGATCTAAGGTATTTCTAACAACAGGACTCCTGGTACACAGAAACAAAGTGCTTGATGCAGTATAGTGGAAGGGTATGGGGTGCAATCTAACCTGGCTTCAAACGCTCTCCCCCTTTCTCTCTTCAACACTCTCCTTCGTTCTGTTTCTGTTTCTGTTTTCTTTCTCTTCGTAAAGAAAGAGAAAGTGTTTTCTCTTTCTTTAGAGAGAACACTGTAAAGTGTTTTGGCTTTGATCCCCTTATTAAACAAGAATCTATCTATCTCTGCCTTAAAGACACTCAGTGAATTAGCCCTGCAGCCTTCTGCAGCAAAGAGTTCCGCAGATTCACCACCCTCTCGGTGAAAAAAATCCTCCCTATCTCTGTTTTAAAGGATCGTCCCTTCAATCTGAGATGGTGTCCTCTGGTTCTAGTTTTTCCTACAAGTGGAAACGTCCTCTCCACGTCCACTCTATCCAGTCCTCGCAGTACCTTGTATGTTTCAATGAGATCACCTTTCATCCTTCTAAACTCCAACGAGTACAGACCCAGAGTCCTCAAACGTTCCTCCTACGACACGTTGTTCATTCCAGGGATCAGTCTTGTGAACCTCCTCTCGACCCTTTCCAAGGCCAGCACATCCTTCCTTAGATATGCCCAAATCTGCTCACAGTACTCGAAATGGGGCCTTATACAGCCTCAGAAGTACACCCCTGGTCTTATTCTAGCCCTGTTGACATGAATTATAACATTGCATTTGCCGTCTTAACTGTTTTTCAAACTTTTTTTACAGGGACTCATTTTTAGCAAACGACCAATCTTCGGGACCCACTCCGGCCGGCCTTCGTGACCCAGGAAGGCAGTCATTCGGGACCCAACATTTTTGCTTCCCTTTAATGCGACAGCTGAGCCTGCTTGGTCCTCGCAATCTCACTCCAAGCAGGTTCACAGGAGGAGGGGGCTATGTACATATCGGGTGCAGGATTCAGCCGGGTCCGTTGTGCCGTCTTCATCTTAGTGAGGACGGAAAATCCAACCTCTGACACGGAGGTCGTTGTGAAGGGCAAAAGCAACAAAATGCTTGTTTTGCTCAGCTCCGGATACTCCTCGGAGACGCTACTCCAAAATGCTGACAGTTTGATTGACTCGTGCCGTGATTTTAATGCGCTGTCAAAACTGAGGCGCAGAAGTCCAGTCAGCTTCATTTGGAGTCAGTCTATCCAGTCCATCTACACTTTCCTTACTAATGCTGTTTTCTTTGATGTCCCGGAGCAGTGTGGGGGACATCTGGTGATTTTGGCTTTGCATCGCAATTCCAAACTTTCAATGGGTTTTGGAAAGCTGCGATTTCTTCACAGAGCCGAAAGCAATCACCATCCGTCTCTTGCTATTTGAGGTTCAGTTCATTTAGAATTGAAAAGATGATAGTTAGCATCCAAATTTCATCAGCAATCGAATCAGCAGAGAGGACAATTTCTCCAGGAGGAAAGTGTGGAATCCGTACCTCAGTTCGTAAACTCAGAATATCTCCCTTGTTCAGTGATCATTACAGTAACTCTTCAAGCGGATGATGTCAACCGTCATTGTGTTTGACTGATCGCTGTATCGATTCAATGCTTTAATGTAGTTTTAATGGGCAGCAAAACACTTTCAGCCACCCATCGAGGGCGACGATGTGGTGAATTCCCATGGATCTCATTATATCCCTTGCCAAACGTTCAGTTCAGTGCATGGTGAGACCATGAGGGATATAGACTCTCTCCAGATCACTTGAGTAATCTTTAGGGATGCCAAAAAGATCGAGATAATAGCCTTGTTCATCATCAATGATCACCGCGCCTTCAGCCGCCGCCATCCGCGATCGCACTTTGACCCCAGGTTCAGGTCCCAACACTCCGGGCCTCATGAGCACTGATGAACGCCGCAACGGCTGGCACCGTGACCCTCCCGACACCCGCCCGTGACCCACTTGCGTGTCCCCACCGCCACTTTGACAATGCCTGCATTATATACATTGTATCCGTTCCTGACGCCACTGTCCGCTTTAGCTCACTGGCTATTTCACAGCATCAACTTAATTGTAAGTTCAAACCTGTCTCCCCATGAGCGCTGCCTGGCGTTTTTAATATTTCCAAAACAGGTGTTTTGCACCGATTAAAAACAGACCCAGATTTCTAAATTAGAAGTAGGTGTATTTTTTAGAGGTCGCACTACAATTATTTTTTAATGCAGCTTGTGCCACGTGTTTACTTTCTGGTTCTCACTGAGGAAAGGCAAGTTCGATTCCAGCTCTGCACAATAACTGACCTCTTTGATTTGATTTATTAGTCTCACATTATTAGTCTACAGTGAAAAGAATTGTTTCTTGCATGCTATACAGAGAACGCATACCGTACATAGGGAAGGAAGGAGAGACTGCAGAATGCAATGTTCCAGTTATAGCTCTGGCGTAGAGAAAAGATCAACTTAATACAAGGTAGGTCCATTTAAATGTTTGATGGCAGCAGGGAAGAAGCTGTTCTTGAGCCGGTTGGGACGTGAACTCAAACTTTTGTATATTTTTACTGACGGAAGAAGGTGGAAGATGGCATGTCCGCGGTGCGTGGGGTCCGTAATTATGCTGGCTGCATTTCCAAGGCAGCGGGAATTATAGATAGAGTCAATGGATGGGAGGCTGGTTTGCGTGATGGATTGGGCTACATTCACGACATTTTGTAGTTCCCTGCGGTCTTGGGGAAGATCAGGATCCATACCAAGCTGTGATACAACCAGGAAGAATGCATTATATAGTGCATCTGTAAACGTTGGTGAGAGTCGTAGCTGACATGCCAAATTTCCTTAGTCTTGTGAGAAGGTAGAGTCGTTGGTGAGCTTCCTTAACTACAGTATCGGCATGAGGGGACCAGGACAGGTTGTTGGTGATCTGGACACTTTAAAGATTGAAGCCTTTGTATTTAATTCCCATTGATGTAGACCGGGGCATGTTCTCCACTACGCTTACTGAAGTCGATGACAATCTCCTTCATTTTGTTGACATTGAGGGAAAGATTATTGTTGTGCGCCAGTTCACCATATTCTCTCTCACACTTTGTAATTTACAACTTTATTCACAACTTTATTCATTCTTCACAACTTTAATGCAGGAAACGTGCATTAGCGAAATCTACTTCATTGATTATCTGATTTTATCATTTAGAAACGAGATTATGTCGTGGGAGTGTGCCTTTAAGAAAGGTTTTTGTCTCATCACATGGCTTCAGTGATGTCATTTTGTGGGTGAAGCTGAGCTGTGGCTGTGTGATGTTTTTACTTTCGCTTTCAATTTTGATTGTTGTGGACTCAGACAGGGAAAAGAAGTGTTTTGGCCTGTTTATCTATTTTCACACTTAATATCTGACTCTAGATGATTATAAATCTTGTCTCTGAAAATCCACTCCAAGACTTTACCCACAACAGACCTGAGGCTCACTGGTCTATAGTTGCCGGGGTTGTCTCTACTCCCCTTTTTGAACAAAGGGACCACATGTGCTACCTCCAGTCCTCTGGCACTATTCCTGTAGCCAATGATGACATACAAATCAAAGCCAAAGGCTCAGCAATCTCTTCCCTGTCTTCCCAGAGAATCCTAGGATAAATCCCATCAGACCCCGGGGACATATCTATTTTCAGCCTGTCCAGAATTGCCAACACCTCTTCCCTACGTACCTCAACGCCATCTATTCTAATAGCCTGGGTCTCAGCATTCTCCTCCACAACATTATCTTTTTCCTGAGTGAATACTGACGAAAAATATTCATTTAGTATCTCGCCTATCTCTTCAGACTCCACACACAACTTCCCATCCCTGTCCTTGACTTGCCCTACTCTTACCCTACTCATTCTTTTATTCCTGACATACCTATAGAAAGCTTTTGGGTTTTCCTTGATCCTACCTGCCAAATAGTTCTCATGTCCCCTCCTTGCTCGTCTTAGCTCTCTCTTTAGATCCTTCCTCGCTACCTTGTAACTATCAATCGCCCCAACTGAAACTTCACACCCCATCTTCACATAGGCCTCCTTCTTCCTCTTAACAAGAGATTCCACTTCTTTGGTAAACCACGGTTCCCTCGCTCGACGCCTTCCTCCCTGTCTGACCGGTACGTACTTATCAAGAACACGCAGTAGCTGTTCCTTGAACAAGCTCCACTTATCCAGTGTGCCCAACACTTGCAGCCTACTTCTCCAACGTATCCCCCCCCCCACCCCCCCCCCCCAAGTCATGTCTAATGGCATCATAATTGCCCTTCCCCCAGCTATAACTCTTGCCCTGCGGTGTATACTTATCCCTTTCCATCACTAACGTAAACGCCATCGAATTTTGGTCACTGTCCCCAAAGTGCTCACCTCCCTCCAAATCTAACACCTGGCCTGGTTCATTACCCAAAACCAAATCCAATGTGGCCTCGCCTCTTGTTGGCCTGTCAACATATTGCGTCAGGAAATCCTCCTGCACACATTGTACAAAAAACGACCCATCTAATGTACTCGAACTATATATTTTCCAGTCAGTATTTGGAAAGTTAAAGTCTCCCATAATAACTCCCCTGTTACTTTCGCTCTTAATCGCTATCAGTGACCTTTTCGCCTTACTATTCCTGATTTCCACACAAATTGATTCAACCTTGGCCGCCATAGCACCAATATCATCCCTTACTATTGCCCTGATGCCATTCTTAAACAACAAAGCTACACCACCGCCCTTCCCGTCCATTCTATCCTTTCGTATAGTCTGATACCCTTGGATATTTAACTCCCAGTCGTGACCATCCTTTAACCATGTTTCAGTAATGGCCACGAAATCATAGTCATTCACGATGATTTGCGCCATCAACTCATTTACCTTATTTCGTATACTACGACCATTCAGGTAAAGTACACTTATGCTTTTTTATGTCTTTGTTATGAACCCTAACACCTTGATCAGTAACTTTTCGCAATTTATTATTCTTCCTACCCTTTCCCCTAATTTTCCTTGTCTTTGAACCCATATCTCTACATAATAACCTGTCACGTAACCTGCTGCCTTGATCTCCATTAACCATTATACTGTCCATAGCTTTACACTTCCCTACCCCCCAACTTGCTAGTTTAAAGTCCTTGTGACTAACCTATTTATCCTATTCGCTATAACACTGGTCCCAGAATGGTTCAGGTGAAGACCGTCCCAACGGTACAGGTCCCTCCTGCCCCAGTACTGATGCCAATGCCCCATGAAATTGAATCCCTCTTTCCCGCACCACTCCTTTGGCCACGTGTTAACTTCTCTAATTTTCTCAACCCTATGCCAATGGGCACGTGGCTCGGGTAGTAATCCAGAGATTATAACCCTGGAGGACCTATTCTTCAATTTAGTCCCCAGTGTTTGATACTCCCCAAACAGGTCCTCTTTCCTAGTCTTACCTATGTTGTTAGTCCCAATGTGGACCACAACAATTGGATCCTCCCCCTCCTTCTCCAAAATCCTTTCAAGCCGATCAGAGATGTCCCTCACCCTGGCACCGGGCAGGCAACATACCATGCGGGACTCTCGATCTGGTTTACAAAGGATACCATCAATCCCCCTAATTATAGAATCCCCAACAACTACCACTTCTCTTTTTGCTCCCCCCTCTTCAATAGCTTCCTGTACCACGGTGCAATGGTCAGTCAACGCATCCTCCCTATAGCCCTCTTCCTCATCCACACAGGGAGCAATTACCCCATACCTGTTGGACAAGGTCAAGGGCTGAGGCTCCTCAACTTCTAAACTCAGGATCCCCCTACCTGCCTCCCTTGCAGTCACACCACTCTGTCCCTGACCACTGTCCGAATTAACAGAACTTATTCTACCGGGTGTGACTGCCTCCTGAAACATAGCGTCCAGGTAATGTTCCCCCTCCCTGATGTGCCGCAGTGTGTGCAGCTCGGTCTCCAGCTCATCAATTCTGAGCCGAAGCTCCTCGAGCAGCCAACACTTGCTGCAGATGTGGTCACTGACGGTCTCAATGGGATCCACTAGTTCCATCATCATACAGCAACAGCACACCACCTGTCCAGCCATATTCAACTAGTTAATTAATTTAAATATTTTTTTTTCTTAATTCTCTTTATAGAACCTCAAGGATAAACCCGAACACCAACAAAAACACAGCCACTCACCCGAACTCAGTCACTCACCTAAACTCAGATGCACTCTGTTCCAATCAGCACTCAGTCACTCACCTAAACTCAGATGCACTCTGTTCCAATCAGCACTCCGTGACTAAAGGCACACATGACACACCTTTTGTGCACTCACCTCTCCCAGCACTGTCCCGGCTCTCTCCTCCCGCGCTTTTTAAATCTCCCGGCTCTCTCCTCCGGCGCTGTTTTCACCTCCCACACCCCCTCACCTCCCTCAACCGCTCTCCCCCTCAACCCTCTCACCCCCCTCACCCTCCTCACCCCCTTACCCCCTCACCCCCTCACCCCCTCAAGCCTCTCACCCCTTCACCCTCTCACCCCCTCACACATCTCACCCCCCTCTACCTCTCACCCCCTCAACACCGAACACCCTCAACCCCTAACAACCGAACACCCTCACCCCCTCACCCCCCTCACCCCATCATCACAGAACGCTGTTCAAATTCCTGGATCAATTTATTTCCTGGCAGCATCAGTAGCTGTAAATGCTGCTGTACACTCTATCTGAAATATTACTGCATTAGAGAATGTCATTGGGAATATTAGCCTGTAATATATAACTGTTCACATCCATATCGCTATTGCGAACACATTAGCTCCTTCCCCAGTTACCACTGCAGTTGACCCGGTCACTATTTATACTATAAGCTCTTGTCCCAGTTAATACAACATTCCACCATGTGGATGTGGTCACTACAATTATTCCTTTTGGAGTTCTGACTACCATGTAACCAGGGTGAGAGCCTGTGAGACTACACTGTATAATAATCTCTATTATTGTCACAGGTGGGTTTAAATGAATACTACAATGAAGTTACTGTGAAAATCCCCTAGTCGCCACACAGCATCGCCTGTTCGGGTACACAGAGGGAGAATTCAGAATGTCCAATTCACCTAACTGCACGTCTTTGGACAGTGGGAGGAAACCGGAGCACCCGGAGGAAACCCACACAGACACGAGGAGAACGTGCAGACTCCGGACAGACAGTGACCCAAGCCGGGAATCGATCCCGGGACCCTGGCGCCGTGAAGTCACAGTGCTACCCACTGTGCTACCATGCCGCGTAAAGAGTCACACACACAACTTCCCCCCCCCCCCCCACCCCCGCCCCCAGACACATGAACACGTGTATACACAAACACAAACTCGCACACAGACACAAAGTCAGACAGGCTGGGTCAATGAATCTTTCAAATGGAGCGAGATCCATTCTCCACCTTGAACTTGGTGAGGTGTATCTGGCCTGTGTGTGACCCAAGTCACACACTGTTTCTGAACATCCTCACAGCAGCTTGGGGACGGGCATTTCTAAAGCACTTATCAGAATCTTTGAGTATCACAAACTGTTTCAAAGACAATGGAGCCTTTTTGAAAAGTGGTAATTTCGGAAATGGACCAACTAATTTCAGACAGAGAGAGACACAGAAACAGGATGAGATTGTGCTGCACATGTTTCAGAGTTGTCACTGAGACACACACGAGATGTACAATATCAATTAATATTCTGAAGCATTTGATTAAATCACCCCTTAACCGAAATTCCATTGTTTCAGAGTAAAGCTTCATCTACACTTTCCATCAAACACTCACAACCCAAGTACTGTCTGGGGGTAAATACAGAGTCAAAATCCCTCTGTCCTGTCCAAGGCATTTTTCATTGCAGATAGTTATTTTTATTTTTGGGAAAATTTATTTTTTGGAGAAACAAATCTCAAATTGCACAGAATCCATCTATCCACATACCAACCCACCCACCCATCCACGCACCCACACATCCACCCAACACCCATCCACCCACCCATCCATCCATCCACCAACCCACCCACCCACCCACCCATCCATCCATTCACCCATCCACCCACCCACCCATCCACACATCCACCCACCCACCCATCCACCCATCCACCCACAAACCCATCCACCCATACACCCACCCACCCACCTACCCATCCATCCATCCACCCACCCACCCACCCACTCATCCATCCATCCACCCAACCACCCACCCACACATCCATCCATCCAACCACCCACCCAACCACACATCCACCGATCCACCCACCCCCCCCACCCACCCACCCACCCATCCACCCACCCACCCATCCACCCATCCACCCACCCATCCACCCACACACTCACCCACCCAGCCACCCAGCCACCCACCCACCCATCCATCCATCCACCCACCCGCCCATCACCCACCCACCCATCCACCAACCCACCCACCCATCCACCCACACACCCACCCACACACCCACACACACACCCACCCACCCATACACCCACCCACTCACCCTTCCACCCACCCACCCACCCAGCCATCCACCCATCCACCCAAACACACATCCACCCACCCACCCAACCAACAATCCACCCATCCACCCACGCACACATCCACCCACCCACCATCCAACCACCCACCCACCCACCCTCCACCCACCCACTCATCCACCCATCCACACATCCACCCACCCACCCATCCACCCATCCACCCATCCACCCAACCAACCATCCACCCACCCACCCACCCATCCACACACCCACCCATCCACCCATCCACCCACCCACCCATCCACCCATCCACCCACACACCCACCCACCCATCCACCCAGCCACCCAGCCACCCACCCATTCACCCACCCGCCCACCCACCTATCCACCCACCCATCCACCCTCCCACCCATTCACACACTCACCCACCCACACAACCACCCATCCACCCACCCACTCATCCTTCCACCAACCCACCACCCACCCATCCATCCATCCACCCACCCATCCACCCATCCACCCACCCAGCCATCCACCCATCCACCGCCTACCCATCCACCCACACACCCCTCCACCCACACACACACCCACCCATCCACCCACCCATCCATCCATCCACCCTTCCACCCATCCACTGATCCACTCACCCACCCATCCATCCACCCACCCATCCACCCATCCACCCACACACCCATGCACACACCCACCCACCCATCCACCTATCCACCCATCCATCCACCCACCCACCCGCCCACCCTCCCACCCATCCACCGATCAACCCACCCATCCACCCATCAACCCACCCACCCACCCACCCATCCACCCATCCACCCATCGATCCATACGTCCATACATCCATCCATCCATCCATCCTTCCATTCTTCCATTCTTCCATCCTTCCATCCATTAATTCATCCATCCTTCCATCATCCCATTCTCCCCCCCTCCCTACCTCCTTCCCTCCCTCCATCCATCCATCCGTCATGTTCTATGGATCACTGAATGGTCACAGTTACAGAGGTAGCTACACCCCAGAGTGCAATGGAACCACCCAGAGAAACACACTGGCAATTGGAACTGAATCACTGAATGGTCACAGTTACAGAGACAGCTACACCCCAGAGTGCAGTGGAACCACCCAGAGAAACACACTGACAATTGGACCTGCATCACTGAATGGTCACAGTTACAGAGACCGCTACATCCCAGAGTGCAGTGGACCCACCCAGAGAAACACACTGACAATTGTTACTGAATCACTGAATGGTCACAGTTACAGAGACCGCTACATCCCAGAGTGCAGTGGACCCACCCAGAGAAACACACTGACAATTGGAACTGAATTACTGAATGGTCAGAGTTACAGATGCAGCTACACCCCAGAGTGCAGTGGACTCACCCAGAGAAACACAATGACAATTGGAACTGAATCACTGAATGGTCACAGTTACAGAGGCAGCTTCCCCCCAGAGTGCAGTGGACTCACCCAGAGAAACACACTGACAATTGGAACTGAATCACTGAATGGTCACAGTTACAGAGACAGCTGCACCTCAGATTGCAGTGGACCCATCCAGAGAAACACACTGACAATTGTTACCGAATCACTGAATGGTCACAGTTACAGAGACAGCTACACCCCAGAGTGCAGTGGAACCACCCAGAGAAACACACTGACAATTGGACCTGCATCACTGAATGGTCACAGTTACAGAGACCGCTACATCCCAGAGTGCAGTGGACCCACCCAGAGAAACACACTGACAATTGTTACTGAATCACTGAATGGTCACAGTTACAGAGACCGCTACATCCCAAAGTGCAGTGGACCCACCCAGAGAAACACACTGACAATTGGAACTGAATTACTGAATGGTCACAGTTACAGAGGCAGCTACATCCCAGAGTGCAGTGGACCCACCCCGAGAAACACACTGACAATTGGAACTGAATTACTGAATGGTCACAGTTACAGGGGCAGCTACAGCCCAGAGTGCAGTGGAACCACCCAGAGAAACACACTGACAATAGGAACTGAATCACTGAATGGTCACAGTTACAGAGGCAACTACACCCCAGAGTGCAGTGGAACCACCCAGAGAAACACACTGACCAATGGAACTGTATTACTGAATGCTCACAGTCGAGCGACAAATATCACTGCAAAACTGTGAGATCTCAAGATGGTACTAATGGTGTCTCAGTGGATAGCATCCTTTAGGTTATTGTTAGTTCATCAATGTGATTAACACAGTCCAGTGTTTGCCAAGTGGTCGCTCACTCAAAATATCATATTTTATTTCACTGAGCCTAATGTCGTAATCTGTTTGCTCATATCTTTCGAAACGTAAGTTGACCAATGTTGCAACTTCAATATCCCTGAGGTGATTCCTCAGGGTGTAAATTAAAAACTGTGGAAATATATAATCTCAGACTTTAAGACAGAGGCACTGACAACAGCACGAAGGGACGCATCACTTTACACTGAAAATGCTTTATCCAATTCATGTTGCTGAGAAAATATTCTACCCAATCCTTGCTATTGTTGGTGTTCCTGGTAAGTGACTATCACCATTGAAGGTGTGTAAATCTGTGTGTGAGCGGCTCTCTGATTTTAAACTCTGACTGAAAATGTTTACTGCTGATCGCGTGCTTACTGTTAGACAGACATGTGATCGAGGATATCATTCACTTTAGTTAAATGTCTTTACACATGTGTATGGTATGAATCCATTTCATCAACTGACAATAAACCTCTGTTTGGAGCTCACATGTACACTGATCAATACAGTGTATATATTTAGTGGAATATTGCATAATGTTAGATTGGATCTCAGTGAAGGCAATCTCGCTGAAGGAAGGTTTAGTGGGAGTAACCATGAAATCATACTGAGTGTGGGTCATTAACCAGAGTGGAGTATCCGACAGCAGTGAACAAAGCTTCCTGGAAGTGTCTGTCAGTGTAGCTTTGTACTGAATGTGGGCCCATCACCAGAGTGAAATATCTGATCCAACCTTCTATCTAGTCCTAGGACTCTGTCCGTGGGAAATTCTATTGTGTGTGGGTCAGGAACTGGACTGAAATGAAATGGTTCTATTTTGAAATAATGCATTTTGTTGATGTGTGTGCGCTACATTCTAAGGAATCTCTGTCTCTCTTTGTTTTGTGTCTGGAATACGTTGAAAATAGGAAGAGTTTGCCTGTGTTTTGAAGATGTTTGATATTTACTGTGTGAAGTGAAATGTCTCGGTTTTCAATTGAACTGCCCCAAATGAAACAGATATCACCCACACTTTGATATTTATAACCCCCACAATAGAGCAGTTTTGTGATATGTTTCGTGATATTTTCTAATTTCTATTAATCCTGTAATAAACTCCAATGTTTATTCATTTTTATGGGTGTTTAATAAACAGTGTTGCTGCTTCACACGATTTGTCATCTGTTCAGCTGAACCCAGAAACCCCTCCAGTCCATTCAGACTCTTTTCCCAGGTTTGAACAAAGAAGAACAAAGACAAATTACAGAACAGGAACATGGCCCTTCGACCCTCCCAGCCTGCGCCGATCCAGATCCTCTATCTAAAACTGTCGCCTATTTTCTAAGGATCTGCATCCCTCTGCTACCAGCCCATGCACGTATCTGCCTAGATACATCCTAAGTGACGCAATCGTGCCCGCCTCTACCACCTCCGCCGGCAATGCCTTCCAGGCGCCCACCACCCTCTGCGTAAAGATCTTTCCACCAATATCTCCCTTAAACTTTTCCCCTCTCACCTTGAACTCGTGACCCCTAGTAATTGAGTTCCCCATTCTGGCAATAAGCTTCTTGCTGACCTCTATACCTCTATGCCTCTCATGATTTTGTAGACCTCAATGAGGTCCCCCTTCAACCTCCGTCTTTCTAATGAAAATAATCCTAATCTACTCAACCTCTCTTCATAGCTAGCACCCTCCATACCGGGCACCATCCTGGTGAACCTCCTCTGCACTTTCTCCAAAGCATCCGCATCCTGTTGGTAATGTGGCGACCAGAACTGTACGCAGTATTCCAAATGTGGCCGATCCAAAGTCTTATACAATTGTAACATGACCTGCCAACTCTTGTACTCAATACCCCTTCCGATGAAGGAAAGCATGCCGTATGCCTTCTTGACCACTCTATCGACCTGCGCAGCCAACTTCAGGGTACAATGCACCTGAACATCCAGATATCTCTGTATCTCAATTTTACCCAGGGCTTTTTCATTTACCGTATAGTTCCCTCTTGAATTGGCTCTTCCCGGACTGAGCTCCACCTGCCATTTCCCCGCCCAACTCTCCAATCTATCTATATTCTGCTGTAGTCTCGGACAGTCCCCTTCACTATCTGCTACTCCACCAAACTTAGTGTTATCTGCAAACTTGCTAATCAGACCACCTATACCTTCCTCCAGATCATTTATGTATATCACAAACAACAGTGGTCCCAGCACGGATCCCTGTGGAATACCACTGGTCACAGTTCTCCATTTTGAGAAACTCCCTTCCACTACTACTCTCTGTCTCCTGTTGCCCAGCCAGTTCTTCATCCATCCAGCTAGTACACCCTGGACCCCATGAGACTTCACTTTCTCCATCAGCAGACCATGGGGAACCTTATCAAATGCCTTACTGAAGTCCATGTACATGACATCTACAGCCCTTCCCTCAGCAATCAACTTTGTCACTTCCTCAAAGAATTCTATTAAGTTGGTAAGGCATGGCCTCTCCTGCACAAAACCACGTTGCCTATTACTCATAAGCCCATTTTCTTCCAATTGGGAATAGATCCTATCCCTCAGTATTTTCTCCAGCAGCTTCACTAACACTGATGTGAGGCTCACCGGTCTGTAATTATCTGAATTGTCTCTGCTACCCTTCTTAAACAATGGGACAACATTAGTAATTATCTAGTCCTCCGGTACCTCACCCGTATTCAAGGATGCTGCAACGATATCTGTTAAGACCCCAACTATTTCCTCTCTCACTTCACTCAGCAACCTGGGATAGATTCCATCCGGACCTGGGGTCCTGTCCATCTTAATGCATTTTAGAATACTCAACACATCCTGCCTCCTTATGCCTACTTGACCGAGAGTAATCAAACATCTATCCCTCACCTCAACATCCGTCATGTCCCTCTCCCCGGTGAATACCGTTGCAAAGTACTCGTTAAAAATCTCACCAATTTTCTCTGACTCCACGCATAACTTTGCTCCTTTGTCCTTGAATGTGCCAACCCTTTCTCTAGTTACCCTCTTTCTCCTTATATATAAATAAAAGGCTTTCGGATTTTTCTTAACCCTGTTTGCTAAAGATATTTCATGGCACCCTTTCGCCCTCTTGATCCCTCGTTTCAGATTGGTCCTATATTCCCGATATTCTTCCAAAGCTTCGTCTGTCTTCAGTCGCCTAGACCTTATTATTATAGATTATCATAGAATGTACAGTGCAGAAGGAGGCCATTCGGCCCATCGAGTCTGCACCGGCTCTTGGAAAGAGCACCCTACCCACGGTCAACACCGCCACCCAATCCCCATAACCCCACCCAACACTAAGGGCAATTTTGGAAACTAAGGGCAATTTATCATGGCCAATCCACCTAACCTGCACATCTTTGGACTGTGGGAGGAAACCGGGGCACCCGGAGGAAACCCACGCACACACGGGGAGGATGTGCAGACTCCGCACAGACAGTGACCCAAGCCGGAATCGAACCTGGGACCCTGGAGCTGTGAAGCAATTGTGCTATCCACAAGGCTACCGTGCTGCCCCAATGTACGATTATGTGATTGGGAGACTTAGTGTTCTGATCACAATGTCACAGCGTACACTGAGCCGTCGGGAAATTATTTTCACATTCAAATACCCAGATTGCAAATTTATAATTGATGATGAATGTGTGACTGTATTTAGTTGTATTCTTCCGCTGCATTCACTGTCAGTCTCAATTTGGTTTTGTCTGTTAATTCTGGAATTAATATTCTGCTTCCCAATTCAATATTGCTGATGTGAATGGTGAAGGAGAGTGATCCCAGTTCTGATCCTTGTGGAACACCACATCCCACCTTCCACCAATCAGCCTAAATCCCTTTAACTCCTCTCCCTGTTCTCTGTGTCTGTTTCCAGCTTGCTGTCCATTCTGTTGCTTAGTCCTGGAACTCCACTGGCTCTGACATTACGCATGAGTCTGTTATGTCGGATCTTACTGAAGGCCTTTAGAAAATCAAATTGCTTCACATCTGTCGTACTAATGAAATCCACAATTTCTGCTAGTTATTGAAAAAAAATAATCAAATCTGTCAGGAATCATGTTGACTTTGCAATATGTGCTGACTATGTATTATACTCCGTGTTATTAGATGTTTTAATTCAATTTTTCCGACCATGAACGTTGTGACTGGAGAGTGTTTTCTGGGATTGTTTTACATTCTGTTTTAAATTGAAGAGTAACAGAAACCGACTGCTGCCTTTCAATTCGTTGGTAATATTCTGATGATGATCAGTGAATAGATAAGTGTATTTCTGCTGTTTCACTCTGTCTATTTTATGAATATTTGTGGTTCAAACCCATCCGCCTCCAGCATTCTCTCTCGATCTGGCCTCCTTTCTGCTCTTGATCTGTTCATTTAAATCTATCAGTGCGACATAAACCGTCTCAATAACTCTGTGCCTCTCAGGTGCTCTATCCTGTCTCCCTCTGCACTTGTTCCAACGCACTCTCTAATATCCAACCCTGACCTGGTGAAATGAAATGAAATGAAAATCGCTTATTGTCACGAGTAGCCTTCAATTAAGTTACTGGGAAAAGCCTCTAGTCGCCACATACCGGCGCCTGTTCGAGGAGGCTTGTACGGGGATAAAAGCTACTCACAAATGTGGTGCCATTCTTGTCTGACGTTCTGAACTCTTCCTCACATAAACTGAGGGCCAACTCTCAGGTACATTCTGCTACATCTGCGTAGACCAGGACCCCACCACCAAACATCATGCTATTGTGTCCAGGACTTTCACTGAACTCATCAGTTCTGGCAATCTTCCGTTCACATAGTCCCGCAACGCCATACATACTGCATAAACCTCCTGCTTCTAGCTCCTTCACAAAATGCCCAAACAGAAATCTTCTGGTAGACCCATTAGTTCAGTATGTTCCAGCCTCACCAAACATATTTGTTAAAGGGACACTCACATGACACATCCCTGGAACACCTCGACAACAAGGACTCCTACATGAGATTCCTATTTATTGACTAAAGCTCCGCCTTCAACGTCATCATCCCAGCCAAGCTCATATCAAATCTCCAAAACCTAGACTTGGCTTCTCACTCTGCAAATTGATCCTCGACTTTCTCACCCACAGACCACAATCAGTAAGAATAAAGAAAAACACCACCCCACGAAAGTTCTCAATACTGGGAACCCGCAAAGCTGCGTACTTAGTCCCTTATTATACTTCCTATACACACACAACTCCAGTGGAAAAATCTGGCTTCAAGTCCATCTACAAATTTACTGACGATACGACCAGAGTGGGTCGGATCTCGAAAAACGTCGAATCAGAACACAGGAGGTCGATAGATAACCTAGTGCAGTGTTGTGACGACACCGATCTATCCGTTAATGCCAGCAAAACTAAAGAGCTGGTCATTGATTTCAGGAAGCAAAGTACTGTACACACCCCTGTCAGCATCAACGGAACTGAGATGGAGATGGTTGACAGCTTTAAATTACTAGAGGTGCATAACAACATAAAACTGCCATGGTCCTCCCACGTCGGCACTACCACAAAGAAGGAAAAACAGCGCTGATACTGCCTCAGGAAACTAAAGAAAATCGGTATGTCCACATTAACTGAGACAAAAGGTGAAGACACACGGGATCATGGGTGAGCTGTCAAGATGGATACAGAATTGGCTACGTCATAGAAGGCAGAGAGTAGCAATGGGAGGGTACTTTTCTGATTGGAGGGCTGTGACTAGTGGTGTTCCGCAGGGATCAGTGCTGGGACTTTTGCTGTTCGTAGTATATATAAATGATTTGGAGGAAAATCTAACTGGTCTGATTAGTAAGTTTGCAGACGACACAAAGGTTAGTGGAATTGCGGATAACGATGAGGACTGTCAAAGGATACAGCAGGATTTAGATCGTTTGTAGACTTGGGCGGAGAGATGGCAGATGGAGTTTAATCCGGACAAATGTGAGGTAATGCATTTTGGAAGTCTGATGCAGGAGGGAATGGACATTGAATGGTAGAACCCTCAAGAGTATTGACAGTCAGAGAGATCAAGGTGTACAGGTCCACAGGTCAGTAAAAGGGGAAACACAGGTGGAGAAGATAGTCGTAGAAGGTGTACCTTCTTGCCTTCATAGGACGCGGCATTGAGTAAAAGAATTGGCAAGTCATGGTGCAGCTTTATAGAACCTTAGTGAGGCCACACTTGGAGTATAGTCTTCAATTCTGGTCGCCACTCCAACAGAATGATGTGGAGGCTTTAGAGAGGGTGCAGAAGAGATTTACCAGAATGTTGCCTGGTATGGAGGGCATTAGCTATGTGGAGCGGTTGAATAAACTCGTTTTGTTCTCACAGGAACGACATAGGTTGAGGGGCGACCTGATAGAGGTCTACAAAATTATGAAGGGCATAGACAGAGTGGCTAGTCAGAGGTTTTTCCCCAGGGTGGAGGGGTCAATTGCTTGGTGGCATGGATTTAAGGTGCGAGGAGCAAGTGAGAGGAAATGTCCGAGGCAAGTTTTTTTACACAGAGGGTAGTGGGTGCCTTGAACTCGCTGCCGCACGAGTTGGTGGAAGCAGGGGCGATAGTAACGTTTAAGGGGCATCTTGACAAATACGTGAATAGGATGGGAATAGAGGGATACTGACCCCGGAAGTGTAGAATATTTTAGTTTCGACGGGCAGCATGGTCGGCACTGGACTGGAGGTCTCAAGGGCGTGTTCCTGTGCTGTACATTTCGTTGTTCTTTGTTTGTTCTAACTCTAACTCTTCCCAAATTTTACAGATGTACCATAGGAAGCATCCTATCTAGCTGCATCATAGCCTGGTATGGTAACTGCTCGGCTCAAGACCTCAGGAAACTTCAGAGAGTCGAGAATACAGCCCAGGCCATCACACCTACCTGCTTCCCATCCGTTGACTCTACCTGCCCCTCCCTCTGCCTTGGGAAAGCGGCAGCATAATCAATGACCCCTCCCACCAGGCTTTCTCACTCTTCCCACTTCTTCCATCGGGCATGAGATACAAAAGCCTGAGAACACACACGAACAGATTCAAAAACAGCTTCTACCCCGTTGTTACCAGACCCTAAACTGACCTAATTAATAGTCTACTCCTGTATGATTCACCGGATGTCAGTGCCTATGTATTTACAATTGTACCATGTGTGGCCTGTTATGTATTTTCTTTCCATGTACTAAATGATCTGTTTGAGGTTCTCGCAGAAAATACTTTTCTTTGTACCTCGGTACACGTGACAATAAACACATGCAATGCAATGTCTGTCATTGTGTGCGTTATGTGAAGACTCCCTGTTCCTGTTCTACTCCTATCGCCTCCCACAGATCAATTTCTGTCACAACGATGACATGAAGTATTCGTGACACTTCATGCGTCTGTCTGGACCTGGAGACATGAATCGATTTTTCTTCCAATATTCACTTCTCCATCACACCAAACACCCCTTTCACTGCCTCCGGCACCTTCCCTTGGAAACACAGACGGTGCAACAACTTCTCCTTTACCTCCTCCCGTCTCATGATTCTCGGCAGCAAACTTTCCTTTCTGGTGAAGCAGTATTTAACTCGTGCTTCCTTCAGTTTGGTCTACAGTATTCAGTGCTCCCAGAACAGTCTCCTCTACATTGAGAAGACGAAACGGAGACTGGGTGACCGCTTTGTAGAACACCTTCACTCAGAAAGCAAGCACGAACCAAGCATTCCTGTTGCGGCCATTTTAACTCAGCACCTTGCCCACATGTCTGTCCTGGGCCTGCTTCAAGGATCCAGTGAAGCCCAACGCAAGCTGCAGGAGCAACATCTCATCTTCCAATTAGTCAGGTTACAGCCCTCAGGACTTAGCTTTAAATTCAACAATTTTGGACGGGGAGAGGGTACCTGACGAATGACTGAACCAGGGAAAGGAGTGCTCAGGAAATGTTCTGGAGATTGGGGAAACTCTATTTGTCTCATAATTATGACCTGGGAAGCTCCTGCGCTTGTTTTTTTTTTGGCGTTGATCACGGGGGATTAAATGATCCAGGATTGGTGAGCAACCCCATAAGGAATACAGTCCAGGGAACGGCCAATCCGGAGTGTGGTCCAATAATTGGGAGTGAGGAGGGATGACAATATCTGGTATGTTTGTGTCCGGGTTGTTTAACCTGGCCGGTCTGAGTTAATCCTGTAACTCAGACTAAATAAGAAATGTGACCTCCCCCAAAGGTATTTGAATTTTCCTACCGGACGTCACGGTAGCACAGTGGTAGCACTGATGCCTCACAGTTCCAGGTTCCCAGGTTCAATTCCTTCCACGGGTGACCGCCTGTGTGCAGTTTGTACCATCTCTCCCTGTCTGTGTTAGTTTCCAAATAAGTGTGGGTTAGGTGGATTGGCCGTGCTAAGTTGCTCCTTCATGTCCAAAATGTTAGGTGCGCTTACTGGGTTATGGCGATGGGACGGAGGCCTGTGCTTAGGTAGGGTGCACCAGGGTGCCCCGTCCAAGGGATGGTGCGGGCTCTATGGGCTGAATAGCCTCCTTTTGCACTGTAAATTCTATGATTCCAAATTTAGAGTTCCCAATTATGTTTGTTCCAATTGAGGGACAATTTCTGTGGCCAGTCCACCTGGCCTGCACATATATGGGTTGCGGGAGTGAGACACACGCAGACGTGGGGAAAATGTGCAAACTGCACATGGACAGTGACTCGGGGCTGGATAGAACCCGGGTCCTCGGTGCCGCGAGGCAGCTGTGCTAACCACTGCACCATTGTGGCCCCCAAATGGTGTCTGAATTGAGACTATTTTCCTGTCACTGCCAGCAAACTGAGAGAGCTGCAATTCACACTTTCCCTATTTCCACGTCTTTAACGTTTGGGTTACATTTGCTACTTCCCTCTCTGAAATTTAATTCTTTGTGCCCACTCCTCTCACAACACTGTCACCCGCCCACTGTTCATTTGATTGATGCTGAAATCCTGTCCTGTTTCTGACACGGATAATGTTTAATCAGTAATTTTCAGGCTCTTCTCCCTTCTCTCTCTCTGACAGTTAATTTACTGGGAATTGCGATTTTGTGTCGGGGCAAGTGTGGTCTCTCTACTTGCATCACTCGCTACCTGGTGGCCATGGCAACGGCGGATCTGCTGTTTATTATCACTCGTCCGATTCTGAGCAAGATCAATGATTATTATTTCCCCCTGACTTTCCTGCACCTCACCCCTGTGTGTCGTGTTCGTGGTGTCCTGCTGTTTGCAGCCGCGGACTGTTCTGTCTGGTTCACCCTCACTTTCTCCTTTGACCGATTTGTGGCCGTTCGCTGCCAGAAACTGAAAACTAAATACTGCACCGAGAAAACTGCTGCTGTCGTTCTGTCAACAACCGGCCTCCTGCTTTGTGTGAAAAACATCCCGCAGTACTTTACAAGTGAACCTGTACAGATCATCGACAATGTCCAGTTGGGCTGTCGGACAAAGAGCAGATTTTACACTGACCCGGGATGGGTTGCATATAACTGGTTTGATCGGATTTTAACCCCACTGATCCCATTCTCCTCAATCTTGTTGATCAACGCTTTGACAGTCAGGCACATTTTACTCACCAGCCGAGTCCGGAAGGCACTGAGGGCTCAGAGTCAGGGAGGGAATCGCACAGACCCAGAGATGGAGAGCAGAAGAAAGTCAATGATTTTACTCTTCAGCATCTCCGGAACTTTCATCCTCCTCTGGACCGTGTCTGTTATTAAATTTTTCTATGTAGATGTTAGAGGAGTATATTACATCACCTTTTCTGAATATACTTTCCAACAAGTCGGATTTCTGCTGCGGGATTTAAATTGCTGCACAAACACATTTATTTATGTGGTGACTCAGTCCAGGTTCAGGGAGCAGATCAAGATCGCGGTGAAATATCCACTTCAATCAGTTCTCAAAGTAATGAGTAAATAAAACTGAATGACTACCCCTCAGCCAATCAAGGGCACCAACCAATGACTGGCAGCCCCCCCCCCTCCCCGGCCAATCAGGAGCACCGGATGCGGATTGACAGCCCCTCAGCTAATCAGGAGCTCTATTTGCAGGCTGACAACCGCCTCAACCACTTAGCGGTCGCTCGTACTTCCTGACGACAACGTGTAGCCAATTAGAAGCACGAAACTGACTCACAACAGGGTGAGCCAATCGGGGCATCTGCTTTCAGACTTATAGCCCCTCATACAATCAGGAGCTCCATAGCCTTGGACGTCACTGGCAGGGCTGGTTTGGGGGGCATTGGCAGTGCTGGCTGAGTCGATACTGGCAGGGCTGGCTGAGGGGGACTCTGGCAGGGCTAGTTGGGGGGCACTGGCAGTCTGGCTATGCGGGACATTTGCAAGGATCACTGGGGGTGTGCACTGGTTGGGGGCAATGGCTGTGCTGGCTCAGGGGGGCAATGTTAAGGCTGGCTGGGTGCACTCGAAGAGAGGGCCACTGGCTGGGCATAACGGGGGCACTGGCAAGGCTATCAGGGGGCAATGGCTGAGCTGGGGTGGATCTGGCAGCGCTGACTGTTTGGAGCACTGGCAGGGCTGGGATGGGGCCACTGGCAGGGCCGGTTAGGGGCACTGGCAGGGCAGGCTGGGGTGGTATTTTCAGAGCTGGCTGGCGGGAGGGGCCTGGCAAGGCTGGTTTCGGGGGAACTGGAAAGGCTGGCGGACATTGGCAGGGCAGGCTGGACGGCATTGGCAAGGCTGGCTACAGGTAGTCCCTTTGCTGACTTGGAGCACTGGCTGGGGGAGGGGGGTCAGTGGTAGGGCTGACGCGGCTGGGCATTCGCATGTCTGACTGGGGGCCACGGGTTGGTATTCACTGTCAGGGCTGGTTGGGGTTGGACTGGCTGAGGGGCATTTTGCAGGGCTGGCTGAGGGGGGCTTTGGCTGGACTGGCTTGGGAGCATTTGGCAGGGCTGGCTGTGAAATTATCGCTGGGGAAGTGCACTGGAAGCGCTGGCTGGGGAACGTCGCTGGCAGGAATTCAGGATGGGGTCAATGGCAAGGCTGTATAGTAGGAGGGCACTGGCAGTGCGGACTGGGAGTCATGGCAGGGCTGGCTGTCGGGGACAGGCAGGGCTTGCTGTGGGAAAGGGTGACACTGACAGGGCTGGCTGGGGGAAACAGGTCGTGCTCGCTTGGTGTGGAGACTGAGAGGACCGGCAGGGGTGTTCACTGGCAGCGTTATCTAGGGTGAGAGGCACTGGTAGAGCAAGTTGAGGGTGGGAGTAGTGTCTGGACTATCTGGGGGGTACTCACAGGGCAGACTGAGGTGGTAATGGAACGGCTTGGTGAGGGCAATGGCTGAGGGGGGTTATCGGCAGTGCGGGAAATGGGAGCACAGGCAGGACAGGTTTGGAGTCATTGCCAGGGCTGGCTGTGGGTGGGGTACTTGCAGGACTGGCTGAGGGCACATTGGCAGGGCTGGTTTATGGGGGTACTGGCAGGGCTGGCTGAGAAGTCACTGGCAGAACTGGCTGGAGGCACTGGCTGGGGAGTGACTGGCAGGTCTGGTTTGTGGGGTACTGTCAGGTCTGTCTGAAGGAGCACTGGCTGGGTTGGCTGAGGGGGCACTAGCAGGGCAGTTGAGGGGTCACTCGCAGGAGTGCCTGAGGAGGCACTGGCAGGGCTGGCTGAGTGGGACACTGCCAGAGCTCGGGGCACTGGCAGGGATGACTGGGGGGCACAGCAGAGCTGGATGGAAAGTAACTGGCAACTGGCCGGGGACGCTGGTTGTGGTGTCACTGGCATGGACGATTTTGGGAAGCACTGGCAGGACTGGCAGGATTGGCAGGAAAAGCACTGGCAGGAATGACTGTGGACAACATTTCCAAGGATTGCTGGGGGAATGCACTGCGAGCGGCTGAGGGATGTCACTAGCAAAACTGGACGGTGGGGGTCACTGGCAGGGCTGAATAGTTTGGGGGCATTGGCAGGGCTAGCTCGGAGGCACTCGCAGTGCTAGCTGGAAAGAGAATTGGCTTGGCTGGTGGCACTGGCAGGAATGGGGGATACTGGCTGGGCTGGCTGGGAGGAACGGCAGGACCGATTGAGTGGTCAATGGCAAGTCTGGCTGTAATGGCACTGGCAGGGCTGGCTGGCGGCCCTGGCTTGGGGGTCACTGGCAGGTTTGTTTGTGGGGCACTGTCAGCGCTGGCTGAGGGGGGCACTGGAAGTGGTGCATGAAGGGAGCACCAGCAGGGCTGGCTGGGTGGTCCATTGGCAGTGCTGGAGACATTTGCAACGATCGCTGGGGGAATGTACTGGAAGCACTGGCTAGGGGGTCTCACTGGTAGCTCTGGATGCTGGGTCACTGGCAGGGCTGGATGGTTGGAGGGCACTGGTAGAGCTCAGTGGGAGGCACTGACTAGGCTGGCTGGAGGGAACTGTCAGATCTTGCGGGGGAGGGGGACGCTGCCAGTACTGGCTGGGGTGGCACGTGCGGGTGGGGTCACTGGCAGGGCTGGATGGAGGTGGGCTGCACACTAGCGCCGCACCCCCCACCACCGCAGCCTGCCACCCAGTCAACCACAGTCCGAACCGTCACCCCAACTCCCACCCTGCCAACCTACCCCCCAACCGGCAGCCACCCACCGGTGGGTCATCACACGTCCCACCCATGGTCCACAGCGGCCCCTACAGGAGGCCACTGGATGGGGACCGCGGAATCTCGCGCTGGCATGTGTAATGCCAGTCAAGGGGACCCCTATGAGCAGGGATGGGCCAGGGCCAGGGCCCCCACGGTGACCGGAGGTCAAAAAGATCACCATTTGTATGGCTATATCCTTGGCTGTCTCTTTTTATATTAGCTGCAACTTCTCATTGAAGACTGGAAGAGATACAGTGACGAGATAGACATAGAACATAGAACATAGAAAATACAGCACCGAACAGGCCGTTCGGCCCACGATTTTGTGCCTAACGTTTGTCCTAGATTAAGAACAAATTAATCTACAACCCATCATTCTACCGCAATCCATGTCGCTATCCAACAGCCGCTTGAGGTCCCTGATGTTTCCGGCTCAACTACTTCCACAGGCAGTGCATTCCATGCCCCCACTACTCTCTTGGTAAAGAACCTACCTCTGACATCCCCCCCCCCCATATAGACATGGCGTTGCACATCCACATCACCCAGGTGCACGTCTCTACTCTCCCTGGCTCGAGAAAGTGTGTCAGCGACAGGTCGGTGCTCGTCTGGTGTGTATGTTAGGTCGAAATCGTAGCGTTGAAGCTTCATCGTCATCCGCTGGATCTGCGGCGACTTTTGGAACGAGTGGCCTGTGGTCAATTTCCCCGAAAACCTCAGAAGACCATACACAGAACGATGGGAAATTACCAAACCCGTGATTAACTCTCAGGAGACCATACACAGAACGATGGAAAATTACCAAAGCCGTGATTAACTCTCAGAAGACCATACACAGAACGATGGAAAATTACCAAACCCGTGATTAACTCTCAGAAGACCACACACAGAACGATGGAAAATTACCAAACCCGTGATTAACTCTCAGAAGACCAAACACAGAACGATGGAAAATTTCCAAACCCGTGATTAACTCTCAGAAGACCACACACAGAACGATGGAAAATTACCAAACCCGTGATTAACTCTCAGAAGACCAAACACAGAACGATGGAAAATTACCAAACCCGTGATTAACTCTCAGAAGACCACACACAGAACGATGGAAATTTACCAAACCCGTGATTAACTCTCAGAAGACCAAACACAGAACGATGGAAAATTACCAAACCCGTGATTAACTCTCAGAAGACCACACACAGAACGATGGAAAATTACCAAACCCGTGATTAACTCTCAGAAGACCATATACAGAACGATGGAAAATTACCAAACCCGTGATTAACTCTCAGAAGACCATTCACAGAACGATGGAAAATTACCAAACCCGTGATTAACTCTCAGAAGACCATATACAGAACGATGGAAAATTACCAAACCCGTGATTAACTCTCAGAAGACCATTCACAGAACGATGGAAAATTACCAAACCCGTGATTAACTCTCAGAAGACCACACACAGAACGATGGAAAATTACCAAACCCGTGATTAACTCTCAGAAGACCATACATAGAACGATGGAAAATTACCAAACCCGTGATTAACTCTCAGAAGACCATATACAGAACGATGGAAAATTACCAAACCCGTGATTAACTCTCAGAAGACCATACACAGAACGATGGAAAATTACCAAACCCGTGATTAACTCTCAGAAGACCAAACACACAACGATGGAAATTTACCAAACCCGTGATTAACTTAAGGCATATTTTTCAATTTGCACATGCCTGCTGTGGAAGGGAAGTTAATGAGTTACTAATTTAGAAGCATGCTGGGAATATTAACTATATTTTAACACTGCTTTTGAGCGGAAACAAGGAGGTCAAGTAATGTAAACCAAACACTGCTTAGTATGTGGTACTGGCTTTATTATGATAATAAGTTGTTCTTCCGAAGGACAACAAAATGCGGACTCGAAATGTTTTTAAACCAAGGGCAAAACATTCATATTTCCTCTTGGGTATGTTCCCAAGCTTTATCTCTTCAAAGTCGTTTCTTTCAACCTATAAATATAATGTTTTTTCACTGCAGAACTCAGCGTGCAGTGCCTTGGCTTTGCAGCTGAAACTCTCTCTCCACAAGTATATTTGTGTAAATAAATTTCCTTAAATCGAAGCTCGAGGAATTTGTCTTTATTATGATTTTCACGACACCTGCGCTTCGTCTCGGACATCACTCCGGATGTCTCTGCCACAGCCAGCCAGCTGTCGTCTGCATCCTGCTGCAACAACACCGCTCCTAGGCCATCCTTAGATGCATCGGTCTAAATTTTGCTCTTTTCCACCGGGTCACAAAATGCTAGGAATGGCGCTGTCATCAGCGAGATACGCACTGCTTGCCACTAATGATCATAAGAACATAAGAACTAGGAGCAGGAGTAGGCCATCTGGCCCCTCGAGTCTGCTCCACCATTCAATGAGATCATGGCTGATCTTTTTTGGACTCAGCTCCATTTTCCGGCCTGAACACCATAACCCTTAATCCCTTTATTCTTCAAAAAACTATCTATCTTTATCTTAAAAACATTTAATGACGGAGCCTCTACTGCTTCACTGGGCAAGGAATTCCATAGATTCACAACCCTTTGGGTGCAGACGTTCCTCCTAAACTCAGTCCTAAATCTACTTCCCCTTATTTTGAGGCTATGCCCCCTAGTTCTGCTTTCACCCGCCAGTGGAAACAACCTGCCCGCATCTATCATATCGATTTCCTTCATAATCTTATATGTTTCTATAAGATCCCCCCCTCATGCTTCTAAATTCCAACGGGTACAGTCCCAGTCTACTCAACCTCTCCTCGTAATCCAACCCCTTCAGCTCTGGGATTAACCTAGTGAATCTCCTCTGCACACGCTCCAGTGCCACTACGTCCTTTTTCAAGTAATGAGAACAAAACTGAACACAATACTTCAGGTGTGGCCTCACTAACACCTTATACAATTGCAGCATAAGCTCCCTAGTCTTAAACTCCATCCCTCTCGCAATGAAGGACACCATTCCATTTGCCTTCTTAATCACCTGTTGCACCTGAAAACCAACTTTTTGTGACTCATGCACTAGCACACCCAGGTCTCTCTGCACAGCAGCTTGTTTTAATATTTTATCATTTAAATAATAATCGATTTTGCTGTTATTCCTACCAAAATGGATAACCTCACATTAGTCAACATTGTATTCCATCTGCCAGACCCTAACCCATTCACTTAGCCTATCCAAATCCCTCTGCAGACTTCCAGTATCCTCTGCACTTTTTGCTTTACCACTTATCTTAGTGTCGTCTGCAAACTTGGACACATTGCCCTTGGTCCCCAACTCCAAATCAGCTATGTAAATTGTGAACAGTTGTGGGCCCAACACTGATCCGTGAGGGACACCACTAGCTACTGATTGCCAACCAGAGAAACACCCATTAATCCCCACTCGTTGCTTTCTATTAATTAACCAATCCTCTATCCACGCTACTACTTTCCCCTTAATGCCATGCATCTTTATATTATGCAGCAACCTTTTGTGTGGCACCTTGTCAAAGGCTTTCTGGAAATCCAGATATACCACATCCATTGCCTCCCCGTTATCTACCGCACTGTTAATGTCCTCAAAAAATTCCACTAAATTAGTTAGGCAGGACCATGTCTGAGACACCACTGAAAAACTGCATCCTTTTTTTAATAGAATCCCGTAGTTGCGAAGTTTTAAAAGCCGGGTTGAAAATAAACTTGCCAACATTGTTGATCATCCCTAGTATCTGTAAGATGCCCTTATTATCTGTGGGACGTGGCATCAATAACATGGCCTTCATCTTGTAATTGTCCGGCTGCACAACTTGTGCCAAGAACCTGTCCCCGACAAAGGTCATACTCGCAACACTGGATTGACATTTTGCTTCATTAAGCTTCAGGCCATTTTTTGTATCCGTTGTCGGACTCTGAAAGCTTCCGTCACACTCGTCGCATGTGGACCTCTAGATAATTATATCATCAACATAAACGCGGGTGCCTCGTGACCCTTCAACTGTGTGTTCCATGGCACGATGAAAAATTTCAGACGCCGAAATTATGCTGAATGGCATACTGAAAAAGCAGTATGGGCTGGTTTAGCACAGGGTTAAATCTCTGGCTTTGAAAGCAGACCAAGGCCAGCAGCACGGTTCAATTCCAGTACCAGCCTCCCATAACAGGCGGCAGAATGTGGCGACTAGGGGATTTTCACAGTAACTTCATTGAAGCCTACTTGTGACAATCAGCGATTTTCATTTCAGTAGCGCCGAAAGTGTGTATTAAACGTGTACAGTGTTGTGCTCGCTTTGTCCAGCTTGAGTTGCCAGAAACCTTGTGACTCGTCCAGCTTGCTGAAACATGTGGCTCCATTATTTCTTCCGTCTGGGATATTGGGTAGTGCTCTCCCTCTTGATGTTAAGGTTCAAGTCTTTGGGGTCCATGCATATCCGCAAGTAATTGCTCCTCTTTTTAACACACCATGGAGTTAACCCAGTTAGTAGGTCCTTCTATGCATCTGGTGACTCCTAGACCCGACATTCTGTCTAACTCGGCCTTCAGTTTGTCCCTCAGCAGAGCAGGAGCACGTCTCGGCACCTATAATTCTCCTTCAATTGGATACTTTACATAAAAGGTAGAGTGCCGAAGCCTTGACATATCTCCAAAAAGTCCTTTATGACCGATTCCATGGCTCCATGCTGGCTGGGTGCCATGGTTTCTGCAATGTACACCCGCTGAACGAATCCAAGCTCTTCACATGCTTCCACTCCGATGAGCGATTTGCGCTCTGTCTCCACTGTGGAATTGTGATCATACACGTTCTCTCCTTGACCGTGTGTTGCAAGCTCATAAACTCCTAACTTTGTGATCTGATTCCCATTGTAGTCCTTCTGTCGTATTGATCTTCGGACCATTTTCGGTTTGATTTTTAATTATTTCAACGCTGACAGAGTGATCAGATTGGTTTTCACTCCCGTTTCGAACTTGCATCTCATTAGCGTGCCACTAACCATCAACCGAATCATCCATCTATCCTCTATGGTCATTGCATTCACATCACTATGGGTGCAAGTGGTGAGAAAAAAATTGCCATTGTGGCTGGTTGGAAAATGTGTGTCCACCGGTGAAATCATGTTTAGCCAGGTAATCGATGCATATTTTATCATCTACACTAACTGTCCTGTTTGGCCAACTGTTGGACGTGAGGGAGATCGCCTAGCAAAGTGTTCTTAGTGCCACACTTGTAACATACCTTTCCAAGAGCGGGACATCGCCGTTGAAAATGTCGAATGCCGCATTGATGGCACAAAATGGCGGATCCAGTTGTCAGCTCAAAATAGCCGCCAGCACTTATACCACGTTTCCTTTTGGATGTGTCACAGTTCTTATGGTACTGCCATTTTCTTCCAGATTAGCGGCAAAATGTTCCGGGTTGAGCATACTGATCCACTGTGTGGCTAGCTCACTTGCATGGCAAATGCTGGTGGCATTTTCTAATTTCAGGGCTTCTTCCCTCAGCAATCTCTCACGTACTTTGTCATTCAATAAGCCGAACAGTATCTGGTCGCTGATCATCGACGAGTCTAAAGTACAAAAATTGTACGACTGCGCCTTCAACAGCAAGATGGTTACAAAAGAATCAACAGATTCGCCTGCTTTTTGGGTACACGAACGAAACATATAACGTTCAAACGTCTCATTTTCCTTCAGAGAGCAAAGCCCATCAAAGGCCTATATTCATTAATCGAAGCTCCTGCTCTCGACTTCACTGTCGTTGGCGAAGGTATTGTATATTGATATTGCTTGGGGACCTGCTGCCGTGAGCAGCAACGCAATACGCCTCTCGTCAGGCTGTGATTGCAGGCCAAGGGCTGAAACATAGAGTCTAAATTGCAGCATGAAAACACGCCAATTTTCAACTACGTTAAACGAGACTTGAAGCTGGTGCGTGCCTTGAAACCTTCCAACTTTAACTTCACAGTCTTTCATCGCGTTGAGTTGCAAATGGCCACAGTTCACGAGGTCGGTGGAAGAAGTTTCTCTTTTCATTGTTCAGCATTATTTCGCCCCGTATTCCCCGACATTATCTTTAATTGTTCTGCACTCATGGTACCACGTTGTGTTATGTGCGATGATCGTTGTAATGATGTACACAGGACATCTAGTTGTTTGACTAGAAAGATGATTTATTAACAAACACGTGGAAAGATAACTAACAAAGTATAATACAGATAATGGCTACCAAAGGAATTCAGTGAATTCTCATGGAATTTCCTCTTGTACCACTCACTGCCAATTGACCAGTGACAAGTCAAGTAGTGGATCTCTATCCCCACCTGCTGGTTGGAGGTTTTATTGATAACTGGGTAAACCGAGAGACAACTATATACATTGATGTGTACATGCCTGTCACCACACTCATGCCTATTTAATTACCTTTGTTTAGTTGCAGAACGCTATTGATGGGCTCCAATTTCTCGCCCGCAAACTTGAGTTCAATCATACTATAGTCAATACTCCCGAGTCAATTACGCCATTAATTAATCCTCATCACACAATACAAGATCCAGAATAGCCTGCTCCCTCATTGGTTCCATAACGTGTTGTTGCAAGAAATAGTCTCCAATACATTTAATGAACTCTCCCTCAAGGCTACACTTGCAAATTTGATTCCTGGAGCCTATGTGCACATTATCCAAGATTATTGACATACATTTCTTACAAACCCTCAGTATTTCCTGGTTAAGCCTGTGCACCACTGAGAAACTATTGTTTGGGGACTTATAGAATATTTCTCCCAAGGACATTTCCCCTTTCCTATTTCTTATTTCCACCCAGAGTTATTCGACATCTTGATCTCCAATGCTTATATCATTTATCATTAGAGCGCTGATCTCTTTCTTCAGCAGGGACGCTATACCACCTCGTATTCCCTTCAACCTATCTTTACAAAATACTGAGCACTCAGAGATATTAAATTCACTGAGCTGGGCTCCTTGTAACCATGTCTCAGTAAGCACGACCACATTATACCCATTTGCCTCGATGTGTGACGTTAACTCATTAGTTTTGCTTCAAATGCTTCGTGAATTTAGATGCAAATCTTTGAAATGTGTTCTATTGTCAAATTGCAGTACTATTTTATAATTCCGTGGTGCAGAAAGGCCGTTCTGTCCCTCACCTTTAATTTCTGGTAACCATCTGCTACTCTGCATCCCTATCTCCTCCTTTAATTTTGGTTTTCTAATAATCCTTTTAACTGAACCCTCTCTCTCTCCACCCCCCCCCCCCCCCCCCAACCACTAATATTCAGATTAAATCCCAATCTACAGCCCGAGGTATTAGAATCGCCTGGGCACTGATGCCAGCATGCTTCAGGTGAAGACGGTCCCATCGGAACAGGACCCTACTTCCTGAGCGCTGATGCTCAATTCCCATGAATTTGAACCAATTTCTCCCACACCAACCATTAAGCCACGATTTTACCTCATTGATCTTATTCACCTGTCTCAATTAGTTCATGGCTCAGGTCGTAATCCAGAGAGCATTACTTTTTTGATTCTGCTTTTTATAGCTGCTCATATTCATTCAACAGGGCCTTTGTCCTCATTCTACCTACTTTACTGGCAGCTTCATACAAACTGTGCGCTTTCCCTTCCACTCCAAGTTCCATGGCCGCCTAGATGAGATAATGCGCACCAGGCGGGCGACACAACTTTCGGGATTCTCGACACTGGTCACAGAGAACATTATCTATGTCGCAAACTATACTATTCGTGATTGGACTGCATATCTTTTCTCTAAACCTCGTTGAATTGTTCCGTGTATCGCACTGTTGTGGTCATCTTGTGCATCCTCCCTACAACCTTTTTCCGGGCCATACAGGGAGCAAGAGTCTCGTATCTGCTGGACAAGGACAGAGGCTCCTGCCACACTATCTCTGAATACCTCTACTTGTCTCATTCTGTGCCCCTCCATCCTGCTCCTGACCACTGGCCGAATTCACGTTAATTGGTCGAAGGCAGTGTTTGTCAAACTTTTTGTTCCCGGGACCCTCTTTTGCCAACAGACCATCTTCGGGATCAAAGTCAGCCGACATGCGGGAGCCATGCCGGCTGAGCTTCGAGAACACGTCACATTTTCTACCCCAGTCTCTCCTGATTCAAGGCACTGTTTGAAACAAAAACGTTTTCAGGCCCCGGGCAAGGGACGGAGAACAAGACATGATTCCCTGATCTTATTCACTATCCAGTAGCCCCTGGCGCATTGAATTAATCCCAACATTGGGTGAGGACAGGATCATATATACCAGTTATGAACTCCAACCTCCAAACGTTCATTGTCCAGGTGTCACGTGAGAGGACCTTGAAGAAATGGGTGTTTATAAATGGGGGTGTATATAAATATCTGTAGTGAGAGTGCCGTTAAGAAATGGGTGTTTATTACTGCAGTAATGACGGAGAGTGAGTGAAGCTGGGCTGTCTGTCAGCTTTTTACTTTCGCTTTAAGCTTTCCCTGCAGGCTGGGTTTGGTTTCATTTTAGTTTTGGAGAAGCTGCAATCACAGCAAGATGTGAGTGTGAATCTCTGCAAGCTTATGATTGTCCATTTGCTGATTTCAACGTGGTAGCTGTTCTCAGGAATGAAGTTAAGCCTGATGTCTTTCTGGTTTGAAGGTTTTTTCTCAAGTCGTGTGGATGTTAAAAAGACAGCTGAAGCATTATTTCGTGTTGTATTCTTTGGGGGTGGAATTTGAATTGATGGTTGCTAAGATGTTCACTGTATGTTTTAAAACTGTTTACTTGAGTTCATAGAATAAACATTATTTTGCTGAAAAAAATACTTTTCCATTCCAGCTGTACCACACATGTAGAGTGGGCCGTGTGCTCCCCATACCACTTTCTTTCAAAAGTCGTGGTTCAGATGAACTCCATGATATACTTTGGGGTTCTCTAAAACCTGGCCCATAACAAATTGGGGGCTCGTCCTGGATAAAAGTCTATCTATTGGAATGGCTTAGTGAACTTTACGACAGTGAGGTGTGAACATATTGGGTTGCTTCTGAGCTGTGGTATTTCAGTTTCAGTAGGGAGTGTGTTGTGGACAATGGCTCTTTCAGAGACTCTAAGGTTTTTGGGGGTGGAGACGGTCACACACAGTACCTCACGGACAGAGACTAAAAGCAGACTGTTAGATTTGGCAAAAGCATTACAGTTAACATTACCTGACAAAATGCAAAATACAAGGTAATGTTGGCGCTGGCTAAGCATTTAAAGTTGCGTGAGATACAGTTTGACTCATTGGAAATGGCAAAAATTCAGGTACAAATTAAACAAATGGAACATGAGAAAGAATTAAAGCAGTTTGAATACGAAAGAATGAAAAGGAAAGAGATAGAGCGCCAAAAGAAAGAGAAAGATATAGAGAGGTAAAAAAGAGAGAGAGGTAAAAGAAAAGGAGAGAGAAGAAAGGAGAAAAGGAAGAATAGCCCTAGCAGAACAAAAAGAAAGAGAAAGGGAGATACAGATTATGAAAAAAGATAAAGAGAGAGAATTTGAACTTCAGAAAGTGGCCATGAAACATGACAGTCAGTTAAAATTGGTAGACTTAAAGGGAAACGTACAGTTGGATGATAGTGATGAGGATAGTGAGAAAGAGCGACAAAGTCGAAGGTTTGGTGGGAATCTATTTAAATATGTCCAAGCATTGCCAAGGTTTGACGAGAAGGAGGTAGGCGCCTTTTTCATTTCATTTGAGAAGGTAGCTAAACAAATGAAATGGCCACAGGACATGATTCAAACATAGATGATAGGTAGGGCGAGTGACGTGTTTGCATCACTACCGGCGGAGGTAGCTGGGACGTATGAGGAGGTGACGAAAGCATCTGAGGTGCAAATGAACTAGTGCCTGAAGCCTACAGACAAAAGTTTAGAAATTTAAGGAAAGAATTTGGCCAAACATACATGGAGTATGAAAGCATCAAACGGAGTAATTTTGATTGGTGGATAAGGGCTTTGAAAATAGACAAAACGTATGAAGCTCTCAGAGAAATTATACTTTTCAGAAATGTAAAAATTTAATTCCTGATGTAGTGAGAACACATGTGGAAGAGCAGAGGGTTAAAACTGCGTGATTAGCAGCAGAAAGGCAGGTGATTATGAATTAGTTCATAAATCAAAGCTTGGATTCCGACATCAGTTTCACCTGTGAGGGACAGTGCTGGGGACATGAGAAGTGCTCAGGTGGTAAACGTTAAGGTGATCTGATGGGAGATAATAAGGAGAGTGTACATCAGACTAAAAAAGCAATCCTGGAGGGTGGAAAAGAAAGGAAAAGTTTCAAATGTTTTCACTGTAATAAACTACGCCATGTAAAGTCACATTGTTGGTGGTTGAAGAAAAGCACTGGGAAGGCTGATGAGGTAAAACAGCATAAGACAGTGGAGTTTGTTAAAGTGGTAAAGGAAAGCCCAAGTGAAGCTAAGGAGTTGCAAAAGGTTGTACCGCCTGATCAAGAGGTGATTGACAAGAAGGTGCCAGATCTCTTCAAATAATTTACTTGTGTGGGTAAATTTTACTCACGTGTGTCAGGAGGAGCAGGTAAAGCACTCACAATTTTAAGAGATACGGGAGCTAGTCAATCTGTAATGGTAAGATATGAGGAGTTATGTAGTTTGGGAAGAATGTTTCCAGAAAAGGTAGTAATATGTGGAATTCAGGGTGAGAGGAGTAGTTTTCCATTATATAATGTAAGGTTGGAAAGTTCAGTGAATAGTAGTGAAGTGGTAGTAGGAGTAATAGAGAAACTATCTTGTCCAGGAATACAGTTTATCTTGGGTAATGATATAGCTGGATCGCAGGTGGGAGTGATGCCTACTGTGGTTGATAAGCCAGTGGAAAATCAGACAACTGAATTGTTCAAGGACGAATATCCTGGGATTTTTCCGGATTGTGCAGGAACAAGGTCGCAAAGTCACATGATAAGACAAGAGGAGAAATCAAAGAGTGAAGATGAATTTGAAGTGCTATTATCAGAAACGAGTTTTGATCAGATTGTTAAAAAATAGCAAAAACAGGTGGAGAATGAGGCAGATATTTTTCGTTCAGGAAAATTGGCTGAGTTGCAACAGGTGATGTAGAGATAAAACGGAAGTTCCAGAAAGCATACACGGAAGAGGAATCTGAGTGTCTACCAGTGTGTTATTACCGTAAAAGTAATGTCTTGATGAGAAAATAGAGACCTTTACATATGCAGGCGGATGAGTAGTGGGCAATTCTTCAAGTAGTATTGCCGGTATGGTATAGAAAGGAGGTGTTGCGAGTTGCACTTGAGGTACCAGTGGGAGGTCACTTGGGAATCGGGAAAACTCAAGCTAAAATGGGACTACAGAAAGATGTAGTTACATATTGTCAATCACGTCACACATGTGAAGTGATAGGGAAGCCTCAAGCGGTGATAAAACCAGCGCCCTTAATACCCAATCCAAAATTGGAGGAACCTTTCACAAGGGTCCTAATTGATTGCATAAGACTGCTTCCTAAAACGGAAAGTGGGAATCAATATCTTTTGACTATAATGGATGTGTCTACTAGGTTTCCAGCGGCCATTCCAGTGCATGATATTACAGCTAAAAAGATTGTGGAGGAGTTAGTTAAATTCTTTACTCGATATGGACTACCTACAAAAATACAATCGGATCAAGGATCAAATTTTACCTCAAGGTTATTCAAAGACAATTTAAATCATCTGCGTACCATCCAGAATCGCAGGGAGCGTTAGAAAGGTGGCATCAGACATTTACGACAATGTTGAGGGCTTATTCTCAAGATTATCCAGAGGATTGGGATAAAGCAATTCCATTCGTACTGTTTGCAATTAGGGTTGCACATAATGAATCAACCAAATTTAGTCCTTTTGAATTAATTTTTGGTGATGAGGTAAGAGGACCACTGAAATTGATTAAGGAAAAATTGGTGAGTTAGAAATCGGAAATTACATAATTGGAATACGTGTTAAATTTTATTGAATGATTAAATAGAGCAGGTGAATTGGCTAGACAACATTTAAAAGTTGCGCAAAATGTGATGAAACGGGTAGCAGAAAAGAAATCCAAAGTTCGCAGTTTTGCCAGTGGAGATTAAGTTTTAGTGTTGGTACCAGTGGTAGGTTTTGTGGACCTTATCAGATTGAAAGGAAATTAAGTTAAGTGAATTGTGTGATAAGAATGCTAAATAGAAGGAAAACGCACCGAGTGTGACATGTGAATATGCTTAAAATGTACTTTGAAAGGGAAGAATAAAAAAAGGAGGAGGTTTTAATGATTCTAACTCAAAGTGACGAACCAAATCCAGATGACTGTGAATTTGACATACCTCAAATTAAATTGGAAAACGAGGATGTTGTGAAAAATTGGGATGAATTGTTGAGTTACGTTCCAGAGGAAAAACGAACTGACCTGAAAAAGTTGTTGATGTCACATGGGCAAGTTTGTGGAGATAAATTGGGAAGTACTATAATGGCAATACATGATGTAGATGTGGGAAATTCTGCTCCAATCAAACAACATCCATACAAACTTGACCGTTAAAAATTGGCACAGGTTAACACAGGAATTGAGAGTATGCTTAAAAATGGCAGAATTGAAGTGGGTTGCAACCAATGGAGCTCACCCATAGTGATGGCACCAAAACCAGACGGTACCCAACAGTTGTATGTGGACTTTAGAAAGGTTAATGCAGTTAATGAACGGACTCTTATCCTATCCCACGTTTAGAGGATTGCATTGAGAAAGTGGGACAATCACATTTAATGCCTCAACTAGATTAACTTAAAGGCTACTGGCAGGCACCTTTATCTGAAAGGGCGAAGTAGATTTCAGCTTTTGTGACTCCAGATGGTATACACCAATTCAAAGTTATGCCATTTGGCATGAAAAACGCCCCAGCCACATTCAAACGGTTAACTAACAAAGTGGTTTCAGGATTACCCAATTGTGCGGTATACATCGACGATCTGGTAATTTTCAGCCAGACATGGAAAGAACATTTGAAACATCAGATGGAGTTATTCGATCGACTTCAGGAGGCGGGTTTGGTGATAAACCTAGCCTAAAGAAAATTTTGAAACGCCCAACTCACTTTCCTTGGCCATACAATCGGACAGGGTCGAATGGTCACACGGGATGTGAAACCATCACTTATTGAGGACTTTTCAATTGTCTCAAGACGAAGGGAAATCTTGCTATTTCTTGGCATGAATGGATGTGATCGAACAGTTGTCAAATGTTTTGCAGCGTTATTGCTCCACTGATGGACTTGCTGAAGAAACGTCGAAAATTTCAATGGACGGCAGATTTTAATCAGGCATTTGACTGCCTCAAAGATGTGATAACCAATGCTCCTGTATTGGAGAATTACAAGGGACTCTGTGATCAGAATCATCTAAAGTATCTGACTTTGAAGAGACATGCCGAGACATAGGGAAATGAATGGATCGTGCAGCGACCTTCTTGTTCAAAGAAACTGTCATTCAACAAGGATTCCAGTTGGAGGAAGAAGAAAAAAATGGACTATATTATTGTACCTGTATGCGTGTGTGTTATTTTAAAACAAAAAAGTATATTTACTGTGTGCATTTCTTAAAGAATAGTGACAAGGTGAAAAATAAAATCATCTTGAAATTGATGGTTTATTTTTTTCTCTTGTGGGGAGGTGTCATGTGAGAGTACCTTTCAGAAATGAGTGTTTATAAATGGGTGTGTATCTAAATATCTGTAATGAGAGTACCTTTAAGGAATGGGTGTTTATTTCTGCAGTGATGTCAGCGAGTGGTTGGAGCTGGGCTGTCTGTCAGCTTTTTACTTTCGCTTTTGGTTTTTGCTGCAGGATTGGTTTGGTTTCATTTTAGTTTTGGAGAAGCTGCAATCACAGCAAGATGTGAGTGTGAATCTCTGCAAGCTTATGAATGTCCATTTGATGATTTCAACGTGGTAACTGTTCTCACTAGTGAAGTTAAGCCTGATGTCTTCCTGTTTTAAACGTTTTTAAAGTATTTTTTAAGATGTTAAAAGGACAGCATAAACATTATTTGGTGTTGTATTCTTTGGCGGTTGTATTTGAATTGATGGTTGCTAAGATGTTCACTGTATGTTTTAAAAAGGTTAACTTGAGTTCATAGAATAAACATTGTTTTGCTGTAAAAAAACAAGTTTCCATTTCTGCTGTACCACAACTGTAAAGTGGGCCGTGTGCTCCCCATACCACAATCTATTAAAAGTTCTGGATCAGGTGAACTCCATGGTACATTTTGGAGTTCTCTAAACCCTGGCCCATAACCCAGGGTGACACATGAAGGATACTTACTCATGATAGAAACTGGAGGGATACCGACAATTGTGAACCTGCATTCATCATGGGACCGTGCCTCTAGAAATCAATCAAGGAAGAAGACTGAGGTGAGGAGGATAAAGAGCTAATATCACTGTGAGAGCCATTTGTGGTTCCTTGAAATAAAAAAGCCATAAACCTGAAGATAGTGATTTTAAAATATTAATTCATAATTGGCTTTTTAGTTTATTTGATGCAATTTATTCAGCTTCAGGGTGCACGACTGAAAACCATTTCACCAATGTTTGTTTGCTGACAACACTAAAATTGACACAACGACAACTGACTCCCTAATTGTTCTGCTTGTAATTAATCAGGCAAATTCATCATAGAATTTACATTGCAGAAGGAGGCCATTCGGCCCATCGAGTCTGCATCGGTCCTTGAAATAGCAGCCTACCCAAGCCCACACCTCCACCCTATCCCCGTAACCCAGCAGCCCTGGACACTAAGGGCAATTTATCATGGCCACTCCCCCTGACCTGCACATATTTGGACTGTAAGAGGAAACCGGAGCACCCCGATGAAACCCACGCAGACACGGGGAGAACGTGCAGCCTCTGCACAGACAGTGACCCAAGCCGGGAATCGAACCTGGGACCCTGGAGCTGTGAAGCAACAGTGCTAACCACAGTGCAACCGTGCCGCCACAATTGTACATTGAAAAATATTTTATCAAATCTTCACAATTACACGAAGATATGTCAGTGGAGCCACTTCGTGGAGACTGTTGTATCCAATAATGTAGCTCTTGCTGCAATGGCAGCCTATTTCCTCCCACTCAATGTCCTTCAATGCTATCGCTGACACACACGCTTCTGGCCCATCAGCAGCAACCACGCAGCAAGAAGACATGCAGAAGATGTGTAAGCTAATTCTCTGCATTGAGAGACACACGCACACATATACAAGGGATTCCTATCCACGTGTGTGCTCGATCATCGACATACTCTGACTATCGGATCTGCGGAGCTTGACGGTAAGTTCTCTCACAGACTCCTGCATAATGACAGTCGTTTTCTGCGGCAGGATTGTCTCCCAGAAGATGGTGTCTTCCTGCGGACCACTGTTCTGCATCAGGGCAGAACACATGGGATCCATGACTAAGAGGCTGGGAGCACAGTTGGACCGAGTCTGGACGAAGCTCTTGATCTGCAGCTTTCGCCAGGAGAGATCATGAGATTCGCAAAATATTTTGCGGCACATGATTTTCAAAGATCCTTCCGCGATCCTTCTGATACCCGGAGGCGACCGACCCGTGGGTTGCGTCCTGCGGCTTGCGAATCCCTGCTGTCGGGCGCTGTTTAGTAGACCCTATTTAGGGCAGCACGGTAGCACAAGTGGATAGCACTGTGGCTGCACAGCGTCAGGGTCCCAGGTTCCATTCCTCGCTGGGTCACTGTCTGTGCGGAGTCTGCACGTAGTCTGCATGGGTTTCCTCCGGGTGCTCCGGTTGCCTCCCACAGTCCAAACACGTGCAGGTTACCTGGATTGGCCATGATAAATTGTCCTTAGTGACCAAAAAAGGTGAGGAGGGGTTATTGGGTTACGGGAATAGGGTGAAAGTGAGGGCTTAAGTAAGTCGGTGCAGACCCGATAGGCCGAATGGCCTCCTTCTGCACTGTATGTTCTATGTTCGATGTACTGTAGGACACTGTTTAAATAGACTGTTTACCGTCTGACACCCTTGATCGAGAATGCTAACTGTAAGGCAGTGTTTAAATAGTCTGTGTTTACTGTAGGGCACTGCTTCAATGGACTCTGTTTACTGTAATGCATTACTTTCATAGACTGTGTTTACTGTATTACAACGAATAAATCAAATCTGTTACGTGGGATATTATTGACATAGACTGTTTTGTGTCGGGCACTGTTTAAATATTCAGTGTTTATTGTAAGGTACTGTTTAAAGAGTCTGTTTACGCCGGACATTGTATAACTAGACTCCGTTTACTGCAGGACACTGTTTAAATAGACTCTATTTGAGTCGGAAACTGTTTATATCGACTCTGTTTGCTGCAGGACACGCTTGAAACAGATTCTGTTTGCGGTAGGGCACTCGGCCCATCGGGTCTGCTCCGCAGAATAAATAATCATGGCTGGTAATTTCTCATTCACATTCTCCGGCCTTCTCCCCATAACCTCTGATCCACTTATTAAACAACACCCTATCTGTCTCTGTCGTAAAGTTACTAGTGAATTGGCCTCCACAGCCTTCTGCGGCAAGTAATTCCACAGATTCGCCACCCTCTGGCTGAAGAGATTCCTCTACATCTCTATTTTAAAGGATCGCCCCTTTATTCTGAGATGGTGTTCTCTGCTTCTAGTTGTTCCTACAAGTGGAAACATCCTCTCCACGTCCACTCTCCCGTGCCTCGCAGTATCCAGTAAATTTCAATAAGATCCCCCTCAACCTTCCAAACTCCAACGAGTACAGACCCAGAGTCTTCAACCGTTCCTCATACGTAAGAAGTCTTACAACACCAGGTTAAAGTCGAACAGATTTGTTTCAAACACTGACTTTCGAAGCACTGCTCCTTCCTCAGGTGAATGAAGAAGTATGTTCCAGAAATATATATATAGACAACTTCAAAGATGCAAGACAATGCTTAGAATGCGATCATTTGCTGGTAATTAAGTCTTTACAGATCCAGAGATAGGGGTAACCCCAGGTTAAAGAGATGTGAATTGTCTCTAGCCAGGACAGTTGGTTGGATTTCGCAAGCCCAGGCCAGATGGTGCGGGATGAACGTAATGTGACATGAATCTCAGGTCCCGGTTGAGGCCGCACTCATGTGTGCGGAACTTGGCTGTTCATAATTTTATATGTTTCTGTAAGATCGCCCCTCATCCTTCTAAACTCCAGCCAGTACGGTCCCAGCCTACTCAACCTCTCCTCGTAATCCAACCCCTTCAGCTCTGGGATTAACCCAGTGAATCTCCTCTGCACACCCTCCAGAGCCAGTAGGTCCTTTGTCAAGTAAGGAGACCAAAACTGAACACAATATTCCAGGTGTGGCCTCACTAACACCTTATACAATTGCAGCATAAGCTCCCTAGTCTTAAACTACATCCCTCTGGCAATGAAGGAAACCATTCCATTCGCCTCCTTAATCACCTGTTGCACCTGTAAACCAACTTTTTGCGACTCATGCACTAGCACACCCAGGTTTCTCTGCCCAGCAGCATGTTTTAATATTTTATCATTTAAATAATAATCCCTTTTGCTGTTATTCCTACCAAAATGGATAACCTCACATTTGTCAACATGATATTCCATATGCCAGACCCTAGCCCATTCACTTAGCCTATCCAAATCCCTCTGCAGACTTCCAGTATCCTCTGCACTTTTTGCTTACCACTGATCTTAGTGTCGTCTGCAAACTTGGACACATTGCCCTTGGTCCCCATCTCCAAATCATCTATGTAAATTGTGCACAAGTGTGGGCCCAACACTGATCTCGGAGGGATACCACTAGCTAATGATTGCCAACCAGAGAAACACCCATTAATCCCCACTCTTTGCTTTCTATTAATTAACCAATCCTCTATCCATGCTACTACTTTCCCCTTAATGCCATGCGTCTTTATCTTATGCAGCAACCTTTTGTGAGGCACCTTGTCAAATTAACCACTTTCTTACCTTGCAGGTCAGCTGTTCGGGAGAGAGAGAGGGAGCCGGGACGTTGGAAACAGCGCGGGAGTTTGAAAAAGCGCGAGAGCTGCGAGGCAGAGGGGACAGATTAAAAGGTCGCTGCCTGGATGAGGTAAGTACTGATTAACCACTTTCTTACCTTGCAGGTCAGCTGTTCGGGAGAGAGAGGGAGCCGGGACCTTGGAAACAGCGCGGGAGTTTGAAAAAGCGCGAGAGATGCGAGGCAGAGGGGACAGATTAAAAGGTCGCTGCCTGGGTGAGGTAAGTACTGATTAACAACTTCCTTACCTTGCAGGTCAGCTGTTAGTTTCGGGAGATCAGTTTCGGGAGCAGGCCTATTGGCTGACTGTAAATCAGGAAGGATACAAAAGGTGTGTCTGAAGTGCATTTAGAAATAGAGTGCTGGAGGCAAACAGAGTTTATCTAAGTTTGGGTAAGGCTGAGTTCGGGTAAGAGGTGAGTGAGGGCTGCGTTTGTTTTTTGGAGTTTGGGGTTTGCGGTTGAGTGTCTCCCCCCCCCCCCCCCCGCCCCCTCCCCCCCCCAAAAAAAAAATCCAATTAATTAAGTAAATTAATTAACTAGTTAAGGGAATTTGGTGCTCATCTTCAGGCGGTGCAGAGAAGCAGACCTGTGAGGGAGCCTCGGGAGCAATTACATCACAGCTAGCAGGTGAGTGATTGGCTTGTAACAGGTAAGTGATTTCTCTCTTTGACTTTCTCTTAGCTGTGTAGTGTAGTTCAAATTTAACTTCAGGTTTAAGTCATGGCAGGAGAGCTCAGACCCGTGTCATGCTCCTCTTGTGAGATGTGGCAAGTCAGGGACCCTTCTGGTGTCCCTGACTCCTTCATCTGCAAGAAGTGTGTCCAACTGCAGCTCCTGTTAGACCGCTTGACGGCTCTGGAGCTGCGGATGGACTCACTTTGGAGCATCCGCGATGCTGAGGAAGTTGTGGATAGCACATTCAGTGAGTTGGTCACACCGCAGATTAAAATTACTGAGGCAGATAGGGAATGGGTGACCAACAGACAGAGGAAGAGTAGGAAGGCAGTGCAGGTTCCCCTGCGGTCATCTCCCTCCAAAACAGATTTACCGTTTTGGAAACTGTTGGGGGAGATGGCTCACCAGGGGAAGGTGGCAGCAGCCAGGTTCATGGCACCGTGGCTGGCTCTGCTGCACAGAAGGGCGGGAAAAAGAGTGGCAGAGCTATAGTGATAGGGGATTCAATTGTAAGGGGAATAGACAGGCGTTTCTGTGGACGCAAACGAGAATCCAGGTTGGTATGTTGCCTCCCTGGTGCAAGGGTCAAGGATGTCTCGGAGCGGCTGCAGGGCATTCTGGAGGGGGAGGGTGAACAGCCAGCTGTCGTGGTGCATATAGGCACCAACGATATAGGTAAAAAACGGGATGAGGTCCTACAAGCTGAATTTAGGGAGTTAGGAGTTAAACTAAAAAGTAGGACCTCAAAGGTAGTAATCTTAGGATTGCTAGCAGTGCCACGTGATAGTCAGAGTAGGAATGACAGGATAGCTAGGATGAATGCGTGGCTTGAGAGATGGTGCAAGAGGGAGGGTTTCAAATTCCTGGGACATTGGGACCGGTTCTGGGGGAGGTGGGACCTGTACAAATCGGACGGTCTGCATCTGGGTGGGACTGGAACCAATGTTCTCGGGGGTGTGTTTGCTAGTGCAGTTGGGGAGGGTTTAAACTAATGTGGCAGGGGGATGGGAACCGATGTAGGAAGTCAGTGGGGACAGAAACAAAAGGCAGGAAGGGAGAGTGTGTAAAGCATGACCTGAGAAAGCAGGGCAGAGAACAAGGAAGGTCTACATTAAACTTCATTTATTTCAATGCAAGGGGCCTGACGGGCAAAGCGGATGAACTCAGGGCATGGACGGGCACATGGGACTGGGATATTATAGCTATGACTGAAACATGGCTAAGGGAGGAGCAGGACTGGCAGCTCAATGTTCCGGGGTACAGATGGTATAGAAATGATAGAACAGGAGGTAAGAGAGGAGGGGGAGTGGCGTTTTTGATTAGGGAGAACATCACGGCAGTACTTAGAGGGGATATATCCGAGGGTTCGCCCACTGAGTCTATATGGGTGGAACTGAAAAATAAGAAGGGAGAGATCACCTTGGTAGGACTGTACTACAGGCCCCCAAATAGTCAGAGGGAAATTGAGGAGCAAATATGTAAGGAGATTACAGATAGCTGCAAGAATAATAGGGTGGTAGTAGTAGGGGACTTTAACTTTCCCAACATTGACTGGGACAGCCATAGCATTAGGGGCTTGGATGGAGGGAAATTTGTTGAGTGTATTCAGGAGGAATTTTTCATTCAGTATGTGGATGGACCGACTAGAGAGGGGGCAAAACTTGACCTCGTCTTGGGAAATATCAAGGGCAAGTGACAGAAGTGCTAGTGAGAGATCACTTTGGGACAAGTGACCATAACTCCATTAGTTTTAAGATAGCTATGGAGAATGATAGGTCTGGCCCAAGAGTTAAAATTCTTAATTGGGGCAAGGCCAATTTTGATGGTATCAGACAGGAACTTGCAGAGGTAGATTGGGGGAGACTGTTGGCAGGCAAAGGGACGGCTGGTAAATGGGAGGCTTTTAAAAATGTGTTAACCAGGGTGCAGGGTAAGCACATTCCCTTTAGAGTGAAGGGTAAGGCTGGTAGAAGTAGGGAACCCTGGATGACTCGAGATATTGAGACTCTGGTCAAAAAGAAGAAGGAGGCATATGACGTACATAAGCAACTGGGATCAAGTGGATCCCTTGAAGAGTATAGAGATTGTCGAAATAGAGTTAAGAGGGAAATCAGGAGGGCAAAAAGGGGACATGAAATTGCTTTGGCAAATAATGCAAGGGAGAATCCAAAGAGATTCTACAAATACATAAAGGGGAAAAGAGTAACTAGGGACAGAGTAAGGCCTCTTAAGGATCAACAAGGGCATCTATGTGCAGAGCCACAAGAGTTGAGTGAGATCCTGAATGAATATTTCTCATCGGTATTCACGGTGGAGAAAGGCATGGATGTTAGGAAACTAAGGGAAATAAATAGTGATGTCTTGAGAAGTGTGCATATTACAGAGGAGGAGGTGCTGGAAGTCTTAAAGCGCATCAAGGTAGATAAATCCCCGGGACCTGATGAAATGTATCCCAGGGTGTTGTGGGAGGCTAGGGAGGAAATTGGGGGTCCCCTAACAGAGATATTTGAATCATCGGCAGCCACAGGTGAGGTGCCTGAAGATTGGAGAGTGGCGAATGTTGTGCCCTTGTTTAAGAAGGGCAGCAGAGAAAAGGCTGGGAACTACAGACCGGTGAGCCTAACGTCTGTAGTAGGTAAGTTGCTAGAAGGTATTCTGAGAGACAGGATCTACAAGCATTTAGAGAGGCAAGGGCTGATTCGGGGCAGTCAGCATGGCTTTGTGCGTGGAAAATCATGTCTCACAAATTTGATTGAGTTTTTTGAGGGGGTGACCAAGAAGGTAGATGAGGGCAGTGCAGTAGACGTTGTCTACATGGACATTAGCAAAGCCTTTGACAAGGTACCGCATGGTAGGTTGTTGCAGAAGGTTAAAGCTCACGGGATCCAGGGTGAGGTTGCCAATTGGATTCAAAATTGGCTGGACGACAGAAGGCGGTTGTAGAGGGTTGTTTTTCAAACTGGAGGCCTGTGACCAGTGGTGTGCCTCAGGGATCGGTGCTGGGTCCACTGTTATTTGTGATTTATATTAGTGATTTGGATGAGAATTTAGGAGGCATGGTTAGTAAGTTTGCAGATGAAACCAAGATTGGTGGCACAGTGGATAGTGAAGAAGGTTATCTAGGATTGCAACGGGATCTTGATCAATTAGGCCAGTGGGCCGACGAATGGCAGATGGAGTTTAATTTAGATAAATGTGAGGTGATGCATTGTGGCAGATCGAATCAGGCCAGGACCTACTCAATTAATGGTATGGCGTTGGGGAGAGTTATAGAACAAAGAGATCTAGGAGTACAGGTTCATAGCTCCTTGAAGGTGGAGTCGCAGGTGGACAGGGTGGTGAAGAAGGCATTCGGCATGCTTGGTTTCATTGGTCAGAACATTGAATACAGGAGTTGGGACGTCTTGTTGAAGTTGTACAATACATTGGTACGGCCACAATTGGAATACTGTGTGCAGTTCTGGTCACCCTATTATAGGAAGGATTTTATTAAACTGGAAAGAGTGCAGAAAAGATTTACCAGCATGTCGCCGGGAATTGATGGTTTGAGTTATAAGGAGAGGCTGGATAGACTGGGACTTTTTTCCTTGGAGCGTAGGAGGCTTAGGGGTGATCTTATAGAGGTCTATAAAATAATGAGGGGCATAGATAAGGTAGATAGTCAACATCGTTTCCCAAAGGTAGGGGAGTCTAAAACTAGAGGGCATAGGTTTATTGTGAGAGGGGAGAGATTCAGAAGGGCCCAGAGGGGGCAATTTCTTCACTCAGAGGGTAGTGAGTGTCTGGAATGGGCTGCCAGAGGTAGTAGTAGAGGGGGGTACAATTGTGTCTTTTAAAAAACATTTAGATAGTTACATGGGTAAGATGGGTATAGAGGGTTATGGGCCAAGTGCGGGCAACTGGGACTAGCTTAATGGTAAAAACTGGGCGGCATGGACTGGTTGGGCCGAAGGGCCTGTTTCCATGCTGTAAACTTCTATGATTCTATGGTCACAGTTACGTAGGCAGCTACACCCCAGAGTGCAGTGGAGCCACCCAGAGAAACACACTGACAATTGGAACTGAATAACTGAATGGGCACTGTTACAGAGGCAGCTACACCCCAGGGTGCAGAGGACCCACCCAGAGAAACGCATTGACAATTGGAACTGGATCACTGAATGGTCACAGTTACAGAGGCAGCTACATCCCAGAGTGCAGTGGAGCCACCCAGAGAAACACACTGACATTTGGAACTGAATCACTGAATGATCACAGTTACAGAGACAGCTACACCCCAGAGTGCAGTGGTACCACTCAGAGAAACACACTGACAATTGGAACTGAATCACTGAATGGTCACAGTTTCAGAGGCAGCTACACCCCAGAGTGCAGTGGACCCACCCAGAGAAACACACTGACAATTGGACCTGAATCACTGAATGGTCACAGTTCCAGAGGCAGCTACACCCCAGAGTGCACTGGAACCACCCAGAGAAACACACTGACAATTGGACCTGAATCACTGAATGGCCACAGTTACAGAGACAGCTACACCCCAGAGTGCAGTGGAACCACCCAGATAAACACACTGACATTTGGAACTGCATCACTGAATGGTCACAGTTACAGAGGCAGCTACACCCCAGAGTGCAGTGGAACCACCCAGAGAAACACACTGACAGTTGTAACAGAATCACTGAATGTTCACAGATAGAGGCAGCTACACCCAGGGTACAGTGGAACCACCCAGAGAAACACACTGCCAATTGGAACTGAATCACTGAATGGTCACAGTTACAGAGGCAGCTACATCCCAGAGTGCAGTGGAACCACCCAGAGAAACACACTGACAATTGGAACTGAATCACTGAATGGTCACAGTTACCGAGACAGCTACACCCCAGAATGCAGTGGAACTACCCAGAGAAACACACTGACAATTCGAACTGAATCACTGAATGCTCATAGCTACAGTGGCAGCTACACTCCAGAGTGCAGTGGAACCGCCCAGAGAAACACACTGACAATTGGAACTGAATCACTGAATGGTCACAGTTACAGAGAAAACCACACCCCAGAGTGCAGTGGACCCACCCAGAGGAACACACTGACAATTGGAACTGAATCACTGAATGGTCACAGATAGAGGCAGCTACACCCAGGGTGCAGTGGAACCACCCAGAGAAACACACTGCCAATTGGAACTGAATCACTGAATGGTCACAGTTACAGAGGCAGCTACATCCCAGAGTGCAGTGGAACCATCCAGAGAAACACACTGACAATTGGAACTGAATCACTGAATGGTCACAGTTACCGAGAAAGCTACACCCCAGAATTCAGTGAAACTACCCAGAGAAACACACTGACAATTGGAACTGAATCACTGAATGGTCACAGTTACAGAGGCAGCTACACCCCAGAGTGCAGTGGACCCACCCAGAGCAACACACTGACAATTGGAACTGCATCACTGAATGGTCAGTTGCAGAGGCAGCTACACCCCAGAGTGCTGTGGACCCACACAGAGAAACACACTGACAATTTGAGCTGATTCACTGAATGGTCACAGTGGAGTGAGGGAAACAATCTGAAGCAATTTGAGATGTAGAGATGGGACTGATGGTGTCTGAGTGGACAGCATCCTTTCTGTTATTGTTAGTTGAACAATGTGATCAACAGTCCAGTGTTTGCAAAGAATGCTGTAATCTGTTTGTTCATATATTTCTATACATAACTTGAACGATGTCAAAACCTCAATACCCCTGTTGTGATTCCACAGGGTATAACTTAAAGGCGTTGGGAATATATAACCTCAGAGTTTCAGACTCAGAGACGACACCAGCACGAAGGACACATCACTTCTCGCTGAAAATGCATCTTACAATTAAACTGGTTGAGAAAATATTCTACCCAATTGTTGCTATTGTTGTTGTTCCTGGTAAGTGACTGTCACCATTGAATTTGTGTAAATCTGTGTGTGAGCTGCTCTCTGATTTTAAACTGGGACTGAAAATATCTGATCCTGATCTCGTGCTCACTGTTATATTGACACCTGACCAACGATATCATTGTCAAATGTCTTTAAGCATGTCAATGGTTTGAATCCCTTCCATCAACTCACAATAAACCTCTGTTTGTAACTCACTGGATCTCTGACCGGTTAAGTTATTATCTTGAGTGGAATCGTGTATAATGTGAGATTGGATCTCCATGAAGGCAATCTCTCTGAAGGAAGGTTTAGGAGGAGAAAGAATAAAATCACACTGAGTGTGGGTCACTAACCACAGTGGAATATCTGACAGCAGCGAACACGGTTTACTGGTAGTATCTGTCAGTGTAGAATTGTACTGAGTGTGGCTAACTAACCAGAGTGGAATATCTGACAGCAGTGAACAAGGATTACTGGAAGTATCTATCAGTGTAGAATTGTACTGAATGTGGGTCACTAATCAGAGTGGAATATCTGACAGCAGTGAACACGGATTACTGGAAGTATCTGTCAGTGTAGAATTGTACTGAATGTGGGTCACTAATCAGAGTGGTATATATGACAGCAGTGAACAAGGATTACTGGAAGTATCTGTCAGTGTAGAATTCTACTGAATGTGGGTCTCTCACCAGAGTGAAATATCTGACGGCAGTGAACAAGGATTACTGGAAGTATCTGTCAGTGTAGAATTCTACTGAATGTGGGTCTCTCACCAGAGTGGAATATCTGACGGCAGTGAACAAGTGTTACAGGAAGTGTGTTTCTGCTTCACACGATTTGTGAATCTATTCATCTGAACCCAGAAACCCCTCCACTCCATTCACACACTTGTTTTCCAAGGAGTGATTGGAGAACTTACTATTCTTATCAAAATGCAGCAGCGGACACTGATCTGTCGGAACATTAATTTCCCATTGAAATACCCACTTTGCAAATTCATAATGAATGATGATGTGTGCCTGTAATTAGTTGTATTCTTCCTCTGTATTCACTATCACTCTCAATTTGATTCTGTCTGTAAATTGTGTAATTATCATTCTGCTTCCCGATCCCATACTGTTGATGGGAATGGTGAAGGAGAGTGATCCCAGTGCTGATCCTTGTGGAACACCACTTCCCACCTTCTACCAACCAGCCTAAATCCCTTTAACTCCTCTCCCTGTTTTCTGTGTGCGTCGCCAGCATGTGTCCATTCTGCTGTTGTGTCCCCTAACTCCACTGGCTCTGAGATTACTCATCAGTCTGTTATGTATGATCTTACTGACGGCCTTTAGAAAATCAAATTGTTTAACATCCATCATACTACTCAGATCTATTATTTCTGATAGTTATTGCAATAATTGGATGAAAAGTGCCAGGAATAATGTTGACTTTGGAATATGTGCCGACTATTTAGTATAGAATCATAGAATAGAATCATAGAAGTTTACAGCATGGAAACAGGCCCTTCGGCCCAACCAGTCCATGCCGCCCAGGTTTTACCATTAAGCTAGTCCCAGTTGCCCGCACTTGGCCCATAACCCTCTATACCCATCTTACCCATGTAACCATCTAAATGCTTTTTGAAAGACACAATTGTACCCGCTTCTACTACTACCTCTGGCAGCCCATTCCAGACACTCACTACCCTCTGAGTGAAGAAATCGCCCCTCTGGGCCCTTCTGAATCTCTCCCCTCTCACCTTAAACCTATGCCCTCTAGTTTTAGACTCCCCTACCTTTGGGAAAAGATGTTGACTATCTACCTTATCTATGCCCCTCATTATTTTATAGACCTCTATAAGATCACCCCTAAGCCTCCTACGCTCCAGGGAAAAAAGTCCCAGTCTATCCAGCCTCTCCTTATAACTCAAACCATCAAGTCCTGGCAACATCCTAGTAAATCTTTTCTGCACTCTTTCTAGTTTAATAATATCCTTTCTATAATAGGGTGACCAGAACTGCACACAGTATTCCAAGTGTGGCCGTACCAATGTCTTGTACAACTTCAACAAGACGTCCCAACTCCTATATTCAATGTTCTGACCAATGAAACCAAGCATGCCGAATGCCTTCTTCACCACCCTGTCCACCTGCGACTCCACCTTCAAGGAGCTATGAACCTGTACTCCTAGATCTCTTTGTTCTATAACTCTCCCCAACGCCATACCATTAACTGAGTAGGTCCTGGCCTGATTCGATCTGCCAAAATGCATCACCTCACATTTATCTAAATTAAACTCCATCTGCCATTCGTCGGCCCACTGGCCTAATTGATCAAGATCCCGTTGCAATCCTAGATAACCTTCTTCACTATCCACTGTGCCACCAATCTTGGTGTCATCTGCAAACTTACTAACCATGCCTCCTAAATTCTCATCCAAATCATTAATATAAATCACAAATAACAGTGGACCCAGCACCGATCCCTGAGGCACACCACTGGTCACAGGCCTCCAGTTTGAAAAACAACCCTCTACACCCACCCTCTGCCTTCTGTTGTCCAGCCAATTTTGAATCCAATTGGCAACCTCACCCTGGATCCCGTGAGCTTTAACCTTCTGCAACAACCTACCATGCGGTACCTTGTCAAAGGCTTTGCTAAAGTCCATGTAGACAACGTCTACTGCACTGCCCTCATCTACCTTCTTGGTCACTCCCTCAAAAAACTCAATCAAATTTGTGAGACATGATTTTCCACGCACAAAGCCATGCTGACTCTGTATACTCTGTATACTCTGTGTTACTGGATTTCTTTTAACTCATGCTTCTAATTCCATTATTCCAACTGTTGACATTGTGACTGGAAGCTTTTATTATATTTTATTAAATTCAAGAATAATAGAGACCGACTTCTGCCTTTCAATTCTTTGGTAATTCTCGGGGGCAGCACGGTAGCATTGTGGTTAGCACAATTGCGTCACAGCTCCAGGGTCCCAGGTTCGATTCCGGCTTGGGTCACTGTCTGTGCGGAGTCTGCACATCCTCCCCGGGTCTGTGTGGGTTTCCTCCGGGTGCTTCGGTTTCCTCCCACAGTCCAAAGATGTGCAGGTTATGTGGACTGGCCATGATAAATTTCCCTTAGTGTCCACAATTGCTCTTAGTGTTGGGTGGGGTTACTGGGTTATAGGGATAGGGTGGAGGTTTTGACCTTGGGTAGGGTGCTCTTTCCAAGAGCCGGTGCAGACTCGATGGGCCGAATGGCTTCCTTGTGCACTGTAAATTCTATGATATAGCTCGATGTAATTATTATGATGATGATCAGTGAATAGATGATATTGTCTCTGCTGTTTCTCACTGTCTATTTTATGAATATTTGTTGTTGAAATCCATCCGACTCCAGTAATCTCCCTCTACCTGGACCCCACCCTCTGGCCTCCTATCAGCTCGTGATCTTTTCATTGAGATCTGTCAGTGCGACATCGACCGTCTCAGTTTCTCTGTGCCTCTCGCCAGCTCTACCCTGACTCACTCTAAACGTCCTCCTATCCTCCATCTAATATCCAACCCTGGCCTGATGATCTAAACTGCTCACAAGGGTGGTGCCATTATTGTCTGGTGTACTGAATTGTTCCTCACAGAGGCTGACCGTCAGCTCTCAGGCCCATCCTGCTACCTCCCCCTGGACCAGCAGCACACCACCAAACATCGTGATACTGTTCCCAGGACTTTCACTGACCAATTGACTCTGGATATCTTCTGTCCACAGCCTCGGACATCATAGGCCCACAATCTCACACATCCTGCATCAACCTCCCGCTTCTACCTCCTTCCCAAAATCCACAAATAGGAAAGTCCCAGTACACCATTATTTTGCCCTTTTCCAGCCCCACCAAGATTATCTGTTCCTATCTTGATTCCATCCGCTTTACCCTGTTCTGCCCCTTCCCAAAGACATTGATGTCACAGTAACACAGTGGTTTTCACTGCTGCCTCACTGCACCCGGGTCCTCGGATCAATTCCCACCTCGGGTGACTTTTTCTCCGTGTCTGCGTGGGTTTCCTCCGGGTGCTCCGGTGTCCTCCCACAGTTCAAAGATGTGCAGGTTAGGTGGATTGGCCATGTTAAATTACTCCCTAGTGTCCAGAAAGATATGTAGGTTAGATTAAGTGGTTAATGAGATAGGAGGGGGAGTTACATTTCCCTCCTTCTATAAGTATAAATACATTTTTCTGAAGATGTCTCCTTCTGTAATTAAATGCATCTGAAATTGATTTGTCATTAATGTACAGTCAGTTCATCTTGTGTTCCAATGAGAACATTCCACTCACCTTCCCATATGCTCCCTAGAAATGCACGCTCACATTTTATCATAGAAAGTACAGCACTGAGACAGGCACTTCGGCCCAAAGTGCTCCACGTCAATCAAAAAGCCCTTCTAAGCTGACTCCATTTGCCTGAATTTGTCCCATATTCCTCCAAACCTTTACTATCCAAGTATCAGTCCAACTGACTTTTACATGTTGTCACTGTCCCTCCTCAAGCACTTCCTCCGGCAGCTCATTCCACATACACACCATCCTCTGTGCAAAAACGTTGCTCTTCAGCTTCTCATTAATTATATCCCATCTTAACTTAAACCAATGCCTTCGAGTACTTGATTCGCCAACCCTGGGAAAAAGGCTGAGTGCATTCAACCTGTCCATGCCTCTCGTGATCGTTCACACCTCTATCAGGTCTTAAGCGAGCCTGAAACGCTCCAAAGAAAAAAAAGTCCAATCTGTCCCTCGAACTCAGTCTCTTGAGTCCCGGCAACATCGTTGTAACTCTCGTCCGCACTTGCCCCAGTTTGAGAATATCTTTCCTATCCCAACTTCTAAACTCAATGCCCTGACCGATGAAGGCCAGCATGGCAAAAGCCTTCTTCACTTCCCGAACCACCTGTGACTCAATCTTTAGAGAACCGTGCACCTGAACTCCTCGGTCCTTCTCTTTGACGGCACTCCCTAAGGTCCTACCATATACTTTGACAGAACTATCTTGATTTTACTTTGCAAAATGTAACACCTCACACTTACCTGCATTGAACTCTATTGGCCATTTCACGGCGCAATTTCCCTGCTAATCCAGATCCTGCTGCAATTTGGATAACCTTGCGCTTGACTGAAATACCACCTATTTTAATCCATCTTCCGGGCTGCCTCTCTGCTGCTTCTTTCTTCAGTGTCGCCATCAAATAATATCTTATCTGGTTCTCACAATTGTTTCGCATATTATGTTTGATCTGGCATTTAATTCGAACTCACTGTCGAGTTTCCTTTTTTTCTTTGAACCATTGTATCGCCGCCACACTGTGCTTTGGAAAAGTATTTTGGGAATCAACCAATTTGAAAAGCACAATTAGGGCGGCAGTGTGGCACAGTGGTTATCACTGCCGCCTTGAAGCGCCAGGGACCCAGGTTCAATTCCGACCACGGGTGACTGTCTGTGTGTAGTTAACACATTCTTCCCGTGCGGGGGGGGGGGGGGGGCGGCGGGGGTTGATACGGGTGCTGCGGTTTCCTCCCAGAGTACAAAGATGTGGAGTTTCGGTGATTTGACTGTGCTAAGTTGCCCCGAGGTGGGATGCGGGGATAGGGCCGGCGAGTGGGTCTATGTAGATTGCTCTTTCAGTGGGTCGGCGCAGACTCGTTGGGCCTCATGGCCTTTTGGACTGTTTATTCTATGATTCTATGATAACGCCTGACACAAGCTATAATTCTTTAATTGCTATGTGATTTGCCAACACTGAAACCGATGTACCCGATCTGGTTGGTAATACGGAAGCACGATCTTTACTGCACCTGGATTAAAAGGTGCAACATGCAAGGTTGATGTACAGGATCGAGAGTTCAGTGATATTTTAGCATGCAGAGATAATGTACTCAAAGATATGGAACAGAAAGTACGCAGTGTGGGCCATTTTAACAGACGGAAGGCTGAGATTGGTGGTTTAGCAGGATAGGTGCTCGAGTCTTCGCTTGTAATGAACTGTACTGATAATTTTGGGAAGTGCAAGCAATGCCGTGCCTAAGCTTGCTGCTTTCCGTTAGTCCTACAACAATTTCTTATCTCTTGACATCCGTATGTCATCTTGTTCTGAAGCACTCGTAACGTTAGTCCGTCTTCAAGTCTTGTGTTAGCCACTGCTTTCCTGGCTAACTTACAATTTTCCGCCTTCCAAAAACGTGATGTGTTTCGCAATTCAGTTGTTCATGTCCGACCGCACACGTTGACAACCCCGGTGCTCTTTGACCAATATGCAGTCCCGTTAGAGAAACACATCAAAATCCATATTGTTGCTGCAAACTCTTCCATGTCTTGACCCCTGTGTCCTCATTAATTATATACAACGGCACCACGATCAGTGATATCTTCATTCATCCATTGAGAGTCCCAGATTTACTCAGTCCATTCTCCGTCCAGTTTCGTCATCTAACAAGACCTCCCACTCGGTACATCGCTCCATAGACATATCCGTCCCTTACTCTCTCTTTATGTATCTGAGATACCCTCAAAGAGTTTAATTCAGCAGATTTACGTTGAATGCCAGAATAGTTCCTGATTCTTTCCTTATGCAGCTTTGTTTCGTTTATAGCTGCATAATTTTGCTGCAGAATATTTTTGCCCACTTTTCTAAGTGTATGTCTTTTCTCTGTGGATGACTGCAACTAGTTAAAATTGTATTGAAACTTTCAAGCTTAATATATTTCGGAAGGATAACTTTATGCATATTCGATAGCATGAGAATTGCGTGAGACTAAAGGTAGCATTGTGGATAGCACAATTGCTTCGCAGCTCAACGGTCCCAGGTTCGATTCCGGCTTGGGTCACTGTCTGTGCGGAGTCTGCACATCCTCCCCGAGTGTGCGTGGGTTTCCTGCGGATGCTCCGGTTTCCTCCCACAGTCCAAAGATGTGCAGGTTAGGTGGATTGGCCATGATAAATTGCCCTTCGTGTCCAAAATTGCCCTTAGTGTTGGGTGGGGTTACTGGGTTGTGGGGATAGGGTGCTCCCCACTCCCTCTGGGTAGGGTGCTCTTTCCAAGAGCCGGTGCACACTCGATGGGCCGAATGGCCTCCTTCTGCACTGTAAATTCTATGAAAACAAAACGGCAAGGCATTTTCAAGGGCATTTCGAAGGAGAAGAGGACCGTGGTGTTTAAGAAGGGAATTCAATAATTTATAGATGAATCAGTTGAAACATGGAGACTGAATAAAAGTAATGGAAGGGAAAGGCTGTTGTGTGGACTTAGTTCTCGTGTATAGAATACAGTGCTGAAGGAAGCGATTCGGCCACCGAATTTGCACCGACCTTCTGACAGAACACATTTTGCAGCTTTATCTCCGTAATCCTGCAATCCCCGCAAACGCTGGACACCAATATAGCATGGCCTACCGCCTCACTGACATATCCTTGGACTATAGGGCAGGGCGATTACAAACATGTAAACAGGGAACTGAAAAAGAACGCTAAGGAAATTGACCTTCGGTCTGAATTCACACATAATTCCTCTGGCTGTTATGTGGAATCCCTCTTATCCTGTCTGTATTCCAGCGAACGTAGTCACTCTGCTGATCCTCCGACTCAGGGACTGCGGTCTGTGTAAGAGAACAACTATCTACCTGGTAGCCATGGTCTCGCCCGAACTGCTGCTGCTTATATGTCTTGCTCTCATCAACTATATACTGGCGCCTCGTTTGCTACAGGCACTTTTCCTTAACAGCTTCGTATCCGGTCTGGACTCCCTCATGGGTATCGCTGTGACCAACTGCTCAGTCTGGCTGACTGTGTCCTTCACCTTTGACCGCTTGGTGGCGATCTGCTGCCAGAGTTTTAAAATAAGCTTCAGTGCTCCCACATCTGCAGCTCTGGTCGTGGGAGCGATGTATCTTGGGCACATCTATGGGCCCCACGCATCCAGCACTGCCAGTGCTGCCCCACAGCCAGCACTGCCAGTGCTTCCCCCACTCCCCAAAGCAGGCACTGCCAGTGCTCCCACAACCAGCACTGGAAGTGCCCCCCCCCCCACAGCTAGCACTGGCATTGCTCTCCCACAGCCAGCACTGCCAGTGCTCCCACCGACAGCTAGCACTGCCAGTGCTCCCCACACAGCCAGTACTGCCAGTGCTCCCCACAGCCAGCACTGCCAGTGCTCCCACCCACAGCCAGCACTGCCACTGCTCCCACCCACAACTAGCACTGCCAGTGCTCGCCAACAGCCAGCACTGCCAGTGCTCCCACCCACAGCCAGCATTGCCAGTGCTCTCACCCACAGCCAGCATTGCCAGTGCTCCCACCCACAGCTAGCATTGCCAGTGCTCCCACACAGCCATCACTGTCAGTGCTCCCACAGCCAGCACAGCCAGTGCACCGAACACACAGCCTGCACTTCCAGTTCTCCCCACCCTCCCACAGCCAGCACTGCCAGTGCTCCCCACAGCCAGAACTGCCAGTGCTGCTCCCAGACTACAGCTAGCACTGGCAGTGCTCCACACAGCCAGCACTGCCAGTGCTCCCACCCACAGCCAGCACTTCACGTACTCCCCCACCCTCCCACAACCAGCTCTGCCAGTGCTCCCCCACAGCCAGCACTGCCAGTCCTCCCACCCACAGCCAGCACTGCCAGTGCTCCCACCCACAACTAGCACTGCCAGTGCTCCCACACAGCCAGCACTGCCAGTGCTCCCCACAGCCAGCACAGCCAGTGCACTGAACACACAGCCTGCACTTCCAGTGCTCCCCACCCTCCCACAGCCAGCACTGCCAGTGCTCCCCACAGCCAGAACTGCCAGTGCTGCCCCCAGACTACAGCTAGCACTGGCAGTGCTCCACACAGCCAGCACAGCCAGTGCTCCCTCCCACAGCCAGCACTTCACGTACTCCACCACCCTCGCACAACCAGCTCTGCCAGTGCTCCCCCACAGCCAGCACTGCCAGTGCTCCCACCCACAGCTAGCATTGCCAGTGCTGCCACACAGGCATCACTTTCAGTGCTCCCCACAGCCAGCACAGCCAGTGCACCGAACACACAGCCTGCACTTCCAGTGCTCCCCACCCTCCCACAGGAGCACTGCCAGTGCTCCTCCACAGCCAGAACTGCAAGTGCTGCCCCCAGACTACAGCTAGCACTGGCAGTGCTCCACACAGCCAGCACTGCCAGTGCTCCCACCCACAGCCAGCACTTCACGTACTCACCCACCCTCCCACAACCAGCTCTGCCAGTGCTCCGCCACAGCCAGCACTGCCAGTGCTCCCACCCACAACTAGTACTGCCAGTCCTCCCACCCACAGCCAGCACTGCCAGTGCTCCCACCCACAGCTAGCATTGCCAGTGCTCCCCACACAGCCAGCACTGCCAGTGCTTCCACCCACAGCTAGCATTGCCAGTGCTCCCCACACAGCCAGCACTGCCAGTGCTCCCACACAGCCATCACTGTCAGTGCTCCCCACAGCCAGCACAGCCAGTGTTCCGAACACACAGCCTGCACTTCCAGTTCTCCCCACCCTCCCACAGCCAGAACTGCCAGTGCTGTCCCCACACTACAGCTAGCACTGGCAGTGCTCCTCACAGCCAGCACTGCCAGTGCTCCGACCCACAGCCAGCACTGCCAGTGCTCCTACCCACAGGCAGCACTTCACGTACTCCCCCAAGCTCCCACAGCCAGCACTGCCAGTGCTCCCCACAGCCAGAACTGCCAGTGCTCCCAACCCCCTAATCCAGCACTGCCAGTGCTCATTCTACGCCGACCCCCACAGCCTCCTCTGCCAGTGCTTCCCTCAGGCAGCCAACAAAGCCAGTGCTTCCCACAGCCAGCCCTGCCAGTGCTCCGACCCCACGGCCAGCACTTCTAGCACTTCCAGAGCTTCCCCATCCAGCACTGCCTGTGCACCCACCACAGCCAGATCTGCCAGTGCTCCCCACAGCCAGCACTGCCAGTGCTCCCTCAGCCCCGAAAGCCAGCACTACCAGTGCTCCCCACATAGCAAACAGTGCCCGTGTTCCCCCACGTTCATGCACTGCCAGTGCTTCCCCACTTTTCAACCCCAGAGCCAGCCGTGCCAGTGCTCCCACACACTCCACAGCCAGCAATGCCAGTACTCCCCCCTACAGCCACATCTGCCAGTGCTCCCCTGCAGCCAACAATGCCAATGCCCCCCACAGCCAGAACTACATGTGCTCCACCATTATGCCAACACTGTCAGTGCTCCCCACAAACAGCACTGCCAGTACAATCCCTACGCCCCACAGCCATCCCTGCCAGTGCTCGCCCCACACAGCCAGCACTGACAGTGCTCCCCACCCGCCACAGCCAGCGTTGCCAGTGCTACACCACCCCCACACCCATCAATACCAGTGCTACCGCACAGCAAGCAGTGCCAGTGCTCCCAGACAGCACTCGCAACGCTCCCACCACAGCCAGCGCTGCCAGTGTTCCTCAGCCAGCACTGCTAGTGTTCCGAATCTAACAGCCAGCACTGCCAGTGCTCCACCCCTCTGCCAGTCCTGCCAGTGCTCCATCCCCACGGCCAGCACTTTCAGTGCCCCCCAACATCTAGCACTCCCAGTGCGCCCACCCACATCCAGCATTGCCAGTGCTCCACACCCTCCCACAACCAGCTCTGCCAGTGCTCCCGCCACAGCCAGCAACAGCTCCCACTGCCAGGGCTACCCACTGGCAGCACTGCCAGTGACCCCCCCAAACAACCAGCACTGACAGTGCTGCCCTCACACAGCCAGCACTTCCAGTGCTCCGCCCAGACAACCAGTACTGAACGTGTTCCCCACTCCGCCAGCACTGTCAGTGCTCCCACCACACAGCCAGCACTGTCAGTGCTCACACACACAGCCTGCAATGTCAGTGCTCCCCCCACACAGCCAGCAATGTCAGTGCTCACACCCCCAGCCAGCACTGCCAGTGCTCCCCACACAGCAAGCACTGCCAGTGTTACCCCCACTTTCATGCACTGCCAGTACTTCCCCACTTTCCTACCCACACATGCAGCCCTGACAGTGCTCCCACTCACCCCATGGCTAGCACTGCCAGTCTTCCCATACATCAAGCCCTGCCAGTGCTCCCCACGCTCTCAGCCAGCCAAGACAGCGCTCATCCCCCCACATCGAGTATTGATAGTGATCACGCCTGCAGCCAGCGCTGCCAGTAGTCCACCAACACCAGATCTGCCAGTGCTTGCCCTACAGCCAACACAGCCAGTGCTCCCCACAGCCAGCACTGCAAGTGCTCCCACACAATGCCAACACTGTCAGTGTTCCCACAAGCGCCCCCCACCACAGCCAGCACTTCCAGTGCTCTACCCACAGCCAGACCTGCCAGTGCTCCGTCCCCACGGCCAGCACTGCCAGTGCTCCCGAGACAGCACTCCCATTGCTCCCACCACAGCCAGCGATGCAAGTGCTCCCCACATCCCGCACTTTCAGTGCTTCCAACAGCCAGCAATGCCAGTGAACCAACCACATCAGAACTGCCAGTACTCCCCACAGTCAGCACTTCCAGTTCTCCCCAAACCCCAAAGCCAGCACGGCAGGTGCTCCACCCATCCCGACCCACACAGCCCCCACTGCCAGTGCCCCACTTAGGCAGCCAGCAAAGCCAGTGTTCCCCAACAGCCAGCAAAGCCAATGCTCCCCAGCCAGCACTGCCAGTTCTCTCCACACCCACCACAGCCAACACAGCCAGTGCTCCCCACAGCCAGCACTGCAAGTGCTCCCCACACACGGCCATCACGACCAGTACCTCCTCACAACAGCCAGCACTGCCAGTTCTCCCCGCCTCCCACACCCAACACTGCCTGTGCGCCCCCCCCCACACAGCCAGCATTGCCAGTGCTCCCCCACAGCCAGCACTGTCAGTGCTCGCCCTCACAGCCAGCACTTCCAGAGATCCCCATAGTCAACACTACCAGTGCACCCACACAGCCTGATTTACCAGTGCTCCCCAATGCCAGCACTGGCAGTGCTCCCCACAGCCAGCACTGCCAGTGTACCCCACAAAACCAGCACTGCCAGTGCCCACACACAGCCTGCACTGCCAGTGCTCCCACAGTCAACACTGCCAGTGCACCCCCACAGCCTGATCTGACTGTGCTCCCCCGGATGCCAGCACTGGCAGTGCTCCCCACAGCCAGCACTGCCAGTATATCGCACACAGCCAGCACTGCCAGTGCTCCCGACACCCCTCATCCAGCCCTGTCAGTGCTCCCATTCACACAGCCAGAACTGCAAGTGCTCACTCCACAGCCAACACTGCCAGTGTTCCCCATAGCCAACACTGCCAGTGCTCCCACAGCCAGCATTGCCAGTGCTACCCCCACACAGCCAGCAATGCCAGTGCTCCCCACATCCAGCACTGCCAGTGCTCCCCACCACAGCCAGTAGTGCCAGTGTTCATCGACACAGCCAGCACTGCCTGTTCTCCCCATACAGCCAGCCATGCCAGTGATCCCCACAGCCAGCACCGCCAGTGCTCACATCCACACAGCCAGCATTGCCAGTGCTCTCCCACATCCAACACTGGCTGTGCTGATCACTCAATGCCAGCACTGGTATTGCTCCCCCACATCCTGCTCATCCAGTGATCCCCAAAGCCAGCACTGCCAGTGCTCCCCATACAGACAGTACTGGAAATGCTGCCATCCACAGCCAGTGCTCCCCACACAGCCAGCACTGCTTGGGTTCCCCCACAAGGCAAGCACTGACAGTGCTCCCCTCCACAGCTAGCACTGCCAGTGCTCCCGCCCACAACCAGCACTGCCAGTGTTCCCGCCACACAGCCAGCACTGCCAGTGCTCCCCTCCCCAAAAGCCTGCACTGCCATTGCACCCCCCATAACCAGCACTGCTAGTGTTCCACCACACAGCCAGCGCTGTCAGTGCTCCCACCACACAGCCAGCACTGTCAGTGCTCCCACCACGCAGCCAGCACTGGCAGTGCTCCCAACACACAGCCAGCAATGCCAGTGCTCCCGACACCCCTCATCCAGCCCTGTCAGTGCTCCCCTACGCAACCATCACTGACAATGCTACCCTCACAGACAGCACTGCCTGAGCTCCCCTCACAGCCAGCATTGCCGGTGCTCCCCTCACAGCCAGCACGGCCAGTGATTCCCTCACAGCCTGCACTGCCAGTGCTCCCAAAAAGCCAACACTGCCAGTGCTCCCTCACACAGCCAGCATTACCAGTGCTCCCTCACACAGCCAGCACTACCAGCGCTCCCTCCCCGACAGCCAGCACTGCCAGCGCTCCCTCCACGTCTGCCAGCACTGCCAGTGCTCCCTCACACAGCCAGAACAGCCAGCGCTCCCACCACACAGCCAGCACTGTCAGTGCTCCCCCCACAGCCAGCACTGCCAGTGCTCCCATCACACAGCCAGCACTGCCAGTGCTCCCATCACACAGCCAGCACTGTCAGTGCTCCCCACACAGCCAGCACTGCCAGCGCTCCCTCCCCGACAGCCAGCACTGCCAGTGCTCCCTCACACTGCCAGAACAGCCAGCGCTCCCTGCCCACAGCCAGCACTGCCAGTGCGCCCACCACACAGCCAGCACTGTCAGTGCTCCCCCACACAGCCAGCACTGTCAGTGCTCCCGCACACAGCCAGCACTGTCAGTGCTCCCACGACACAGCCAGCACTGGCAGTGCTCCCACCTCACAGCCTGCACTGCCAGTGCTCCCCTCCACACAGACAGCACCGTCAATGCTCCCCTCCACCAGCAGTGCTCCCCTCCATAGAAAGCACTGCCAGTGCTCCCCTTCACATCCAGCACTGCCAGCGCTCCCACAGCCTACTCTGCCAGTGCTCCCACCCAAGGCCATCACTGGCAGTGCTCCTACCACAGCCAACACTGCCAGTGCTCCCCACAGCCTACTCTGCCAGGGCTCCCCTCCACAGACAGCACTGCCAGTGCTCCTCCCACAGCCAGCGCTGCCAGTGCTCCACACAGCCAGCACTCTCAGAGCTCCACCCCACAACCAGCAATGCCAGTGCTCCCCTTCACAGCCAGCACTGCCAGTGCTCCCCACAGCCTGCACTGCCAGTTCTGCCACCCACACAGCCAGCATTGCCACTGCTCTCCACAACCAGCACTGTCGGAGCTCCTCCCCACACCCAGCACTAACAATGCTCCCCACGGACAGCATTGCCAGTGCTCCCATTCACACAGCCACCACTGCCAGTGCTCCCTCCACAGCCAACACTGCTAGTGCTCCCCATACAGCCAGCACTGCCAGTTCTGCCGTCCTCCACACCCAGCATTGCCAGTGCTCCCATTCACACAGCCAGCACTGCCAGTGCTCACTCCACAGCCAACACTGCCAGTGTTCCCCACAGCCAGCACTGCCAATGCTCCCAGAGCCAACATTGTCAGTGCTACCCCCACCACAGCCAGTAGTTCCAGTGCTCATCGACATAGCCAGCACTGCCAGTGCTCCCCACACAGCCAGCCCTGCCAGTGATCCCCACAGCCAGCATTGCCAGTGCTCACGTCCACGCAGCCAGCACTTCCAGTGCTCTCCCACATCCAGCACTGTCTGTGCTCATCACTCAATGCCAGCACTGGCATTGCTCCCCACAGCCTGCTCTGCCAGTGATCCCCAAAGCCAGCACTGCCAGTACTCCTCATACAGACAGAACTGGAAATGCTGCCATCCACAGCCAGTGCTCCCCACACAGTCAGCACTGCTTGAGTTCCCCACATGGCAAGCACTGGCAGTGCTTCCTTCCACAGCTAGCACAGCCAGTGCTCCCCTCACAGCCAGAACTGCCAGTACTCCCCCCACAGCCAGTACTGCCACTGCTCCCCACCACAGCCAGTGCTCCCCACACATCCAGCACTGCCAGTGTTCCCACCACTGCAAGCACTGCCAGTGCTCCCCACAGCCAGCATTGCCTGTGCTCCCCCATGCAGCCAGCTCTGGCAGTGCTCCCACAGCCAGCACTTCCAGTTCACCCCCCCATTTCAAAGCTCCCCAGAGCAAGCACTGCCAGTGCTCCAGCCCACAACCAGCACTGCCAGTGATCCCTCCACACACCCCCCATAACCAGCACTGCCAGTGCGCCCCCCCATAGCAAACACTTCCAGTGCTACCACCCAAGGCTAGTACTGGCAGTGTTCCCCTCCACAGCCAGCACCGCCAGTGCTCCTTTCCACACAGCCAGCACTGACAGTGCTCCCCTCACAGACAGCACTGCCAGTGCTCCCCTCACAGCCAGCACTGCCAGTGCTACCTCACAAAGCCAGCACTGCCAATGCTCCCTCAACACAGCCAGCACTGCTAGTGCTACCCCACACAGCCAGCACTGCCAGTGCTCCCTCACACGGCCAGCACTGACAGTGCTCCCTCACACAGCCAACACTGCCAGTGACCCCCACACAGCCAGCACTGCCAGTGATCACCTCATACAGCCAGCACTTCCAGTGCTCCCCTCGCAGCCAGCACTGCCAGTGCTCCCCTCACAGCCAGCACTGCCAGTGCTCCCCTCACAGCCAGCTCTGCCAGTGCTTCCACCATAGCCTGCACTACCAGTGCTCCCCACACAGCCAACACTGCCAGTGCTCCCTCACACAGCCAGCACTGCCAGCGCTCCCTCCCCGGCAGCCGGCACTGCCAGTGCTCCCTCACACAGCCAACACAGCCGGCGCTCCCTCCCCCACTGCCAGCACTGCCAGTGCTCCTACCACACAGCAAGCACTGTCAGTGCTCCCCCACACAGCCAACACTGTCAGTGCTCCCCACACAGCCAGCTCGGTCAGTGGTCCCCCACACAGCCAGCACTGTCAGTGCTCCCCCACACAGCAAGCACTTTCAGTGCTCCCACCACACAGCCAGCACTGTCAGTGCTCCCACCACACAGCCAGCACTGTCAGTGCTCCCCCACACAGCCAGCACTGACAGTGCTCCCCACACAGCCAGCACTGCCAGTGCTCCTCTCACAGCCAGCACTGCAAGTGCTCCCGCACAAAGCCAGCACTGCCAGCGCACCCTCCCACACAGCCAGCACTGCCAGTGCTCCTACCACACAGCAAGCACTGACAGTGCTCCTACCACGCAGCCAGCACTGACAGTGCTCCCCTCACAGCCAGAACTGCCTGTGCTCCCCTCACAGCCAGCACTGGCAGTGCTCCCCTCACAGCCAGCACTGCCAGTGCTTCCCTCACAGCCAGCAATGTCAGTGCTCCCTCACACAGCCAGCACTGCCAGTGCTCCCTCACATAGCCAGCACTGCCAGCGCTCCCTCCCCGACAGCCAGCACTGCCAGTGCTCACACAGCCAGCACAGCCAGCGCTACCTCCCCCACAGCCAGCACTGTCAGTGCTCCCACAACACAGCCAGCACTGTCAGTGCTCCCACCACAAAGCCAGCACTGTCAGTGCTCCCCCAGACAGCCAGCACTGTCAGTGCTCCCCCACACAGCCAGCACTGTCAGTGCTACCACAACACAGCCAGCACTGTCAGTGCTCCCACCAAACAGCCAGCACTGTTAGTGCTCCCCCCACACAGCCAGCATTGTCAGTGCTCCCATCACACAGCCAGCACGGTCAGTGCTCCCCCACACAGCCAGCACTGTCAGTGCTCCCACCAAACAGCCAGCACTGTTAGTGCTCCCCCCACACAGCCAGCATTGTCAGTGCTCCCATCACACAGCCAGAACTGTCAGTGCTCCACACACAGCCAGCACTGTCAGTGCTCCCACCTCACGCCAGCACTGTCAGTGCTCCCACCACACAGCCAGCACTGTCAGTGCTCCCACCACACGGCCAGCACTGTCAGTGCCACCCCCTCACAGCCAGCACTGCCAGTGCTCCCCACACAGCTAACACTGCCAGCGCTCCCTCCCCGACAGCCGGCACTGCCAGTGCTCCCTCACACAGCCAACACAGCCAGCGCTCCCTCCCCCACAGCCAGCATTGCCAGTGCTCCCACCACACAGCAAGCACTGTCAGTGCTCCCCCACACAGCCAGCACTGCAAGTGCTCCCCATACAGCCAGCACTGCCAGTGCTCCCCACACAGCCAGCACTGTCAGTGCTCCCCACACAGCCAGCACTATCAGTGCGCCCCCCACACAGCCAGCAGTGCAAGTGCACCCCCCACACAGCCAGCACTGTCAGTGCTACCACAACACAGCCAGCACTGTCAGTGCTCCCCCACACAGCCAGCACTGTCAGTGCTCCCACCACACAGCCAGCACTGTCAGTGCTCCCACCACACAGCCAGCACTGTCAGTGCTCCCACCAAACAGCCAGCACTGTCAGTGCTACCCCCACAGAGCCAGCACTGTCAGTGCTCCCATCACACAGCCAGCAGTGTCAGTGCTCCCCCACACAGCCAGCACTGTCAGTGCTCCCCACACAGCCAGCACTGTCAGTGCTTCCCCACACAGCCAGCACAGTCAGTGCTCCCACCACACGCCAGCAGTGTCAGTGCTCCCACCACAGAGCCACACTGTCAGTGCTCCCACCACACGGCCAGCACTGTCAGTGCTCCCCACACAGCCAGCACTGCCAGTGGTACCCACACAGCTAGCAGTGCAAGTGCTCCCCCCACACAGCCAGCACTGCCAGTGCTCCCCACAGAGGCAGCACTATCAGTGCTGCCCCACACAGCCAGCACTGTCAGTGCTCCCACCAGACAGCCAGCACTGTCAGTGCTCCCACCACACAACCAGCACTGTCAGTGCTCCCCCCACACAGCCAGCCCTATCAGTGCTCCCACCACACAGCCAGCACAGTCAGTGCTCCCCCCACACAGCCAGCACTGTCAGTGGTCCCTACACACAGCCAGCAATGTCAGTGCTCCCGCCACACAGCCAGCACTGACAGTGCTCCCCCCACTCAGCCAGCACTGTCAGTGCTCCTACTACGCAGCCAGCACTGTCAGTGCTCCCACCACACGGCCAGCACTGTCAGTGCTGCCACCACACAGCCATCACTCTCAGTGCTCCCTTCGACACAGCCAGCACTGCCAGTGCTTCCACCACACTGCCAGCACTGTCAGTGCTCCCACAACACAGCCTGCTCTGTCAGTGCTCCCCACACTGCCACCACTGTCAGTGCTCCCCACACAGCCAGCACTGTCAGTGCTCCCCACACAGCCAGCACTGTCAGTGCTCCCTACACACAGCCAGCACTGTCAGTGCTCTCAACACACAGCCAGCACTGTCAGTGCTCTCAACACACAGCCAGCACTGTCATTCCTCCCTCACACAGCCAGCACGGTCAGTGCTCCCCCACACAGCCAGCACTGTCAGTGCCCCCCACACAGCCAGCACTGTCAGTGCTACCACAACACAGCCAGCACTGTCAGTGCTCCCACCAAACAGCCAGCACTGTCAGTGCTCACCCACACAGCCAGCATTGTCAGTGCTCCCATCACACAGCGAGCACGGTCAGTGCTCCCCCACACAGCCAGCACTGTCAGTGCTCCCCACACAGCCAGCACTGTCAGTGCTTCCCCACACAGCCAGCACAGTCAGTGCTCCCACCACACGCCAGCACTGTCAGTGCTCCCACCACACAGCCAGCACTGTCAGTGCTCCCACCACACGGCCAGCACTGTCAGTGCCCCCCCCCCACAGCCAGCACTGCCAGTGCTCCCCACACAGCTAGCACTGCCAGCGCTCCCTCACCGACAGCCGGCACTGCCAGTGCTCCATCACACAGCCAACACAGCCAGCGCTCCCTCCCCCACAGCCAGCACTGCCAGTGCTCCCACCACACAGCAAGCACTGTCAGTGCTCCCCCACACAGCCAGCACTGCAAGTGCTCCCCATACAGCCAGCACTGCCAGTGCTCCCCCACACAGCCAGCACTGTCAGTGCTCCCCACACAGCCAGCACTGTCAGTGCGCCCCCCACACAGCCAGCAGTGCAAGTGCACCCCCCACACAGCCAGCACTGTCAGTGCTACCCCCACAGAGCCAGCACTGTCAGTGCTCCCATCACACAGCCAGCGCTGTCAGTGCTCCCACACACAGCCAGCACTGTCAGTGCTCCCACACACAGCCAGCACTGTCAGTGCTCCCCACACAGCCAGCACTGTCAGTGCGTCCCCACACAGCCAGCACAGTCAGTGCTCCCACCACACGCCAGCACTTTCAGTGCTCCCACCACACAGCCAGCACTGTCAGTGCTCCCACCACCCGGCCAGCACTGTCAGTGCTCCCCCACACAGCCAGCACTTCCAGTGCTCCCCACACAGCTAGCAGTGCAAGTACTCCCCCCACACAGCCAGCACTGCCAGTGCTCCCCACAGAGCCAGCACTATCAGTGCTGCCCCACACAGCCAGCACTGTCAGTGCTCCCACCACACAGCCAGCACTGCCAGTGCTCCCACCACACAACCAGCACTGTCAGTGCTCCCCCCACACAGCCAGCACTGTCAGTGCTCCCGCCACACAGCCAGCACAGTCAGTGCTCACCCACACAGCCAGCATTGTCAGTGCTCCCATCACACAGCCAGCACGGTCAGTGCTCCCCCACACAGCCAGCACTGTCAGTGCTCCCCACACAGCCAGCACTGTCAGTGCTTCCCCACACAGCCAGCACAGTCAGTGCTCCCACCACACGCCAGCACTGTCAGTGCTCCCACCACACAGCCAGCACTGTCAGTGCTCCCACCACACGGCCAGCACTGTCAGTGCCCCCCCCCCCACAGCCAGCACTGCCAGTGCTCACCACACAGCTAGCACTGCCAGCGCTCCCTCACCGACAGCCGGCACTGCCAGTGCTCCATCACACAGCCAGCGCTCCCTCCCCCACAGCCAGCACTGCCAGTGCTCCCACCACACAGCAAGCACTGTCAGTGCTCCCCCACACAGCCAGCACTGCAAGTGCTCCCCATACAGCCAGCACTGCCAGTGCTCCCCCACACAGCCAGCACTGTCAGTGCTCCCCACACAGCCAGCACTGTCAGTGCGCCCCCCACACAGCCAGCAGTGCAAGTGCACCCCCCACACAGCCATCACTGTCAGTGCTACCACAACACAGCCAGCACTGTCAGTGCTCCCCCACACAGCCAGCACTGTCAGTGCTCCCACCACACAGCCAGCACTGTCAGTGCTCCCACCAAACAGCCAGCACTGTCAGTGCTACCCCCACAGAGCCAGCACTGTCAGTGCTCCCATCACACAGCCAGCACTGTCAGTGCTCCCCCACACAGCCAGCACTGTCAGTGCTCCCCACACAGCCAGCACTGTCAGTGCGTCCCCACACAGCCAGCACAGTCAGTGCTCCCACCACACGCCAGCACTGTCAGTGCTCCCACCACACAGCCAGCACTGTCAGTGCTCCCACCACCCGGCCAGCACTGTCAGTGCTCCCCCACACAGCTAGCAGTGCAAGTACTCCCCCCACACAGCCAGCACTGCCAGTGCTCCCCACAGAGCCAGCACTATCAGTGCTGCCCCACACAGCCAGCACTGTCAGTGCTCCCACCACACAGCCAGCACTGCCAGTGCTCCCACCACACAACCAGCACTGACAGTGCTCCCCCCACACAGCCAGCACTGTCAGTGCTCCCACCACACAGCCAGCACAGTCAGTGTTCCCGCCACACAGCCAGCACTGACAGTGCTCCCCCCACTTAGCCAGCACTGTCAGTGCTCCTACTACGCAGCCAGCACTGTCAGTGCTCCCACCACACGGCCAGCACTGTCAGTGCTGCCACCACACAGCCAGCACTCTCAGTGCTCCCTTCGACACAGCCAGCACTGCCAGTGCTTCCACCACACAGCCAGCACTGTCAGTGCTCCCACAACACAGCCTGCACTGCCAGTGCTCCCACCACACAGCAAGCACTGTCAGTGCTCCCCCACACAGCCAGCACTGCAAGTGCTCCCCATACAGCCAGCACTGCCAGTGCTCCCCCACACAGCCAGCACTGTCAGTGCTCCCCACACAGCCAGCAATGTCAGTGCGCCCCCCACACAGCCAGCAGTGCAAGTGCACCCCCCACACAGCCATCACTGTCAGTGCTACCACAACACAGCCAGCACTGTCAGTGCTCCCCCACACAGCCAGCACTGTCAGTGCTCCCACCACACAGCCAGCACTGCCAGTGCTCCCTCCACACAGCCAGCACTGCCAGTGCCCCCCTCCCCAAAAGCCTGCACTGCCATTGCACCCCCCATAACCAGCACTGCTAGTGTTCCACCACACAGCCAGCGCTGTCAGTGCTCCCACCACACAGCCAGCACTGTCAGTGCTCCCACCACACAGCCAGCACTGGCAGTGCTCCCAACACACAGCCAGCAATGCCAGTGCTCCCGACACCCCTCACCCAGCCCTGTCAGTGCTCCCCTACGCAACCATCACTGACAATGCTACCCTCACAGACAGCACTGCCTGAGTTCCCCTCACAGCCGGCATTGCCAGTGCTCCCCTCACAGCCAGCACGGCCAGTGATTCCCTCACAGCCTGCACTGCCAGTGCTCCCAAAAAGCCAACACTGCCAGTGCTCCCTCACACAGCCAGCATTACCAGTGCTCCCTCACACAGCCAGCACTGCCAGCGCTCCCTCCCCGACAGCCAGCACTGCCAGCGCTCCCTCCCCGTCTGCCAGCACTGCCAGTGCTACCCCCCACAGCCAGCACTGCCAGTGCTCCCATCACACAGCCAGCACTGCCAGTGCTCCCATCACACAGCCAGCACTGTCAGTGCTCCCCACACAGCCAGCACAGCCAGCGCTCCCTCCCCGACAGCCAGCACTGCCAGTGCTCCCTCACACTGCCAGAACAGCCAGCGCTCCCTCCCCACAGCCAGCACTGCCAGTGCGCCCACCACACAGCCAGCACTGTCAGTGCTCCCCCACACAGCCAGCACTGTCAGTGCTCCCGCACACAGCCAGCACTGTCAGTGCTCCCACGACACAGCCAGCACTGGCAGTGCTCCCACCTCACAGCCTGCACTGCCAGTGCTCCCCTCCACACAGACAGCACCGTCAATGCTCCCCTCCACCAGCAGTGCTCCCCTCCATAGAATGCACTGCCAGTGCTCCCCTTCACATCCAGCACTACCAGCGCTCCCACAGCCTACTCTGCCAGTGCTCCCACCCAAGGCCATCACTGGCAGTGCTCCTCCCACAGCCAACACTGCCAGTGCTCCCCACAGCCTACTCTGCCAGGGCTCCCCTCCACAGACAGCACTGCCAGTGCTCCTCCCACAGCCAGCGCTGCCAGTGCTCCACACAGCCAGCACTCTCAGAGCTCCACCCCACAACCAGCAATGCCAGTGCTCCCCTTCACAGCCAGCACTGCCAGTGCTCCCCTCACAGCCAGCATTGCCAGTGCTCCCCTCACAGCCAGCACGGCCAGTGATTCCCTCACAGCCTGCACTGCCAGTGCTCCCAAAAAGCCAACACTGCCAGTGCTCCCTCACACAGCCAGCATTACCAGTGCTCCCTCACACAGCCAGCACTGCCAGCGCTCCCTCCCCGACAGCCAGCACTGCCAGCGCTCCCTCCCCGTCTGCCAGCACTGCCAGTGCTCCCTCACACAGCCAGAACAGCCAGCGCTCCCACCACACAGCCAGCACTGTCAGTGCTACCCCCCACAGCCAGCACTGCCAGTGCTCCCATCACACAGCCAGCACTGCCAGTGCTCCCATCACACAGCCAGCACTGTCAGTGCTCCCCACACAGCCAGCACTGCCAGCGCTCCCTCCCCGACAGCCAGCACTGCCAGTGCTCCCTCACACTGCCAGAACAGCCAGCGCTCCCTCCCCACAGCCAGCACTGCCAGTGCGCCCACCACACAGCCAGCACTGTCAGTGCTCCCCCACACAGCCAGCACTGTCAGTGCTCCCGCACACAGCCAGCACTGTCAGTGCTCCCACGACACAGCCAGCACGGGCAGTGCTCCCACCTCACAGCCTGCACTGCCAGTGCTCCCCTCCACACAGACAGCACCGTCAATGCTCCCCTCCACCAGCAGTGCTCCCCTCCATAGAAAGCACTGCCAGTGCTCCCCTTCACATCCAGCACTACCAGCGCTCCCACAGCCTACTCTGCCAGTGCTCCCACCCAAGGCCATCACTGACAGTGCTCCTCCCACAGCCAACACTGCCAGTGCTCCCCACAGCCTACTCTGCCAGGGCTCCCCTCCACAGACAGCACTGCCAGTGCTCCTCCCACAGCCAGCGCTGCCAGTGCTCCACACAGCCAGCACTCTCAGAGCTCCACCCCACAACCAGCAATGCCAGTGCTCCCCTTCACAGCCAGCACTGCCAGTGCTCCCCACAGCCTGCACTGCCAGTTCTGCCACCCACACAGCCAGCATTGCCACTGCTCTCCACAACCAGCACTGTCAGAGCTCCTCCCCACACCCAGCACTAACAATGCTCCCCACGGACAGCATTGCCAGTGCTCCCATTCACACAGCCACCACTGCCAGTGCTCCCTCCACAGCCAACACTGCTAGTGCTCCCCATACAGCCAGCACTGCCAGTTCTGCCGTCCTCCACACCCAGCATTGCCAGTGCTCCCATTCACACAGCCAGCACTGCCAGTGCTCACTCCACAGCCAACACTGCCAGTGTTCCCCACAGCCAGCACTGCCAATGCTCCCAGAGCCAACATTGTCAGTGCTACCCCCACCACAGCCAGTAGTTCCAGTGCTCATCGACACAGCCAGCACTGCCAGTGCTCCCCACACAGCCAGCCCTGCCAGTGATCCCCACAGCCAGCACTGCCAGTGCTCACGTCCACGCAGCCAGCACTTCCAGTGCTCTCCCACATCCAGCACTGTCTGTGCTCATCACTCAATGCCAGCACTGGCATTGCTCCCCACAGCCTGCTCTGCCAGTGATCCCCAAAGCCAGCACTGCCAGTACTCCTCATACAGACAGCCAGCACTGCCAGTGCTCACGTCCACGCAGCCAGCACTTCCAGTGCTCTCCCACATCCAGCACTGTCTGTGCTCATCACTCAATGCCAGCACTGGCATTGCTCCCCACAGCCTGCTCTGCCAGTGCTCCCCACACATCCAGCACTGCCAGTGTTCCCACCACTGCAAGCACTGCCAGTGCTCCCCACAGCCAGCATTGCCTGTGCTCCCCCATGCAGCCAGCTCTGGCAGTGCTCCCACAGCCAGCACTTCCAGTTCACCCCCCCCATTTCAACGCTCCCCAGAGCAAGCACTGCCAGTGCTCCAGCCCACAACCAGCACTGCCAGTGATCCCTCCACACACCCCCCATAACCAGCACTGCCAGTGCGCCCCCCCCATAGCAAACACTTCCAGTGCTACCACCCAAGGCTAGTACTGGCAGTGTTCCCCTCCACAGCCAGCACCGCCAGTGCTCCTTTCCACACAGCCAGCACGGCTAGTGCTCCCCACGCAGCCAGCACTGACAGTGTTCCCCTCACAGACATCACTGCCAGTGCTCCCCTCACAGCCAGCACTGCCAGTGCTACCTCACAAAGCCAGCACTGCCAATGCTCCCTCAACACAGCCAGCACTGCTAGTGCTGCCCCACACAGCCAGCACTGCCAGTGCTCCCTCACACGGCCAGCACTGACAGTGCTCCCTCACACAGCCAACACTGCCAGTGACCCCCCACACAGCCAGCACTGCCAGTGATCACCTCATACAGCCAGCACTTCCAGTGCTTCACCCAGGCAGCCAGCACTGCCAGTGCTCCCCTCACAGCCAGCACTGCCAGTGCTCCCCTCACAGCCAGCTCTGCCAGTGCTTCCACCATAGCCTGCACTACCAGTGCTCCCCACACAGCCAACACTGACAGTGCTCCTCACACAGCCAGCACTGCCAGCGCTCCCTCCCCGGCAGCCGGCACTGCCAGTGCTCCCTCACACAGCCAACACAGCCGGCGCTCCCTCCCCCACAGCCAGCACTGCCAGTCCTCCTACCACACAGCAAGCACTGTCAGTGCTCCCCCACACAGCCAACACTGTCAGTGCTCCCCCCACACAGCAAGCACTGTCAGCGCTCCCCCACACAGCCAGCACTGCAAGTGCTCCCCCATACAGCCAGCACTGCCAGTGCTCACCCACGCAGCCAGCACTGTCAGTGCTCCCCACACAGCCAGCACGGTCAGTGGTCCCCCACACAGCCAGCACTGTCAGTGCTCCCCCACACAGCAAGCACTTTCAGTGCTCCCACCACACAGCCAGCACTGTCAGTGCTCCCACCACACAGCCAGCACTGTCAGTGCTCCCCCACACAGCCAGCACTGACAGTGCTCCCCACACAGCCAGCACTGCCAGTGCTCCTCTCACAGCCAGCACTGCAAGTGCTCCCGCACAAAGCCAGCACTGCCAGCGCACCCTCCCACACAGCCAGCACCGCCAGTGCTCCTGCCACACAGCAAGCACTGACAGTGCTCCTACCACGCAGCCAGCACTGACAGTGCTCCCCTCACAGCCAGAACTGCCTGTGCTCCCCTCACAGCCAGCACTGGCAGTGCTCCCCTCACAGCCAGCACTGCCAGTGCTTCCCTCACAGCCAGCAATGTCAGTGCTCCCTCACACAGCCAGCACTGCCAGTGCTCTCTCACATAGCCAGCACTGCCAGCGCTCCCTCCCCGACAGCCAGCACTGCCAGTGCTCACACAGCCAGCACAGCCAGCGCTACCTCCCCCACAGCCTGCACTGTCAGTGCTCCCCCACACAGCCAGCACTGTCAGTTCTCCCACAACACAGCCAGCACTGTCAGTGCTCCCACCACAAAGCCAGCACTGTCAGTGCTCCCCCCAGACAGCCAGCACTGTCAGTGCTCCCCCACACAGCCAGCACTGTCAGTGCTACCACAACACAGCCAGCACTGTCAGTGCTCCCACCAAACAGCCAGCACTGTCAGTGCTCCCCCACACAGCCAGCATTGTCAGTGCTCCCATCACACAGCCAGCACGGTCAGTGCTCCCCCACACAGCCAGAACTGTCAGTGCTCCCCACACAGCCAGGACTGTCAGTGCTTCCCCACACAGCCAGCACAGTCAGTGCTCCCACCACACGCCAGCACTGTCAGTGCTCCCACCACACAGCCAGCACTGTCAGTGCTCCCACCACACGGCCAGCACTGTCAGTGCCACCCCCTCACAGCCAGCACTGCCAGTGCTCCCCACACAGCTAGCACTGCCAGCGCTCCCTCCCCGACAGCCGGCACTGCCAGTGCTCCCTCACACATCCAACACAGCCAGCGCTCCCTCCCCCACAGCCAACATTGCCAGTGCTCCCACCACACAGCAAGCACTGTCAGTGCTCCCCCACACAGCCAGCACTGCAAGTGCTCCCCATACAGCCAGCACTGCCAGTGCTCCCCACACAGCCAGCACTGTCAGTGCTCCCCACACAGCCAGCACTGTCAGTGCGCCCCCACACAGCCAGCAGTGCAAGTGCACCCCCCACACAGCCAGCACTGTCAGTGCTACCACAACACAGCCAGCACTGTCAGTGCTCCCCCACACAGCCAGCACTGTCAGTGCTCCCACCACACAGCCAGCACTGTCAGTTCTCCCACCACACAGCCAGCACTGTCAGTGCTCCCACCAAACAGCCAGCACTGTCAGTGCTACCCCCACCGAGCCAGCACTGTCAGTGCTACCATCACACAGCCAGCACTGTCAGTGCTCCCCCACACAGCCAGCACTGTCAGTGCTCCCCACACAGCCAGCACTGTCAGTGCTTCCCCACACAGCCAGCACAGTCAGTGCTCCCACCACACGCCAGCAGTGTCAGTGCTCCCACCATACAGCCAGCACTGTCAGTGCTGCCACCACACGGCCAGCACTGTCAGTGCACCCCCACAAAGCCAGCACTGCCAGTGCTCCCCACACAGCTAGCAGTGCAAGTGCTCCCCCCACACAGCCAGCACTGCCAGTGCTCCCCACAGAGGCAGCACTATCAGTACTGCCCCACACAGCCAGCACTGTCAGTGCTCCCACCAGACAGCCAGCACTGTCAGTGCTCCCACCACACAACCAGCACTGTCAGTGCTCCCCCCACACAGCCAGCACTGTCAGTGCTCCCACCACACAGCCAGCACAGTCAGTGCTCCCCCCACACAGCCAGCACTGTCAGTGGTCCCTACACACAGCCAGCAATGTCAGTGCTCCCGCCACACAGCCAGCACTGACAGTGCTCCCCCCACTCAGCCAGCACTGTCAGTGCTCCTACTACGCAGCCAGCACTGTCAGTGCTCCCACCACACGGCCAGCACTGTCAGTGCTGCCACCACACAGCCATCACTCTCAGTGCTCCCTTCGACACAGCCAGCACTGCCAGTGCTTCCACCACACTCCCAGCACTGTCAGTGCTCCCACAACACAGCCTGCTCTGTCAGTGCTCCCCCACACTGCCACCACTGTCAGTGCTCCCCACACAGCCAGCACTGTCAGTGCTCCCCACACAGCCAGCACTGTCAGTGCTCCCTACACACAGCCAGCACTGTCAATGCTCTCAACACACAGCCAGCACTGTCAGTGCTCTCAACACACAGCCAGCACTGTCATTGCTCCCTCACACAGCCAGCACTGTCAGTGCTCCCTCCACACAACCAGCACTGTCAGTGCTCCCCCACACAGCCAGCACTGTCAGTGCCCCCCACACAGCCAGCACTGTCAGTGCTACCACAACACAGCCAGCACTGTCAGTGCTCCCACCAAACAGCCAGCACTGTCAGTGCTCACCCACACAGCCAGCATTGTCAGTGCTCCCCCACACAGCCAGCACTGTCAGTGCTCCCCACACAGCCAGCACTGTCAGTGCTTCCCCACACATCCAGCACAGTCAGTGCTCCCACCACACGGCAGCACTGTCAGTGCTCCCACCACACAGCCAGCACTGTCAGTGCTCCCACCACACGGCCAGCACTGTCAGTGCCCCCCCCACCACAGCCATCACTGCCAGTGCTCCCCACACAGCTAGCACTGCCAGCGCTCCCTCACCGACAGCCGGCACTGCCAGTGCTCCCTCACACAGCCAACACAGACAGCGCTCCCTCCCCCACAGCCAGCACTGCCAGTGCTCCCACCACACAGCAAGTACTGTCAGTGCTCCCCCACACAGCCAGCACTGCAAGTGCTCCCCATACAGCCAGCACTGCCAGTGCTCCCCACACAGCCAGCACTGTCAGTGCTCCCCACACAGCCAGCACTGTCAGTGCTCCCCACACAGCCAGCACTGTCAGTGCGCCCCCCACACAGCCAGCAGTGCAAGTGCACCCCCCACACAGCCATCACTGTCAGGGCTACCACAACACAGCCAGCACTGTCAGTGCTCCCCCACACAGCCAGCACTGTCAGTGCTCCCACACACAGCCAGCACTGTCAGTGCTCCCACCAAACAGCCAGCACTGTCAGTGCTACCCCCACAGAGCCAGCACTGTCAGTGCTCCCATCACACAGCCAGCACTGTCAGTGCTCCCCCACACAGCCAGCACTGTCAGTGCTCCCCACACAGCCAGCACTGTCAGTGCTTCCCCACACAGCCAGCACAGTCAGTGCTCCCACCACACGCCAGCACTGTCAGTGCTCCCACCACACAGCCAGCACTGTCAGTGCTCCCACCACCCGGCCAGCACTGTCAGTGCTCCCCCACACAGACAGCACTGCCAGTGCTCCCCACAGAGCCAGCACTATCAGTGCTGCCCCACACAGCCAGCACTGTCAGTGCTCCCACCACACAGCCAGCACTGTCAGTGCTCCCACCACACAACCAGCACTGTCAGTGCTCCCCCCACACAGCCAGCACTGTCAGTGCTCCCACCACACAGCCAGCACAGTCAGTGCTCCCCCCACACAGCCAGCACTGTCAGTGGTCCCTACACACAGCCAGCAATGTCAGTGCTCCCGCCACACAGCCAGCACTGACAGTGCTCCCCCCACTCAGCCAGCACTGTCAGTGCTCCTACTACGCAGCCAGCACTGTCAGTGCTCCCACCACACGGCCAGCACTGTCAGTGCTGCCACCACACAGCCAGCACTCTCAGTGCTCCCTTCGACACAGCCAGCACTGCCAGTGCTTCCACCACACAGCCAGCACTGTCAGTGCTCCCACAACACAGCCTGCACTGCCAGTGCTCCCACCACACAGCAAGCACTGTCAGTGCTCCCCCACACAGCCAGCACTGCAAGTGCTCCCCATACAGCCAGCACTGCCAGTGCTCCCCCACACAGCCAGCACTGTCAGTGCTCCCCACACAGCCAGCAATGTCAGTGCGCCCCCCACACAGCCAGCAGTGCAAGTGCACCCCCCACACAGCCATCACTGTCAGTGCTACCACAACACAGCCAGCACTGTCACTGCTCCCCCACACAGCCAGCACTGTCAGTGATCCCACCACACAGCCAGCACTGTCAGTGCTCCCACAAAACAGCCAGCACTGTCAGTGCTACCCCCACAGAGCCAGCACTGTCAGTGCTCCCATCACACAGCCAGCACTGTCAGTGCTCCCCCACACAGCCAGCACTGTTAGTGCTCCCCACACAGCCAGCACTGTCAGTGCTTCCCCACACAGCCAGCACAGTCAGTGCTCCCACCACACGCCAGCACTGTCAGTGCTCCCACCACACAGCCAGCACTGTCAGTGCTCCCACCACCCGGCCAGCACTGTCAGTGCTCCCCCACACAGCCAGCACTGCCAGTGCTTCCACCACACAGCCAACACTGTCTGTGCTCCCACAACACAGCCTGCTCTGTCAGTGCTCCCCCACACTGCCACCACTGTCAGTGCTCCCCACACAGCCAGCACTGTCAGTGCTCCCCACACAGCCAGCACTGTCAGTGCTCTCAACACACAGCCAGCACTGTCATTGCTCCCTCACACAGCTAGCACTGTCAGTGCTCCCTCCACACAGCCAGCACTGTCAGTGCTCCCCCACACAACCAGCACTGTCAGTGCCCCCTGCACACAGCCAGCACTGTCAGTGCTCCCAACACAGAGCCAGCACTGTCAGTGCTCCCACCACACAGCCAGCATTGTCAGTGCTCCCACCACAAGCCAGCACTCTCAGTGCTCCCTTCCACACAGCCAGCACTCTCAGTGTTCCCTTCCACACAGCCAGCACTGCCAGTGCTCCCACCACACAGCCAGCACTGTCAGTGCTCCCACCACACAGCCAGCACTCTCAGTGCTCCCTTCCACGCAGCCAGCACTGCCAGTGCTCCCACCACACAGCCAGCACTGTCAGTGCTCCCACAACACAGCCAGCTCTGTCAGTGCTCCCCCACACTGCCAGCACTGTCAGTGCTCCCAACACACAGCCAGCACTGTCAGTGCTCCCACCACACAGCCAGCACTGTCAGTACTCTCACCACACAGGCAGCACTGCCAGTGCTCCCCCACACAGCCAGCACTGTCAGTGCTCCCCACACAGCCAGCACTGTCAGTGCTCCCCACACAGCCAGCACTGCCAGTGCTCCTCACACAGCCAGCACTGTCAGTGCTCCCCCCACACAGCCAGCACTGTCAATGCTCCCCCACACAGCCAGCACTGCCAGTGCTCCTCTCACACAGCCAGCACTGTCAGTGCTACCCACACAGCCAGCACTGTCAGTGCTCCCCACACAGCCAGCACTGTCAGTGCTCCCTACACACAGCCAGCACTGTCAGTGCTCTCAACACACAGCCAGCACTGTCAGTGCTCTCAACACACAGCCAGCACTGTCATTGCTCCCTCACACAGCCAGCACTGTCAGTGCTCCCTCCACACAACCAGCACTGTCAGTGCTCCCCCACACAGCCAGCACTGTCAGTGCCCCCCACACAGCCAGCACTGTCAGTGCTACCACAACACAGCCAGCACTGTCAGTGCACCCACCAAACAGCCAGCACTGTCAGTGCTCACCCACACAGCCAGCATTGTCAGTGCTCCCATTACACAGCCAGCACGGTCAGTGCTCCCCCACACAGCCAGCACTGTCAGTGCTCCCCACACAGCCAGCACTGTCAGTGCTTCCCCACACATCCAGCACAGTCAGTGCTCCCACCACACGGCAGCACTGTCAGTGCTCCCACCACACAGCCAGCACTGCCAGTGCTCCCACCACACGGCCAGCACTGTCAGTGCCCCCCCCCCACAGCCATCACTGCCAGTGCTCCCCACACAGCTAGCACTGCCAGCGCTCCTTCACCGACAGCCGGCACTGCCAGTGCTCCCTCACACAGCCAACACAGACAGCGCTCCCTCCCCCACAGCCAGCACTGCCAGTGCTCCCACCACACAGCAAGCACTGTCAGTGCTCCCCCACACAGCCAGCACTGCAAGTGCTCCCCATACAGCCAGCACTGCCAGTGCTCCCCACACAGCCAGCACTGTCAGTGCTCCCCACACAGCCAGCACTGTCAGTGCGCCCCCCACACAGCCAGCAGTGCAAGTGCACCCCCCACACAGCCATCACTGTCAGGGCTACCACAACACAGCCAGCACTGTCAGTGCTCCCCCACACAGCCAGCACTGTCAGTGCTCCCACACACAGCCAGCACTGTCAGTGCTCCCACCAAACAGCCAGCACTGTCAGTGCTACCCCCACAGAGCCAGCACTGTCAGTGCTCCCATCACACAGCCAGCACTGTCAGTGCTCCCCCACACAGCCAGCACTGTCAGTGCTCCCCACACAGCCAGCACTGTCAGTGCTTCCCCACACAGCCAGCACAGTCAGTGCTCCCACCACACGCCAGCACTGTCAGTGCTCCCACCACACAGCCAGCACTGTCAGTGCTCCCACCACCCGGCCAGCACTGTCAGTGCTCCCCCACACAGACAGCACTTCCAGTGCTCCCCACACAGCTAGCAGTGCAAGTACTCCCCCCACACAGCCAGCACTGCCAGTGCTCCCCACAGAGCCAGCACTATCAGTGCTGCCCCACACAGCCAGCACTGTCAGTGCTCCCACCACACAGCCAGCACTGTCAGTGCTCCCACCACACAACCAGCACTGTCAGTGCTCCCCCCACACAGCCAGCACTGTCAGTGCTCCCACCACACAGCCAGCACAGTCAGTGCTCCCCCCACACAGCCAGCACTGTCAGTGGTCCCTACACACAGCCAGCAATGTCAGTGCTCCCGCCACACAGCCAGCACTGACAGTGCTCCCCCCAGTCAGCCAGCACTGTCAGTGCTCCTACTACGCAGCCAGCACTGTCAGTGCTCCCACCACACGGCCAGCACTGTCAGTGCTGCCACCACACAGCCAGCACTCTCAGTGCTCCCTTCGACACAGCCAGCACTGCCAGTGCTTCCACCACACAGCCAGCACTGTCAGTGCTCCCACAACACAGCCTGCACTGCCAGTGCTCCCCCACATAGCCAGCACTGCAAGTGCTCCCCATACAGCCAGCACTGCCAGTGCTCCCCCACACAGCCAGCACTGTCAGTGCTCCCCACACAGCCAGCAATGTCAGTGCGCCCCCCACACAGCCAGCAGTGCAAGTGCACCCCCACACAGCCATCACTGTCAGTGCTACCACAACACAGCCAGCACTGTCACTGCTCCCCCACACAGCCAGCACTGTCAGTGCTCCCACCACACAGCCAGCACTGTCAGTGCTCCCACAAAACAGCCAGCACTGTCAGTGCTACCCCCACAGAGCCAGCACTGTCAGTGCTCCCATCACACAGCCAGCACTGTCAGTGCTCCCCCACACAGCCAGCACTGTCAGTGCTCCCCACACAGCCAGCACTGTCAGTGCTTCCCCACACAGCCAGCACAGTCAGTGCTCCCACCACACGCCAGCACTGTCAGTGCTCCCACCACACAGCCAGTACTGTCAGTGCTCCCACCACCCGGCCAGCACTGTCAGTGCTCCCCCACACAGCCAGCACTGTCAGTGCTCCCCACACAGCCAGCACTGTCAGTGCTTCCCCACACATCCAGCACAGTCAGTGCTCCCACCACACGGCTGCACTGTCAGTGCTCCCACCACACAGCCAGCACTGTCAGTGCTCCCACCACACGGCCAGCACTGTCAGTGCCCCCCCCCCCCACAGCCATCACTGCCAGTGCTCCCCACACAGCTAGCACTGCCAGCGCTCCCTCACCGACAGCCGGCACTGCCAGTGCTCCCTCACACAGCCAACACAGACAGCGCTCCCTCCCCCACAGCCAGCACTGTCAGTGCTTCCCCACACAGCCAGCACAGTCAGTGCTCCCACCACACGCCAGCACTGTCAGTGCTCCCACCACACAGCCAGCACTGTCAGTGCTCCCACCACCCGGCCAGCACTGTCAGTGCTCCCCCACACAGCCAGCACTGCCAGTGCTTCCACCACACAGCCAACACTGTCTGTGCTCCCACAACACAGCCTGCTCTGTCAGTGCTCCCCCACACTGCCACCACTGTCAGTGCTCCCCACACAGCCAGCACTGTCAGTGCTCCCCACACAGCCAGCACTGTCAGTGCTCTCAACACACAGCCAGCACTGTCATTGCTCCCTCACACAGCTAGCACTGTCAGTGCTCCCTCCACACAGCCAGCACTGTCAGTGCTCCCCCACACAACCAGCACTGTCAGTGCCCCCTGCACACAGCCAGCACTGTCAGTGCTCCCAACACAGAGCCAGCACTGTCAGTGCTCCCACCACACAGCCAGCATTGTCAGTGCTCCCACCACAAGCCAGCACTCTCAGTGCTCCCTTCCACACAGCCAGCACTCTCAGTGTTCCCTTCCACACAGCCAGCACTGCCAGTGCTCCCACCACACAGCCAGCACTGTCAGTGCTCCCACCACACAGCCAGCACTCTCAGTGCTCCCTTCCACGCAGCCAGCACTGCCAGTGCTCCCACCACACAGCCAGCACTGTCAGTGCTCCCACAACACAGCCAGCTCTGTCAGTGCTCCCCCACACTGCCAGCACTGTCAGTGCTCCCAACACACAGCCAGCACTGTCAGTGCTCCCACCACACAGCCAGCACTGTCAGTACTCTCACCACACAGGCAGCACTGCCAGTGCTCCCCCACACAGCCAGCACTGTCAGTGCTCCCCACACAGCCAGCACTGTCAGTGCTCCCCACACAGCCAGCACTGCCAGTGCTCCTCACACAGCCAGCACTGTCAGTGCTCCCCCCACACAGCCAGCACTGTCAATGCTCCCCCACACAGCCAGCACTGCCAGTGCTCCTCTCACACAGCCAGCACTGTCAGTGCTACCCACACAGCCAGCACTGTCAGTGCTCCCCACACAGCCAGCACTGTCAGTGCTCCCTACACACAGCCAGCACTGTCAGTGCTCTCAACACACAGCCAGCACTGTCAGTGCTCTCAACACACAGCCAGCACTGTCATTGCTCCCTCACACAGCCAGCACTGTCAGTGCTCCCTCCACACAACCAGCACTGTCAGTGCTCCCCCACACAGCCAGCACTGTCAGTGCCCCCCACACAGCCAGCACTGTCAGTGCTACCACAACACAGCCAGCACTGTCAGTGCACCCACCAAACAGCCAGCACTGTCAGTGCTCACCCACACAGCCAGCATTGTCAGTGCTCCCATTACACAGCCAGCACGGTCAGTGCTCCCCCACACAGCCAGCACTGTCAGTGCTCCCCACACAGCCAGCACTGTCAGTGCTTCCCCACACATCCAGCACAGTCAGTGCTCCCACCACACGGCAGCACTGTCAGTGCTCCCACCACACAGCCAGCACTGCCAGTGCTCCCACCACACGGCCAGCACTGTCAGTGCCCCCCCCCACAGCCATCACTGCCAGTGCTCCCCACACAGCTAGCACTGCCAGCGCTCCTTCACCGACAGCCGGCACTGCCAGTGCTCCCTCACACAGCCAACACAGACAGCGCTCCCTCCCCCACAGCCAGCACTGCCAGTGCTCCCACCACACAGCAAGCACTGTCAGTGCTCCCCCACACAGCCAGCACTGCAAGTGCTCCCCATACAGCCAGCACTGCCAGTGCTCCCCACACAGCCAGCACTGTCAGTGCTCCCCACACAGCCAGCACTGTCAGTGCGCCCCCCACACAGCCAGCAGTGCAAGTGCACCCCCCACACAGCCATCACTGTCAGGGCTACCACAACACAGCCAGCACTGTCAGTGCTCCCCCACACAGCCAGCACTGTCAGTGCTCCCACACACAGCCAGCACTGTCAGTGCTCCCACCAAACAGCCAGCACTGTCAGTGCTACCCCCACAGAGCCAGCACTGTCAGTGCTCCCATCACACAGCCAGCACTGTCAGTGCTCCCCCACACAGCCAGCACTGTCAGTGCTCCCCACACAGCCAGCACTGTCAGTGCTTCCCCACACAGCCAGCACAGTCAGTGCTCCCACCACACGCCAGCACTGTCAGTGCTCCCACCACACAGCCAGCACTGTCAGTGCTCCCACCACCCGGCCAGCACTGTCAGTGCTCCCCCACACAGACAGCACTTCCAGTGCTCCCCACACAGCTAGCAGTGCAAGTACTCCCCCCACACAGCCAGCACTGCCAGTGCTCCCCACAGAGCCAGCACTATCAGTGCTGCCCCACACAGCCAGCACTGTCAGTGCTCCCACCACACAGCCAGCACTGTCAGTGCTCCCACCACACAACCAGCACTGTCAGTGCTCCCCCCACACAGCCAGCACTGTCAGTGCTCCCACCACACAGCCAGCACAGTCAGTGCTCCCCCCACACAGCCAGCACTGTCAGTGGTCCCTACACACAGCCAGCAATGTCAGTGCTCCCGCCACACAGCCAGCACTGACAGTGCTCCCCCCAGTCAGCCAGCACTGTCAGTGCTCCTACTACGCAGCCAGCACTGTCAGTGCTCCCACCACACGGCCAGCACTGTCAGTGCTGCCACCACACAGCCAGCACTCTCAGTGCTCCCTTCGACACAGCCAGCACTGCCAGTGCTTCCACCACACAGCCAGCACTGTCAGTGCTCCCACAACACAGCCTGCACTGCCAGTGCTCCCCCACATAGCCAGCACTGCAAGTGCTCCCCATACAGCCAGCACTGCCAGTGCTCCCCCACACAGCCAGCACTGTCAGTGCTCCCCACACAGCCAGCAATGTCAGTGCGCCCCCCACACAGCCAGCAGTGCAAGTGCACCCCCACACAGCCATCACTGTCAGTGCTACCACAACACAGCCAGCACTGTCACTGCTCCCCCACACAGCCAGCACTGTCAGTGCTCCCACCACACAGCCAGCACTGTCAGTGCTCCCACAAAACAGCCAGCACTGTCAGTGCTACCCCCACAGAGCCAGCACTGTCAGTGCTCCCATCACACAGCCAGCACTGTCAGTGCTCCCCCACACAGCCAGCACTGTCAGTGCTCCCCACACAGCCAGCACTGTCAGTGCTTCCCCACACAGCCAGCACAGTCAGTGCTCCCACCACACGCCAGCACTGTCAGTGCTCCCACCACACAGCCAGTACTGTCAGTGCTCCCACCACCCGGCCAGCACTGTCAGTGCTCCCCCACACAGCCAGCACTGTCAGTGCTCCCCACACAGCCAGCACTGTCAGTGCTTCCCCACACATCCAGCACAGTCAGTGCTCCCACCACACGGCTGCACTGTCAGTGCTCCCACCACACAGCCAGCACTGTCAGTGCTCCCACCACACGGCCAGCACTGTCAGTGCCCCCCCCCCCACAGCCATCACTGCCAGTGCTCCCCACACAGCTAGCACTGCCAGCGCTCCCTCACCGACAGCCGGCACTGCCAGTGCTCCCTCACACAGCCAACACAGACAGCGCTCCCTCCCCCACAGCCAGCACTGCCAGTGCTCCCACCACACAGCAAGCACTGTCAGTGCTCCCCCACACAGCCAGCACTGCAAGTGCCCCCCATACAGCCAGCACTGCCAGTGCTCCCCACACAGCCAGCACTGTCAGTGCTCCCCACACAGCCAGCACTGTCAGTGCGCCCCCCACACAGCCAGCAGTGCAAGTGCACCCCCCACACAGCCATCACTGTCAGGGCTACCACAACACAGCCAGCACTGTCAGTGCTCCCCCACACAGCCAGCACTGTCAGTGCTCCCACACACAGCCAGCACTGTCAGTGCTCCCACCAAACAGCCAGCACTGTCAGTGCTACCCCCACAGAGCCAGCACTGTCAGTGCTCCCATCACACAGCCAGCACTGTCAGTGCTCCCCCACACAGCCAGCACTGTCAGTGCTCCCCACATAGCCAACACTGTCAGTGCTTCCCCACACAGCCAGCACAGTCAGTGCTCCCACCACACGCCAGCACTGTCAGTGCTCCCACCACACAGCCAGCACTGTCAGTGCTCCCACCACCCGGCCAGCACTGTCAGTGGTCCCCCACACAGACAGCACTTCCAGTGCTCCCCACACAGCTAGCAGTGCAAGTACTCCCCCCACACAGCCAGCACTGCCAGTGCTCCCCACAGAGCCAGCACTATCAGTGCTGCCCCACACAGCCAGCACTGTCAGTGCTCCCACCACACAGCCAGCACTGTCAGTGCTCCCACCACACAACCAGCACTGTCAGTGCTCCCCCCACACAGCCAGCACTGTCAGTGCTCCCACCACACAGCCAGCACAGTCAGTGCACCCCCACACAGCCAGCACTGTCAGTGGTCCCTACACACAGCCAGCAATGTCAGTGCTCCCGCCACACAGCCAGCACTGACAGTGCTCCCCCCACTCAGCCAGCACTGTCAGTGCTCCCAACACACGGCCAGCACTGTCAGTGCTGCCACCACACAGCCAGCACTCTCAGTGCTCCCTTCGACACAGCCAGCACTGCCAGTGCTTCCACCACACAGCCAGCACTGTCAGTGCTCCCACAACACAGCCTGCACTGCCAGTGCTCCCACCACACAGCAAGCACTGTCAGTGCTCCCCACACAGCCAGCACTGCAAGTGCTCCCCATACAGCCAGCACTGCCAGTGCTCCCCCACACAGCCAGCACTGTCAGTGCTCCCCACACAGCCAGCAATGTCAGTGCGCCCCCCACACAGCCAGCAGTGCAAGTGCACCCCCCACACAGCCATCACTGTCAGTGCTACCACAACACAGCCAGCACTGTCACTGCTCCCCCACACAGCCAGCACTGTCGGTGCTCCCACCACTCAGCCAGCACTGTTAGTGCTCCCACAAAACAGCCAGCACTGTCAGTGCTACCCCCACAGAGCCAGCACTGTCAGTGCTCCCATCACACAGCCAGCACTGTCAGTGCTCCCCCACACAGCCAGCACTGTCAGTGCTCCCCACACAGCCAGCACTGTCAGTGCTTCCCCACACAGCCAGCACAGTCAGTGCTCCCACCACACGCCAGCACTGTCAGTGCTCCCACCACACAGCCAGCACTGTCAGTGCTCCCACCACCCGGCCAGCACTGTCAGTGCTCCCCCACACAGCCAGCACTGCCAGTGCTTCCACCACACAGCCAGCACTGTCTGTGCTCCCACAACACAGCCTGCTCTGTCAGTGCTCCCCCACACTGCCACCACTGTCAGTGCTCCCCACACAGCCAGCACTGTCAGTGCTCCCCACACAGCCAGCACTGTCAGTGCTCCCTACACACAGCCAGCACTGTCAGTGCTCTCAACACACAGCCAGCACTGTCAGTGCTCTCAACACACAGCCAGCACTGTCATTGCTCCCTCACACAGCCAGCACTGTCAGTGCTCCCTCCACACAGCCAGCACTGTCAGTGCTCCCCCACACAACCAGCACTGTCAGTGCCCCCTGCACACAGCCAGCACTGTCAGTGCTCCCAACACAGAGCCAGCACTGTCAGTGCTCCCACCACACAGCCAGCATTGTCAGTGCTCCCACCACAAGCCAGCACTCTCAGTGCTCCCTTCCACACAGCCAGCACTCTCAGTGTTCCCTTCCACACAGCCAGCACTGCCAGTGCTCCCACCACACAGCCAGCACTGTCAGTGCTCCCACCACACAGCCAGCACTCTCAGTGCTCCCTTCCACGCAGCCAGCACTGCCAGTGCTCCCACCACACAGCCAGCACTGTCAGTGCTCCCACAACACAGCCAGCTCTGTCAGTGCTCCCCCACACTGCCAGCACTGTCAGTGCTCCCCACACAGCCAGCACTGTCAGTGCTCCCAACACACAGCCAAGCACTGTCAGTGCTCCCACCACACAGCCAGCACTGTCAGTACTCTCACCACACAGGCAGCACTGCCAGTGCTCCCCCACACAGCCAGCACTGTCAGTGCTCCCCACACAGCCAGCACTGTCAGTGCTCCCCACACAGCCAGCACTGCCAGTGCTCCTCACACAGCCAGCACTGTCAGTGCTCCCCCCACACAGCCAGCACTGTCAATGCTCCCCCACACAGCCAGCACTGCCAGTGCTCCTCTCACACAGCCAGCACTGTCAGTGCTACCTCACAAAGCCAGCACTGCCAGCGCTCCCTCCCCGACAGCCGGCAGTGCCAGTCCTCCCTCACACAGCCAACACAGCCAGCGCTTCCTCCCCCAAAGCCAGCACTGCCAGTGTTCCCACCACACAGCAAGCACTGTAAGTGCTCCCCCACACAGCCAGCACTGCATATGCTCCCCCATACAGCCAGCACTGCCAGTGCTCCCCCACACAGCCAGCACTGTCAGTGCTCCCCCACACAGCCAGCACTGTCAGTGCTCCCCCACACAGCAAGCACTGTCAGTGCTCCTCCACACAGCCAGCACTGTCAGTGCTCCCCACACAGCAAGCACTGTCAGTGCTCCCCCACACAGCCAGCACTGTCAGTGCTCCACCACACAGCCAGCACTGTCAGTGCTCCCACCACACAGCCAGCACTGTCAGTACTCTCACCACACAGGCAGCACTGCCAGTGCTCCCCCACACAGCCAGCACTGTCAGTGCTCCCCACACAGCCAGCACTGTCAGTGCTCCCCACACAGCCAGCACTGCCAGTGCTCCTCACACAGCCAGCACTGTCAGTGCTCCCCCACACAGCCAGCACTGTCAATGCTCCCCCACACAGCCAGCACTGCCAGTGCTCCTCTCACACAGCCAGCACTGTCAGTGCTACCTCACAAAGCCAGCACTGCCAGCGCTCCCTCCCCGACAGCCGGCAGTGCCAGTCCTCCCTCACACAGCCAACACAGCCAGCGCTTCCTCCCCCAAAGCCAGCACTGCCAGTGTTCCCCCCACACAGCAAGCACTGTAAGTGCTCCCCCACACAGCCAGCACTGCATATGCTCCGCCATACAGCCAGCACTGCCAGTGCTCCCCCACACAGCCAGCACTGTCAGTGCTCCCCCACACAGCAAGCACTGTCAGTGCTCCTCCACACAGCCAGCACTGTCAGTGCTCCCCCACACAGCAAGCACTGTCAGTGCTCCCCCACACAGCCAGCACTGTCAGTGCTCCACCACACAGCCAGCACTGTCAGTGCCCCTACCACACAGCCAGCACTGTCAGTGATCCCCCCACACAGCCAGCACTGCCAGTTCTCCTCTCACACAGCCAGAACTGCAAGTGCTCCCTCACAAAGCCAGCACTGCCAGCGCACCCTCCCCGACAGCCGGCACTGCCAGTGCTCCCTCACACAGCCAGCACTGCCAGTGCTCCTACCACGCAGCCAGCACTGACAGTGCTCCCCTCACAGCCAGAACTGCCTGTGCTCCCCTCACAGCCAGCACTGCCAGTGCTCCCCTCACAGCCAGCACTGCCAGTGCTTCCCTCACAGCCAGCAATGTCAGTGCTCCCTCACACAGCCAGCACTGCCAGTGCTCCCTCACGTAGCCAGCACTGCCAGCGCTTCCGCCCCGACAGCCAGCACTGCCAGTGCTCCCTCACACAGCCAGCACAGCCAGCGCTCCCTCCCCCACAGCCTGCACTGTCGGTGCTCCCCCACACAACCAGCACTGTCAGTGTTCCCCACACAGCTAGCAATGCAAGTGCTCCCCCCACACAGCCAGCACTGCCAGTTCTCCCCACAGAGCCAGGACTATCAGTGCTGCCCCACACAGCCAGCACTGTCAGTGCTCCCACCACACAGCCAGCACTGTCAGTGCTCCCACCACACCACCAGAAATGTCAGTGCTCCCCCCACACAGCCAGCACTGTCAGTGCTCCCACCACAGCCAGAACTGTCAGTGCTCCCCCCACACAGCCAGCACTGTCAGTGGTCCCTACACACAGCCAGCAATGTCAGTGCTCCCGCCACACAGCCAGCACTGACAGTGCTCCCCCCACTCAGCCAGCACTGTCAGTGCTCCTACTACGCAGCCAGCACTGTCAGTGCTCCCACCACACGGCCAGCACTCTCAGTGCTCCCTTCCAAACAGCCATCACTGCCAGTGCTCCCACCACACAGCCAGCACTGTCAGTGCTCCCACAACACAGCCCGCTCTGTCAGTGCTCCCCACACACTGCCAGCACTGTCAGTGCTCCGCACACAGCCAGCACTGTCAGTGCTCTCAACACACAGCCAGCACTGTCAGTGCTCTCAACACACAGCCAGCACTGTCAGTGCTCCCTCACACAGCCAGCACTGTCAGTGCTCCCACCACACAGCCAGCACTGTCAGTGCTCCCCCACACAGCCAGCACTGTCAGTGCCCCCTGCACACAGCCAGCACTGTCAGTGCTCCCAACACAGAGCCAGCACTGTCAGTGCTCCCACAACACAGCCTGCTCTGTCAGTGCTCCCCACACTGCCACCACTGTCAGTGCTCCCCACACAGCCAGCACTGTCAGTGCTCCCCACACAGCCAGCACTGTCAGTGCTCCCTACACACAGCCAGCACTGTCAGTGCTCTCAACACACAGCCAGCACTGTCAGTGCTCTCAACACACAGCCAGCACTGTCATTGCTCCCTCACACAGCCAGCACTGTCAGTGCTCCCTCCACACAGCCAGCACTGTCAGTGCTCCCCCACACAACCAGCACTGTCAGTGCCCCCTGCACACAGCCAGCACTGTCAGTGCTCCCAACACAGAGCCAGCACTGTCAGTGCTCCCACCATTCAGCCAGCACTGTCAGTACTCTCACCACACAGGCAGCACTGCCAGTGCTCCCCCACACAGCCAGCACTGTCAGTGCTCCCCACACAGCCAGCACTGTCAGTGCTCCCCACACAGCCAGCACTGCCAGTGCTCCTCACACAGCCAGCACTGTCAGTGCTCCCCCCACACAGCCAGCACTGTCAATGCTCCCCCACACAGCCAGCACTGCCAGTGCTCCTCTCACACAGCCAGCACTGTCAGTGCTACCTCACAAAGCCAGCACTGCCAGCGCTCCCTCCCCGACAGCCGGCAGTGCCAGTCCTCCCTCACACAGCCAACACAGCCAGCGCTTCCTCCCCCAAAGCCAGCACTGCCAGTGTTCCCACCACACAGCAAGCACTGTAAGTGCTCCCCCACACAGCCAGCACTGCATATGCTCCCCCATACAGCCAGCACTGCCAGTGCTCCCCCACACAGCCAGCACTGTCAGTGCTCCCCCACACAGCCAGCACTGTCAGTGCTCCCCCACACAGCAAGCACTGTCAGTGCTCCTCCACACAGCCAGCACTGTCAGTGCTCCCCCACACAGCAAGCACTGTCAGTGCTCCCCCACACAGCCAGCACTGTCAGTGCTCCACCACACAGCCAGCACTGTCAGTGCTCCCACCACACAGCCAGCACTGTCAGTACTCTCACCACACAGGCAGCACTGCCAGTGCTCCCCCACACAGCCAGCACTGTCAGTGCTCCCCACACAGCCAGCACTGTCAGTGCTCCCCACACAGCCAGCACTGCCAGTGCTCCTCACACAGCCAGCACTGTCAGTGCTCCCCCCACACAGCCAGCACTGTCAATGCTCCCCCACACAGCCAGCACTGCCAGTGCTCCTCTCACACAGCCAGCACTGTCAGTGCTACCTCACAAAGCCAGCACTGCCAGCGCTCCCTCCCCGACAGCCGGCAGTGCCAGTCCTCCCTCACACAGCCAACACAGCCAGCGCTTCCTCCCCCAAAGCCAGCACTGCCAGTGTTCCCACCACACAGCAAGCACTGTAAGTGCTCCCCCACACAGCCAGCACTGCATATGCTCCCCCATACAGCCAGCACTGCCAGTGCTCCCCCACACAGCCAGCACTGTCAGTGCTCCCCCACACAGCCAGCACTGTCAGTGCTCCCCCACACAGCAAGCACTGTCAGTGCTCCTCCACACAGCCAGCACTGTCAGTGCTCCCCCACACAGCAAGCACTGTCAGTGCTCCCCCACACAGCCAGCACTGTCAGTGCTCCACCACACAGCCAGCACTGTCAGTGCGCCCACCACACAGCCAGCACTGTCAGTGATCCCCCCACACAGCCAGCACTGCCAGTTCTCCTCTCACACAGCCAGCACTGCAAGTGCTCCCTCACAAAGCCAGCACTGCCAGCGCACCCTCCCCGACAGCCGGCACTGCCAGTGCTCCCTCACACAGCCAGCACTGCCAGTGCTCCTACCACGCAGCCAGCACTGACAGTGCTCCCCTCACAGCCAGAACTGCCTGTGCTCCCCTCACAGCCAGCACTGCCAGTGCTCCCCTCACAGCCAGCACTGCCAGTGCTTCCCTCACAGCCAGCAATGTCAGTGCTCCCTCACACAGCCAGCACTGCCAGTGCTCCCTCACGTAGCCAGCACTGCCAGCGCTTCCGCCCCGACAGCCAGCACTGCCAGTGCTCCCTCACACAGCCAGCACTGTCAGTGCTCCCCACACAGCCAGCACTGTCAGTGCTCCCCACACAGCCAGCACTGCCAGTGCTCCTCACACAGCCAGCACTGTCAGTGCTCCCCCCACACAGCCAGCACTGTCAATGCTCCCCCACACAGCCAGCACTGCCAGTGCTCCTCTCACACAGCCAGCACTGTCAGTGCTACCTCACAAAGCCAGCACTGCCAGCGCTCCCTCCCCGACAGCCGGCAGTGCCAGTCCTCCCTCACACAGCCAACACAGCCAGCGCTTCCTCCCCCAAAGCCAGCACTGCCAGTGTTCCCACCACACAGCAAGCACTGTAAGTGCTCCCCCACACAGCCAGCACTGCATATGCTCCCCCATACAGCCAGCACTGCCAGTGCTCCCCCACACAGCCAGCACTGTCAGTGCTCCCCCACACAGCCAGCACTGTCAGTGCTCCCCCACACAGCAAGCACTGTCAGTTCTCCTCCACACAGCCAGCACTGTCAGTGCTCCCCCACACAGCAAGCACTGTCAGTGCTCCCCCACACAGCCAGCACTGTCAGTGCTCCACCACACAGCCAGCACTGTCAGTGCGCCCACCACACAGCCAGCACTGTCAGTGATCCCCCCACACAGCCAGCACTGCCAGTTCTCCTCTCACACAGCCAGCACTGCAAGTGCTCCCTCACAAAGCCAGCACTGCCAGCGCACCCTCCCCGACAGCCGGCACTGCCAGTGCTCCCTCACACAGCCAGCACTGCCAGTGCTCCTACCACGCAGCCAGCACTGACAGTGCTCCCCTCACAGCCAGAACTGCCTGTGCTCCCCTCACAGCCAGCACTGCCAGTGCTTCCCTCACAGCCAGCACTGCCAGTGCTTCCCTCACAGCCAGCAATGTCAGTGCTCCCTCACACAGCCAGCACTGCCAGTGCTCCCTCACGTAGCCAGCACTGCCAGCGCTTCCGCCCCGACAGCCAGCACTGCCAGTGCTCCCTCACACAGCCAGCACAGCCAGCGCTCCCTCCCCCACAGCCTGCACTGTCAGTGCTCCCCCACACAACCAGCACTGTCAGTGTTCCCCACACAGCTAGCAATGCAAGTGCTCCCCCCACACAGCCAGCACTGCCAGTTCTCCCCACAGAGCCAGCACTATCAGTGCTGCCCCACACAGCCAGCACTGTCAGTGCTCCCACCACACAGCCAGCACTGTCAGTGCTCCCACCACACAACCAGAAATGTCAGTGCTCCCCCCACACAGCCAGCACTGTCAGTGCTCCCACCACAGCCAGAACTGTCAGTGCTCCCCCCACACAGCCAGCACTGTCAGTGGTCCCTACGCACAGCCAGCAATGTCAGTGCTCCCGCCACACAGCCAGCACTGACAGTGCTCCCCCCACTCAGCCAGCACTGTCAGTGCTCCTACTACGCAGCCAGCACTGTCAGTGCTCCCACCACACGGCCAGCACTGTCAGTGCTCACACCACACAGCCAGCACTCTCAGTGTTCCCTTCCAAATAGCCATCACTGCCAGTGCTCCCACCACACAGCCAGCACTGTCAGTGCTCCCACAACACAGCCCGCTCTGTCAGTGCTCCCCACACACTGCCAGCACTGTCAGTGCTCCCCACACAGCCAGCACTGTCAGTGCTCCGCAAAAAACCAGCACAGTCAGTGCTCCCTACACACAGCCAGCACTGTCAGTGCTCTCAACACACAGCCAGCACTGTCAGTGCTCTCAACACACAGCCAGCACTGTCAGTGCTCACTCACACAGCCAGCACTGTCAGTGCTCCCACCACACAGCAGCACTGTCAGTGCTCCCCCACACAGCCAGCACTGTCAGTGCCCCCTGCACACAGCCAGCACTGTCAGTGCTCCCAACACAGAGCCAGCACTGTCGGTGATCCCACAACACAGCCTGCTCTGTCAGTGCTCCCCACACTGCCACCACTGTCAGTGCTCCCCACACAGCCAGCACTGTCAGTGCTCTCCACACAGCCAGCACTGTCAGTGCTCCCTACACACAGCCAGCACTGTCAGTGCTCTCAACACACAGCCAGCACTGTCAGTGCTCTCAACACACAGCCAGCACTGTCATTGCTCCCTCACACAGCCAGCACTGTCAGTGCTCCCTCCACACAGCCAGCACTGTCAGTGCTCCCCCACACAACCAGCACTGTCAGTGCCCCCTGCACACAGCCAGCACTGTCAGTGCTCCCAACACAGAGCCAGCACTGTCAGTGCTCCCACCACACAGCCAGCATTGTCAGTGCTCCCACCACAAGCCAGCACTCTCAGTGCTCCCTTCCACACAGCCAGCACTCTCAGTGTTCCCTTCCACACAGCCAGCACTGCCAGTGCTCCCACCACACAGCCAGCACTGTCAGTGCTCCCACAACACAGCCAGCTCTGCCAGTGCTCCCCCACACTGCCAGCACTGTCAGTGCTCCCCACACAGCCAGCACTGTCAGTGCTCCCAACACACAGCCAGCACTGTCAGTGCTCCCACCACACAGCCAGCACTGTCAGTACTCTCAACACACAGGCAGCACTGCCAGTGCTCCCCCACACAGCCAGCACTGTCAGTGCTCCCCACACAGCCAGCACTGTCAGTGCTCCCCACACAGCCAGCACTGCCAGTGCTCCTCACACAGCCAGCACTGTCAGTGCTCCCCCCACACAGCCAGCACTGTCAATGCTCCCCCACACAGCCAGCACTGCCAGTGCTCCTCTCACACAGCCAGCACTGTCAGTGCTTCCTCACAAAGCCAGCACTGCCAGCGCTCCCTCCCCGACAGCCGGCAGTGCCAGTCCTCCCTCACACAGCCAACACAGCCAGCGCTTCCTCCCCCAAAGCCAGCACTGCCAGTGTTCCCACCACACAGCAAGCACTGTAAGTGCTCCCCCACACAGCCAGCACTGCATATGCTCCCCCATACAGCCAGCACTGCCAGTGCTCACCCACACAGCCAGCACTGTCAGTGCTCCCCCACACAGCCAGCACTGTCAGTGCTCCCCCACACAGCAAGCACTGTCAGTGCTCCTCCACACAGCCAGCACTGTCAGTGCTCCCCCGCACAGCAAGCACTGTCAGTGCTCCCCCACACAGCCAGCACTGTCAGTGCTCCACCACACAGCCAGCACTGTCAGTGCTCCCACCACACAGCCAGCACTGTCAGTACTCTCACCACACAGGCAGCACTGCCAGTGCTCCCCCACACAGCCAGCACTGTCAGTGCTCCCCACACAGCCAGCACTGTCAGTGCTCCCCACACAGCCAGCACTGCCAGTGCTCCTCACACAGCCAGCACTGTCAGTGCTCCCCCCACACAGCCAGCACTGTCAATGCTCCCCCACACAGCCAGCACTGCCAGTGCTCCTCTCACACAGCCAGCACTGTCAGTGCTACCTCACAAAGCCAGCACTGCCAGCGCTCCCTCCCCGACAGCCGGCAGTGCCAGTCCTCCCTCACACAGCCAACACAGCCAGCGCTTCCTCCCCCAAAGCCAGCACTGCCAGTGTTCCCACCACACAGCAAGCACTGTAAGTGCTCCCCCACACAGCCAGCACTGCATATGCTCCCCCATACAGCCAGCACTGCCAGTGCTCCCCCACACAGCCAGCACTGTCAGTGCTCCCCCACACAGCCAGCACTGTCAGTGCTCCCCCACACAGCAAGCACTGTCAGTGCTCCTCCACACAGCCAGCACTGTCAGTGCTCCCCCACACAGCCAGCACTGTCAGTGCTCCCCCACACAGCCAGCACTGTCAGTGCTCCACCACACAGCCAGCACTGTCAGTGCGCCCACCACACAGCCAGCACTGTCAGTGATCCCCCACACAGCCAGCACTGCCAGTTCTCCTCTCACACAGCCAGCACTGCAAGTGCTCCCTCACAAAGCCAGCACTGCCAGCGCACCCTCCCCGACAGCCGGCACTGCCAGTGCTCCCTCACACAGCCAGCACTGCCAGTGCTCCTACCACGCAGCCAGCACTGACAGTGCTCCCCTCACAGCCAGAACTGCCTGTGCTCCCCTCACAGCCAGCACTGCCAGTGCTCCCCTCACAGCCAGCACTGCCAGTTCTTCCCTCACAGCCAGCAATGTCAGTGCTCCCTCACACAGCCAGCACTGCCAGTGCTCCCTCACGTAGCCAGCACTGCCAGCGCTTCCGCCCCGACAGCCAGCACTGCCAGTGCTCCCTCACACAGCCAGCACAGCCAGCGCTCCCTCCCCCACAGCCTGCACTGTCAGTGCTCCCCCACACAACCAGCACTGTCAGTGTTCCCCACACAGCTAGCAATGCAAGTGCTCCCCCCACACAGCCAGCACTGCCAGTTCTCCCCACAGAGCCAGCACTATCAGTGCTGCCCCACACAGCCAGCACTGTCAGTGCTCCCACCACACAGCCAGCACTGTCAGTGCTCCCACCACACAACCAGAAATGTCAGTGCTCCCCCCACACAGCCAGCACTGTCAGTGCTCCCACCACAGCCAGAACTGTCAGTGCTCCCCCCACACAGCCAGCACTGTCAGTGGTCCCTACACACAGCCAGCAATGTCTGTGCTCCCGCCACACAGCCAGCACTGACAGTGCTCCCCCCACTCAGCCAGCACTGTCAGTGCTCCTACTACGCAGCCAGCACTGTCAGTGCTCCCACCACACGGCCAGCACTGTCAGTGCTCCCACCACACAGCCAGCACTCTCAGTGCTCCCTTCCAAACAGCCATCACTGCCAGTGCTCCCACCACACAGCCAGCACTGTCAGTGCTCCCACAACACAGCCCGCTCTGTCAGTGCTCCCCACACACTGCCAGCACTGTCAGTGCTCCCCACACAGCCAGCACTGTCAGTGCTCCGCAAAAAACCAGCACAGTCAGTGCTCCCTACACACAGCCAGCACTGTCAGTGCTCTCAACACACAGCCAGCACTGTCAGTGCTCTCAACACACAGCCAGCACTGTCAGTGCTCCCTCACACAGCCAGCACTGTCAGTGCTCCCACCACACAGCCAGCACTGTCAGTGCTCCCCCACACAGCCAGCACTGTCAGTGCCCCCTGCACACAGCCAGCACTGTCAGTGCTCCCAACACAGAGCCAGCACTGTCAGTGCTCCCACCAAACAGCCAGCACTGTCAGTGCTCCCACCACACAGCCAGCACTGTCAGTGCTCCCTTCCACACAGCCAGCACTGCCAGTGCTCCCACCACACAGCCAGCACTGTCAGTGCTCCCACAACACAGCCAGCCCTGTCAGTGCTCCCCCCACACTGCCAGCACTGTCTGTGCTCCCCACACAGCCAGCACTGTCAGTGCTCCCAACACACAGCCAGCACGGTCAGTGCTCCCTCACACAGCCAGAACAGCCAGCGCTCCCACCACACAGCCAGCACTGTCAGTGCTCTCAACACACAGCCAGCACTGTCAGTGCTCTCAACACACAGCCAGCACTCTCAGTGCTCATTCACACAGCCAGCACTGTCAGTGCTCCCACCACACAGCCAGCACTGTCAGTGCTCCCCCACACATCCAGCACTGTCAGTGCCCCCAGCACACAGCCAGCACTGTCAGTGCTCCCAACACAGAGCCAGCACTGTCAGTGCTCCCACCACACAGCCAGCACTGTCAGTGCTCCCACCACACAGCCAGCACTCTCAGTGCTCCCTTCCGCACAGCCAGCACTGCCAGTGCTCCCACCACACAGCCAGCACTGTCAGTGCTCCCACAACACAGCCAGCCCTGTCAGTGCTCACCCCACACTGCCAGCACTGTCAGTGCTCCCCACACAGCCAGCACTGTCAGTGCTCCCAACACACAGCCAGCACGGTCAGTGCTCCCTCACACAGCCAGAACAGCCAGCGCTCCCAGCACACAGCCAGCACTGTCAGTGCTCCCCCCACAGCCAGCACTGCCAGTGCTCCCACCACACAGCCAGCACTGTCAGTGCTCCCCCACACAGCCAGCACTGTCAGTGCTCCCCCACACAGCCAGCACTGTCAGTGCTGCCACCACACAGCCAGCACTGGCAGTGCTCCCACCTCACAGCCTGCACTGCCAGTGCTCCCCTCCACACAGACAGCACCGTCAATACTCCCCTGCACCAGCAGTGCTCCCCTCCATCGACAGCACTGCCAGTGCTCCCCTTCACATCCAGCGCTCCCACAGCCTACTCTGCCAGTGCTCCCACCCAAGGCCATCACTGCCAGTGCTCCTCCCACAGCCAACACTGCCAGTGCTCCCCACAGCCTACTCTGCCAGGGCTCTCCTCCAAAGACAGCACTGCCAGTGCTCCTCCCACATCCAGCACTGCCAGTGCTCCTCACAGCCAGCAATCTCAGAGCTCCACCCCACAACCAGCAGTGCCAGTGCTCCCCTTCACAGCCAGCACTGCCAATGCTCCCCACAGCCTGCACTGCCAGTTCTGCCCCCCACACAGCCAGCATTGCCACTGCTCTCCAAAACCAGCACTGTCAGAGCTCCTCCCCACACCCAGCACTAACAATGCTCCCCACGGCCAGCATTGCCAGTGCTCCCATTCACACAGCAACCACTGCCAGTGCTCCCTCCACAGCCAACACTGCTAGTGCTCCCCATACAGCCAGCACTGCCAGTTCTGCCGTCCTCCCACACCCAGCATTGCCAGTGCTCCCATTCACACAGCCACCACTGCCAGTGCTCACTCCACAGTCAACACTGCCAGTGTTCCCCACAGCCAGCACTGCCAATGCTTCCCTCACAGCCAGCAATGTCAGTGCTCCCTCACACAGCCAGCACTTCCAGTGCTCCCTCACATAGCCAGCACTGCCAGCGCTCCCGCCCCGACAGCCAGCACTGCCAGTGCTCCCTCACACAGCCAGCACAGCCAGCGCTCCCTCCCCAACAGCCTGCACTGTCAGTGCTCCCCCACACAACCAGCACTGTCAGTGTTCCCCACACAGCTAGCAATGCAAGTGCTCCCCCCACACAGCCAGCACTGCCAGTGCTCCCCACAGAGCCAGCACTATCAGTGCTGCCCCACACAGCCAGCACTGTCAGTGCTCCCACCACACAGCCAGCACTGTCAGTGCTCCCACCACACAACCAGAAATGTCAGTGCTCCCCCCACACAGCCAGCACTGTCAGTGCTCCCACCACAGCCAGAACTGTCAGTGCTCCCCCCACACAGCCAGCAATGTCAGTGCTCCCTCACACAGCCAGCACTGCCAGTGCTCCCTCACGTAGCCAGCACTGCCAGCGCTTCCGCCCCGACAGCCAGCACTGCCAGTGCTCCCTCACACAGCCAGCACAGCCAGCGCTCCCTCCCCCACAGCCTGCACTGTCAGTGCTCCCCCACACAACCAGCACTGTCAGTGTTCCCCACACAGCTAGCAATGCAAGTGCTCCCCCCACACAGCCAGCACTGCCAGTTCTCCCCACAGAGCCAGCACTATCAGTGCTGCCCCACACAGCCAGCACTGTCAGTGCTCCCACCACACAGCCAGCACTGTCAGTGCTCCCACCACACAACCAGAAATGTCAGTGCTCCCCCCACACAGCCAGCACTGTCAGTGCTCCCACCACAGCCAGAACTGTCAGTGCTCCCCCCACACAGCCAGCACTGTCAGTGGTCCCTACACACAGCCAGCAATGTCTGTGCTCCCGCCACACAGCCAGCACTGACAGTGCTCCCCCCACTCAGCCAGCACTGTCAGTGCTCCTACTACGCAGCCAGCACTGTCAGTGCTCCCACCACACGGCCAGCACTGTCAGTGCTCCCACCACACAGCCAGCACTCTCAGTGCTCCCTTCCAAACAACCATCACTGCCAGTGCTCCCACCACACAGCCAGCACTGTCAGTGCTCCCACAACACAGCCCGCTCTGTCAGTGCTCCCCACACACTGCCAGCACTGTCAGTGCTCCCCACACAGCCAGCACTGTCAGTGCTCCGCAAAAAACCAGCACAGTCAGTGCTCCCTACACACAGCCAGCACTGTCAGTGCTCTCAACACACAGCCAGCACTGTCAGTGCTCTCAACACACAGCCAGCACTGTCAGTGCTCCCTCACACAGCCAGCACTGTCAGTGCTCCCACCACACAGCCAGCACTGTCAGTGCTCCCCCACACAGCCAGCACTGTCAGTGCCCCCTGCACACAGCCAGCACTGTCAGTGCTCCCAACACAGAGCCAGCACTGTCAGTGCTCCCACCAAACAGCCAGCACTGTCAGTGCTCCCACCACACAGCCAGCACTGTCAGTGCTCCCTTCCACACAGCCAGCACTGCCAGTGCTCCCACCACACAGCCAGCACTGTCAGTGCTCCCACAACACAGCCAGCCCTGTCAGTGCTCCCCCCACACTGCCAGCACTGTCTGTGCTCCCCACACAGCCAGCACTGTCAGTGCTCCCTCACACAGCCAGAACAGCCAGCGCTCCCACCACACAGCCAGCACTGTCAGTGCTCTCAACACACAGCCAGCACTGTCAGTGCTCTCAACACACAGCCAGCACTCTCAGTGCTCATTCACACAGCCAGCACTGTCAGTGCTCCCACCACACAGCCAGCACTGTCAGTGCTCCCCCACACATCCAGCACTGTCAGTGCCCCCAGCACACAGCCAGCACTGTCAGTGCTCCCAACACAGAGCCAGCACTGTCAGTGCTCCCACCACACAGCCAGCACTGTCAGTGCTCCCACCACACAGCCAGCACTCTCAGTGCTCCCTTCCGCACAGCCAGCACTGCCAGTGCTCCCACCACACAGCCAGCACTGTCAGTGCTCCCACAACACAGCCAGCCCTGTCAGTGCTCACCCCACACTGCCAGCACTGTCAGTGCTCCCCACACAGCCAGCACTGTCAGTGCTCCCAACACACAGCCAGCACGGTCAGTGCTCCCTCACACAGCCAGAACAGCCAGCGCTCCCAGCACACAGCCAGCACTGTCAGTGCTCCCCCCACAGCCAGCACTGCCAGTGCTCCCACCACACAGCCAGCACTGTCAGTGCTCCCCCACACAGCCAGCACTGTCAGTGCTCCCCCACACAGCCAGCACTGTCAGTGCTGCCACCACACAGCCAGCACTGGCAGTGCTCCCACCTCACAGCCTGCACTGCCAGTGCTCCCCTCCACACAGACAGCACCGTCAATACTCCCCTGCACCAGCAGTGCTCCCCTCCATCGACAGCACTGCCAGTGCTCCCCTTCACATCCAGCGCTCCCACAGCCTACTCTGCCAGTGCTCCCACCCAAGGCCATCACTGCCAGTGCTCCTCCCACAGCCAACACTGCCAGTGCTCCCCACAGCCTACTCTGCCAGGGCTCTCCTCCAAAGACAGCACTGCCAGTGCTCCTCCCACATCCAGCACTGCCAGTGCTCCTCACAGCCAGCAATCTCAGAGCTCCACCCCACAACCAGCAGTGCCAGTGCTCCCCTTCACAGCCAGCACTGCCAATGCTCCCCACAGCCTGCACTGCCAGTTCTGCCCCCCACACAGCCAGCATTGCCACTGCTCTCCAAAACCAGCACTGTCAGAGCTCCTCCCCACACCCAGCACTAACAATGCTCCCCACGGCCAGCATTGCCAGTGCTCCCATTCACACAGCAACCACTGCCAGTGCTCCCTCCACAGCCAACACTGCTAGTGCTCCCCATACAGCCAGCACTGCCAGTTCTGCCGTCCTCCCACACCCAGCATTGCCAGTGCTCCCATTCACACAGCCACCACTGCCAGTGCTCACTCCACAGTCAACACTGCCAGTGTTCCCCACAGCCAGCACTGCCAATGCTTCCCTCACAGCCAGCAATGTCAGTGCTCCCTCACACAGCCAGCACTTCCAGTGCTCCCTCACATAGCCAGCACTGCCAGCGCTCCCGCCCCGACAGCCAGCACTGCCAGTGCTCCCTCACACAGCCAGCACAGCCAGCGCTCCCTCCCCAACAGCCTGCACTGTCAGTGCTCCCCCACACAACCAGCACTGTCAGTGTTCCCCACACAGCTAGCAATGCAAGTGCTCCCCCCACACAGCCAGCACTGCCAGTGCTCCCCACAGAGCCAGCACTATCAGTGCTGCCCCACACAGCCAGCACTGTCAGTGCTCCCACCACACAGCCAGCACTGTCAGTGCTCCCACCACACAACCAGAAATGTCAGTGCTCCCCCCACACAGCCAGCACTGTCAGTGCTCCCACCACAGCCAGAACTGTCAGTGCTCCCCCCACACAGCCAGCACTGTCAGTGGTCCCTACGCACAGCCAGCAATGTCAGTGCTCCCGCCACACAGCCAGCACTGACAGTGCTCCCCCACTCAGCCAGCACTGTCAGTGCTCCTACTACGCAGCCAGCACTGTCAGTGCTCCCACCACACGGCCAGCACTGTCAGTGCTCCCACCACACAGCCAGCACTCTCAGTGCTCCCTTCCAAACAGCCATCACTGCCAGTGCTCCCACCACACAGCCAGCACTGTCAGTGCTGCCACAACACAGCCCGCTCTGTCAGTGCTCCCCACACACTGCCAGCACTGTCAGTGCTCCCCACACAGCCAGCACTGTCAGTGCTCCCCACACAGCCAGCACAGTCAGTGCTCCCTACACACAGCCAGCACTGTCAGTGCTCTCAACACACAGCCAGCACTGTCAGTGCTCTCAACACACAGCCAGCACTGTCAGTGCTCCCTCACACAGCCAGCACTGCCAGTTCTCCCACCACACAGCCAGCACTGTCAGTGCTCCCCCACACAGCCAGCACTGTCAGTGCTCCCACCACACAGCCAGCACTGTCAGTGCTCCCACCACACAGCCAGCACTCTCAGTGCTCCCTTCCACACAGCCAGCACTGGCAGTGCTCCCACCACACAGCCAGCACTGTCAGTGCTCCCACAACACAGCTAGCCCTGTCAGTGCTCCCCCCACACTGCCAGCACTGTCAGTGCTCCCCACACAGCCAGCACTGTCAGTGCTCCCAACACACAGCCAGCACGGTCAGTGCTCCCTCACACAGCCAGAACAGCCAGCGCTCCCACCACACAGCTAGCACTGTCAGTGCTCTCAACACACAGCCAGCACTGTCAGTGCTCTCAACACACAGCCAGCACTGTCAGTGCTCCCTCACACAGCCAGCACTGTCAGTGCTCCCACCACACAGCCAGCACTGTCAGTGCTCCCCACACAGCCAGCACTGTCAGTGCCCCCTGCACACAGCCAGCACTGTCAGTGCTCCGCAAACAGCCAGCACAGTCAGTGCTCCCTACACACAGCCAGCACTGTCAGTGCTCTCAACACACAGCCAGCACTGTCAGTGCTCTCAACACACAGCCAGCACTGTCAGTGCTCCCTCACACAGCCAGCACTGTCAGTGCTCCCACCACACAGCCAGCACTGTCAGTGCTCCCCCACACAGCCAGCACTGTCAGTGCCCCCTGCACACAGCCAGCACTGTCAGTGCTCCCAACACAGAGCCAGCACTGTCAGTGCTCCCACCAAACAGCCAGCACTGTCAGTGCTCCCACCACACAGCCAGCACTGTCAGTGCTCCCTTCCACACAGCCAGCACTGCCAGTGCTCCCACCACACAGCCAGCACTGTCAGTGCTCCCACAACACAGCCAGCCCTGTCAGTGCTCCCCCCACACTGCCAGCACTGTCAGTGCTCCCCACACAGCCAGCACTGTCAGTGCTCCCAACACACAGCCAGCACGGTCAGTGCTCCCTCACACAGCCAGAACAGCCAGCGCTCCCACCACACAGCCAGCACTGTCAGTGCTCTCAACACACAGCCAGCACTGTCAGTGCTCTCAACACACAGCCAGCACTGTCAGTGCTCATTCACACAGCCAGCACTGTCAGTGCTCCCACCACACAGCCAGCACTGTCAGTGCTCCCCCACACATCCAGCACTGTCAGTGCCCCCAGCACACAGCCAGCACTGTCAGTGCTCCCAACACAGAGCCAGCACTGTCAGTGCTCCCACCACACAGCCAGCACTGTCAGTGCTCCCACCACACAGCCAGCACTCTCAGTGCTCCCTTCCACACAGCCAGCACTGCCAGTGCTCCCACCACACAGCCAGCACTGTCAGTGCTCCCACAACACAGCCAGCCCTGTCAGTGCTCCCCCCACACTGCCAGCACTGTCAGTGCTCCCCACACAGCCAGCACTGTCAGTGCTCCCAACACACAGCCAGCACGGTCAGTGCTCCCTCACACAGCCAGAACAGCCAGCGCTCCCACCACACAGCCAGCACTGTCAGTGCTCCCCCCACAGCCAGCAGTGCCAGTGCTACCACCACACAGCCAGCACTGTCAGTGCTCCCCCACACAGCCAGCACTGCCAGCGCTCCCTCCCCGACAGCCAGCACTGCCAGTGCTCCCTCACACAGCCAGAACAGCCAGCGCTCCCTCCCCGCAGCCAGCACTGCCAGTGCTCAAACCACACAGCCAGCACTGTCAGTGCTCCCCCACACAGCCAGCACTGTCAGTGCTCCCCCACACAGCCAGCACTGTCAGTGCTGCCACCACACAACCAGCACTGGCAGTGCTCCCACCTCACAGCCTGCACTGCCAGTGCCCCCCTCCACACAGACAGCACCGTCAATACTCCCCTGCACCAGCAGTGCTCCCCTCCATCGACAGCACTGCCAGTGCTCCCCTTCACATCCAGCACTGCCAGCGCTCCCACAGCCTACTCTGCCAGTGCTCCCACCCAAGGTCATCACTGCCAGTGCTCCTCCCACAGCCAACACTGCCAGTGCTCCCCACAGCCTACTCTGCCAGGGCTCTCCTCCACAGACAGCACTGCCAGTGCTCCTCCCACATCCAGCACTGCCAGTGCTCCTCACAGCCAGCAATCTCAGAGCTCCACCCCACAACCAGCAGTGCCAGTGCTCCCCTTCACAGCCAGCACTGCCAATGCTCCCCACAGCCTGCACTGCCAGTTCTGCCCCCCACACAGCCAGCATTGCCAATTCTCTCCAAAACCAGCACTGTCAGAGCTCCTCCCACACCCAGCACTAACAATGCTCCCCACGGACAGCATTGCCAGTGCTCCCATTCACACAGCAACCACTGCCAGTGCTCCCTCCACAGCCAACACTGCTAGTGCTCCCCATACAGCCAGCACTGCCAGTTCTGCCGTCCTCCCACACCCAGCATTGCCAGTGCTCCCATTCACACAGCCACCACTGCCAGTGCTCACTCCACAGTCAACACTGCCAGTGTTCCCCACAGCCAGCACTGCCAATGCTTCCCTCACAGCCAGCAATGTCAGTGCTCCCTCACACAGCCAGCACTGCCAGTGCTCCCTCACATAGCCAGCACTGCCAGCGCTCCCGCCCCGACAGCCAACACTGCCAGTGCTCCCTCACACAGCCAGCACAGCCAGCGCTCCCTCCCCAACAGCCTGCACTGTCAGTGCTCCCCCACACAACCAGCACTGTCAGTGTTCCCCACACAGCTAGCAATGCAAGTGCTCCCCACACACAGCCAGCACTGCCAGTGCTCCCCACAGAGCCAGCACTATCAGTGCTGCCCCACACAGCCAGCACTGTCAGTGCTCCCACCACACAGCCAGCACTGTCAGTGCTCCCACCACACAACCAGAAATGTCAGTGCTCCCCCCACACAGCCAGCACTGTCAGTGCTCCCACCACAGCCAGAACTGTCAGTGCTCCCCCCACACAGCCAGCACTGTCAGTGGTCCCTACACACAGCCAGCAATGTCAGTGCTCCCGCCACACAGCCAGCACTGACAGTGCTCCCCCCACTCAGCCAGCACTGTCAGTGCTCCTACTACGCAGCCAGCACTGTCAGTGCTCCCACCACACGGCCAGCACTGTCAGTGCTCCCACCACACAGCCAGCACTCTCAGTGCTCCCTTCCAAACAGCCATCACTGCCAGTGCTCCCACCACACAGCCAGCACTGTCAGTGCTGCCACAACAGAGCCCGCTCTGTCAGTGCTCCCCACACACTACCAGCACTGTCAGTGCTCCCCACACAGCCAGCACTGTCAGTGCTCCCCACACAGCCAGCACAGTCAGTGCTCCCTACATACAGCCAGCACTGTCAGTGCTCTCAACACACAGCCAGCACTGTCAGTGCTCTCAACACACAGCCAGCACTGTCAGTGCTCCCTCACACAGCCAGCACTGCCAGTTCTCCCACTACACAGCCAGCACTGTCAGTGCTCCCCCACACAGCCAGCACTGTCAGTGCCCCCTGCACACAGCCAGCACTGTCAGTGCTCCCAACACAGAGCCAGCACTGTCAGTGCTCCCACCACACAGCCAGCACTGTCAGTGCTGCCACCACACAGCCAGCACTCTCAGTGCTCCCTTCCACACAGCCAGCACTGGCAGTGCTCCCACCACACAGCCAGCACTGTCAGTGCTCCCACAACACAGCCAGCCCTGTCAGTGCCCCCCCCACACTGCCAGCGCTGTCAGTGCTCCCCACACAGCCAGCACTGTCAGTGCTCCCAACACACAGCCAGCACGGTCAGTGCTCCCTCACACAGCCAGAACAGCCAGCGCTCCCACCACACAGCCAGCACTGTCAGTGCTCTCAACACACAGCCAGCACTGTCAGTGCTCTCAACACACAGCCAGCACTGTCAGTGCTCCCTCACACAGCCAGCACTGTCAGTGCTCCCACCACACAGCCAGCACTGTCAGTGCTCCCCACACAGCCAGCACTCAGTGCCCCCTGCACACAACCAGCACTGTCAGTGCTCCCAACACAGAGCCAGCACTGTCAGTGCTCCCACCACACAGCCAGCACTGTCAGTGCTCCCACCACACAGCCAGCACTCTCAGTGCTCCCTTCCACACAGCCAGCACTGCCAGTGCTCCCACCACACAGCCAGCACTGTCAGTGCTCCCACAACACAGCCAGCCCTGTCAGTGCTCCCCCACACTGCCAGCACTGTCAGTGCTCCCCACACAGCCAGCACTGTCAGTGCTCTCAACACACAGCCAGCACGGTCAGTGCTCCCTCACGCAGCCAGAACAGCCAGCGCTCCCATTCACACAGCCACCACTGCCAGTGCTCCCTCCACAGCCAACACTGCTAGTGCTCCCCATACAGCCAGCACTGCCAGTTCTGCCGTCCTCCCACACCCAGCATTGCCAGTGCTCCCATTCACACAGCCAACACTTTCAGTGCTCACTCCACAGTCAACACTGCCAGTGTTCCCCACAGCCAGCACTGCCAATGCTCCCACAGCCAACATTGTCAGTGCTACCCCCACCACAGCCAGTAGTTCCAGTGCTCATCGACACAGCCAGCACTGCCAGTGCTCCCACATAGCCAGCCCTGCCAGTGATCCCCACAGCCAGCACTGCCAGTGCTCACGTCCACGCAGCCAGCACTTCCAGTACTCTCCCACATCCAGCACTGTCTGTGCTCACCACTCAATGCCAGCACTGGCATTGCTCCCCACAGCCTGCTCTGCCAGTGATCCCCAAAGCCAGCACTGCCAGTACTCCTCATACAGACAGGACTGGAAATTCTGCCATCCACAGCCAGTGCTCCCCACACAGCCAGCACTGCTTGTGTTCCCCACATGGCAAGCACTGGCAGTGCTTCCTTCCACAGCTAGCACAGCCAGTGCTCCCCTCACAGCCAGAACTGCCAGTACTCCCCCACAGCCAGTACTGCCACTGCTCCCACCACAGCCAGTGCTCCCCACACATCCAGCACTGCCAGTGTTCCCACCACTGCAAGCACTGCCAGTGCTCCCCACAGCCAGCATTGCCTGTGCTCCCCATGCAGCCAGCTCTGGCAGTGCTCCCACAGCCAGCACTTCCAGTTCACCCCCCATTTCAACGCACCCCAGAGCAAGCACTGCCAGTGCTCCAGCCCACAACCGGCACTGCCAGTGATCCCTCCACACAGCCAGCATTGCCAGTGCTCCCATCCCCAAAAGCCTGCACTGCCATCACTCCCCCAAAAAGCCAACACTGCCAGTGCACCCCCCATAGCCAGCACTGCCAGTTCGCCCCCCCCATCGCAAAAACTTCCAGTGCTACCACCCAAGGCTAGTACTGGCAGTGCTCCCCTCACAGCCAGCTCTGCCAGTGCTTCCATCACAGCCTGCACTGCCAGTGCTCCCCACACAGCCAACACTGCCAGTGCTCCCTCACACAGCCAGCACCGCCAGAGCTCCCTCCCCGACAGCCGGCACAGCCAGTGCTCCCTCACACAGCCAACACAGCCAGCGCTCCCTCCCCCACAGCCAGCACTGCCAGTGCTCCCACCACACAGCAAGCACTGTCAGTGCTCCCCCACACAGCCAGCACTGCAAGTGCTCCCCCATACAGCCAGCACTGCCAGTGCTCCCCACACAGCCAGCACTGTCAGTGCTCCCCACACAGCCAGCACGTCAGTGCTCCCCCACACAGCCAGCAATGTCAGTGCTCCCCCACACAGCAAGCACTGTCAGTGCTACCACCACACAGCCAGCACTGTCAGTGCTCCCACCACACAGCCAGCACTGTCAGTGCTCCCTCACAAAGCCAGCACTGCCAGCGCACCCTCCCCGACAGCCGGCACTGCCAGTGCTCCCTCACACAGCCAGCACTGCCAGTCCTCCTACAACACAGAAAGCACTGACAGTGCTCCTTCCACGCAGCCAGCACTGACAGTGCTCCCCTCACAGCCAGAACTGCCTGTGCTCCCCTCACAGCGAGCACTGGCAGTGCTCCCCTCACAGCCAGCACTGCCAGTGCTTCCCTCACAGCCAGCAATGTCAGTGCTCCCTCACACAGCCAGCACTGCCAGTGCTTCCCTCACAGCCAGCAATGTCAGTGCTCCCTCACACAGCCAGCACTGCCAGTGCTCCTACAACACAGCAAGCACTGACAGTGCTCCTTCCACGCAGCCAGCACTGACAGTGCTCCCCTCACAGCCAGAACTGCCTGTGCTCCCCTCACAGCCAGCACTGGCAGTGCTCCCCTCACAGCCAGCACTGCCAGTGCTTCCCTCACAGCCAGCAATGTCAGTGCTCCCACACACAGCCAGCACTGCCAGTGCTCCCTCACATAGCCAGCACTGCCAGCGCTCCCTCCCCGACAGCCAGCACAGCCAGCGCTCCCTCCCCCACAGCCTGCACTGTCAGTGCTCCCCCACACAGCAAGCACTGTCAGTGCTCCACCCACACAGCCAGCAGTGCCAGTGCATCCCCACACAGCCAGCACTGTCAGTGCTCCCACAACACAGCCAGCACTGTCAGTGCTCCCACCACACAGCCAGCACTGTCAGTGCTCCCCCCACACAGCCAGCACTGTCAGTGCTCCCCCACACAGCCAGCACTGTCAGTGCTACCACAACACAGCCAGCACTGTCAGTGCTCCCCAACACAGCCAGCACTGTCAGTGATCCCCCCACAAAGCCAGCACTGACAGTGCTCCCCCACACAGCCAGCACTGCCAGTGCTCCTCTCACAGCCAGCACTGCAAGTGCTCCCTCACAAAGCCAGCACTGCCAGCGCACCCTCCTCGACAGCCGGCACTGCCAGTGCTCCCTCACACAGCCAGCACTGCCAGTGCTCCTACAACACAGCAAGCACTGACAGTGCTCCTTCCACGCAGCCAGCACTGACAGTGCTCCCCACACAGCCAGAACTGCCTGTGCTCCCCTCACAGCCAGCACTGGCAGTGTTCCCCTCACAGCCAGCACTGCCAGTGCTTCCCTCACAGCCAACAATGTCAGTGCTCCCACACACAGCCAGCACTGCCAGTGCTCCCTGACACAGCCAGCACAGCCAGCGCTCCCTCCCCCACAGCCTCCACTGTCAGTGCTCCCTCACACAGCCAGCACTGTCAGTGCTCCCCCACACAGCCAGCAGTGCCAGTGCACCCCCCAATCAGCCAGCACTGTCAGTGCTCCCACAACACAGCCAGCACTGTCAGTGCTCCCACCACACAGCCAGCACTGTCAGTGCTCCCCCCACACAGCCAGCACTGTCAGTGCTCCCCCACACAGCCAGCACTGTCAGTGCTACCACAATACAGCCAGCACTGTCAGTGCTCCCCAACACAGCCAGCACTGTCAGTGCTCCCACCACTACCAGCACTGTCAGTGCTCCCACCAAACAGCCAGCACTGTCAGTGCTCCCCCACACAGCCAGCACTGCCAGCGCTCCCTCCCCGACAGCCGGCACTGTCAGTGCTCCCTCACACAGCCAACACAGCCAGCGCTCCCTCCCCGACAGCCAGCACTGCCAGTGCTCCCACCACACAGCAAGCACTGCCAGTGCTCCCCACACAGCCAGCACTGCAAGTGCTCCCCCATACAGCCAGCACTGCCAGTGCTCCCCCACACAACCAGCACTGTCAGTGCTCCCCACACAGCCAGCACGGTCAGTGCTCCCCCACACAGCCAGCACTGTCAGTGCTCCATCACACAGCAAGCACTGTCAGTGCTCCCACCACACAGCCAGCACTGTCAGTGATCCCCCCACACAGCCAGCACTGACAGTGCTCCCCCACACAGCCAGCACTGCCAGTGCTCCTCTCACAGCCAGCACTGCAAGTGCTCCCTCACAAAGCCAGCACTGCCAGCGCACCCTCCCCGTCAGCCGGCACTGCCAGTGCTCCCTCACACAGCCAGCACTGCCAGTGCTCCTACCACACAGCAAGCACTAACAGTGCTCCTTCCACGCAGCCAGCACTGACAGTGCTCCCCTCACAGCCAGAACTGCCTGTGCTCCCCTCACAGCCAGCACTGGCAGTGCTCCCCTCACAGCCAGCACTGCCAGTGCTTCCCTCACAGCCAGCAATGCCAGTGCTTCCCTCACAGCCAGCAATGTCAGTGCTCCCTCACACAGCCAGCACTGCCAGTGCTCCCTCACATAGCCAGCACTGCCAGCGCTCCCTCCCCGACAGCCAGCACAGCCAGCGCTCCCTCCCCCTCAGCCTGCACTGTCAGTGCTCCCCACACAGCCAGCACTGTCAGTGCTCCCACAACACAGCCAGCACTGTCAGTGCTCCCACCACACAGCCAGCACTGTCAGTGCTCCCCCACACAGCCAGAGCTGTCAGTGCTCCCCCACACAGCCAGCACTGTCAGTGCTACCACAACACAGCCAGCACTGTCAGTGCTCCCCAACACAGCCAGCACTGTCAGTGATCCCCCCACACAGCCAGCACTGACAGTGCTCCCCACACAGCCAGCACTGCCAATGCTCCTCTCACAGCCAGCACTGCAAGTGCTCCCTCACAAAGCCAGCACTGCCAGCGCACCCTCCCCGACAGCCGGCACTGCCAGTGCTCCCTCACACAGCCAGCACTGCCAGTGCTCCTACAACACAGCAAGCACTGACAGTGCTCCTTCCACGCAGCCAGCACTGACAGTGCTCCCCACACAGCCAGAACTGCCTGTGCTCCCCTCACAGCCAGCACTGGCAGTGCTCCCCTCACAGCCAGCACTGCCAGTGCTTCCCTCACAGCCAGCAATGTCAGTGCTCCCACACACAGCCAGCACTGCCAGTGCTCCCTCACATAGCCAGCACTGCCAGCGCTCCCTCCCCGACAGCCAGCACTGCCAGTGCTCCCTGACACAGCCAGCACAGCCAGCGCTCCCTCCCCCACAGCCTGCACTGTCAGTGCTCCCTCACACAGCCAGCACTGTCAGTGCTCCCCCACACAGCCAGCAGTGCCAGTGCACCCCCCAATCAGCCAGCACTGTCAGTGCTCCCACAACACAGCCAGCACTGTCAGTGCTCCCACCACACAGCCAGCACTGTCAGTGCTCCCCCCACACAGCCAGCACTGTCAGTGCTCCCCCACACAGCCAGCACTGTCAGTGCTACCACAATACAGCCAGCACTGTCAGTGCTCCCCAACACAGCCAGCACTGTCAGTGCTCCCACCACTACCAGCAATGTCAGTGCTCCCACCAAACAGCCAGCACTGTCAGTGCTCCCCCATACAGCCAGCACTGCCAGTGCTCCCCCACACAGCCAGCACTGTCAGTGCTCCCCACACAGCCAGCACGGTCAGTGCTCCCCCACACAGCCAGCACTGTCAGTGCTCCATCACACAGCAAGCACTGTCAGTGCTCCCACCACACAGCCAGCACTGTCAGTGCTCCCACCACACAGCCAGCACTGTCAGTGATCCCCCCAAACAGCCAGCACTGACAGTGCTCCCCCACACAGCCAGCACTGCCAGTGCTCCTCTCACAGCCAGCACTGCAAGTGCTCCCTCACAAAGCCAGCACTGCCAGCGCACCCTCCCCGACAGCCGGCACTGCCAGTGCTCCCTCACACAGCCAGCACTGCCAGTGCTCCTACCACACAGCAAGCACTGACAGTGCTCCTTCCACGCAGCCAGCACTGACAGTGCTCCCCTCACAGAGTGAACTGCCTGTGCTCCCCTCACAGCCAGCACTGGCAGTGCTCCCCTCACAGCCAGCACTGCCAGTGCTTCCCTCACAGCCAGCAATGTCAGTGCTCCCTCACACAGCCAGCACTGCCAGTGCTCCCTCACATAGCCAGCACTGCCAGCGCTCCCTCCCCGACAGCCAGCACTGCCAGTGCTCCCTGACACAGCCAGCACAGCCAGCGCTCCCTCCCCCACAGCCTGCACTGTCAGTGCTCCCCCACACAGCCAGCACTGTCAGTGCTCCACCCACACAGCCAGCAGTGCCAGTGCACCCCCCACACAGCCAGCACTGTCAGTGCTCCCACAACACAGCCAGCACTGTCAGTGCTCCCACCACACAGCCAGCAGTGTCAGTGCTCCCACAACACAGCCAGCACTGTCAGTGCTCCCACCACACAGCCAGCACTGTCAGCACTCCCCCACACAGCCAGCACTGTCAGTGCTCCCCACACAGCCAGCACTGCCAGTGCTCCTCTCTCAGCCAGCACTGCAAGTGCTCCCTCACAAAGCCAGCACTGCCAGCGCACCCTCCCCGACAGCCGGCACTGCCAGTGCTCCCTCACACAGCCAGCACTGCCAGTGCTCCTACAACACAGCAAGCACTGACAGTGCTCCTTCCACGCAGCCAGCACTGACAGTGCTCCCCTCACAGCCAGAACTGCCTGTGCTCCCCTCAAAGCCAGCACTGGCAGTACTCCCCTCACAGCCAGCACTGCCAGTGCTTCCCTCACAGCCAGCAATGTCAGTGCTCCCTCACACAGCCAGCACTGCCAGTGCTCCCTCACATAGCCAGCACTGCCAGCGCTCCCTCCCCGACAGCCAGCACTGCCAGTGCTCCCTGACACAGCCAGCACAGCCAGCGCTCCCTCCCCCACAGCCTGCACTGTCAGTGCTTCCTCACACAGCCAGCACTGTCAGTGCTCCCCCACACAGCCAGCAGTGCCAGTGCACCCCCCAATCAGCCAGCACTGTCAGTGCTCCCACAACACAGCCAGCACTGTCAGTGCTCCCACCACACAGCCAGCACTGTCAGTGCTCCCCCCACACAGCCAGCACTGTCAGTGCTCCCCCACACAGCCAGCACTGTCAGTGCTACCACAATACAGCCAGCATTGTCAGTGCTCCCCAACACAGCCAGCACTGTCAGTGCTCCCACCACTACCAGCACTGTCAGTGCTCCCACCAAACAGCCAACACTCACAGTGCTCCCCCACACAGCCAGCACTGCCAGCGCTCCCTCCCCGACATCCGGCACTGTCAGTGCTCCCTCACACAGCCAGCACTGTCAGTGCTCCCCCACACAGCCAGCAGTGCCAGTGCACCCCCCAATCAGCCAGCACTGTCAGTGCTCCCACAACACAGCCAGCACTGCCAGTTCTCCCACCACACATCAAGCACTGTCAGTGCTCCCCCACACAGCCAGCACTGCAAGTGCTCCCCCATACAGCCAGCGCTGCCAGTGCTCCCCCACACAGCCAGCACTGTCAGTGCTCCCCACACAGCCTGCACGGTCAGTGCTCCCCCACACAGCCAGCACTGTCAGTGCTCCATCACACAGCAAGCACTGTCAGTGCTCCCACCACACAGCCAGCACTGTCAGTGCTCCCACCACACAGCCAGCACTGTCAGTGATCCCCCCACACAGCCAGCACTGACAGTGCTCCCCCACACAACCAGCACTGCCAGTGCTCCTCTCACAGCCAGCACTGCAAGTGCTCCCTCACAAAGCCAGCACTGCCAGCGCACCCTCCCCGACAGCCGGCACTGCCAGTGCTCCCTCACACAGCCAGCACTGCCAGTGCTCCTACCACATAGCAAGCACTGACAGTGCTCCTTCCACGCAGCCAGCACTGACAGTGCTCCCCTCACAGCCAGAACTTCCTGTGCTCCCTTCACAGCCAGCACTGGCAGTGCTCCCCTCACAGCCAGCACTGCCAGTGCTTCCCTCACAGCCAGCAATGTCAGTGCTCCCTCACACAGCCAGAACTGCCAGTGCTCCCTTACATAGCCAGCACTGCCAGCGCTCCCTCCCCGACAGCCAGCACTGCCAGTGCTCCCTGACACAGCCAGCACAGCCAGCGCTCCCTCCCCCACAGCCTGCACTGTCAGTGCTCCCCCACACAGCCAGCACTGTCAGTGCTCCACCCACACAGCCAGCAGTGCCAGTGCACCCTCCACACAGCCAGCACTGTCAGTGCTCCCACAACACAGCCAACACTGTCAGTGCTCCCACCACACAGCCAGCACTGTCAGTGCTCCCACAACACAGCCAGCACTGTCAGTGCTCCCACCACACAGCCAGCACTGTCAGTGCTCCCCCCACACAGCCAGCACTGTCAGTACTCCCCCACACAGCCAGCACTGTCAGTGCTACCATAACACAGCCAGCACTGTCAGTGCTCCCCAACACAGCCAGCACTGTCAGTGATCCCCCCACACAGCCAGCACTGACAGTGCTCCCCCACACAGCCAGCACTGCCAGTGCTCCTCTCTCAGCCAGCACTGCAAGTGCTCCCTCACAAAGCCAGCACTGCCAGCGCACCCTCCCCGACAGCCGGCACTGCCAGTGCTCCCTCACACAGCCAGCATTGCCAGTGCTCCTACAACACAGCAAGCACTGACAGTGCTCCTTCCACGCAGCCAGCACTGACAGTGCTCCCCTCACAGCCAGAACTGCCTGTGCTCCCCTCACAGCCAGCACTGGCAGTACTCCCCTCACATCCAGCACAGCCAGTGCTTTTCTCACAGCCAGCAATGTCAGTGCTCCCTCACACAGCCAGCACTGCCAGTGCTCCCTCACATAGCCAGCACTGCCAGCGCTCCCTCCCCGACAGCCAGCACTGCCAGTGCTCCCTGACACAGCCAGCACAGCCAGCGCTCCCTCCCCCACAGACTGCACTGTCAGTGCTCCCTCACACAGCCAGCACTGTCAGTGCTCCCCCCACACAGCCAGCAGTGCCAGTGCACCCCCCAATCAGCCAGCACTGTCAGTGCTCCCACAACACAGCCAGCACTGTCAGTGCTCCCACCACACAGCCAGCACTGTCAGTGCTCCCCCCACACAGCCAGCACTGTCAGTGCTCCCCCACACAGCCAGCACTGTCAGTGCTACCACAATACAGCCAGCATTGTCAGTGCTCCCCAACACAGCAAGCACTGTCAGTGCTCCCACCACTACCAGCACTGTCAGTGCTCCCACCAAACAGCCAGCACTCACAGTGCTCCCCCACACAGCCAGCACTGCCAGCGCTCCCTCCCCGACAGCCGGCACTGTCAGTGCTCCCTCACACAGCCAGCACAGCCAGCGCTCCCTCCCCCACAGCCTGCACGGTCAGTGCTCCCCCACACAGCCAGCACTGTCAGTGCTCCACCCACACAGCCAGCAGTGCCAGTGCACCCCCCACACAGCCAGCACTGTCAGTGCTCCCACAACACAGCCAACACTGTCAGTGCTCCCACCACACAGCCAGCACTGTCAGTGCTCCCACAACACAGCCAGCACTGTCAGTGCTCCCACCACACAGCCAGCACTGTCAGTGCTCCCCCCACACAGCCAGCACTGTCAGTACTCCCCCACACAGCCAGCACTGTCAGTGCTACCATAACACAGCCAGCACTGTCAGTGCTCCCCAACACAGCCAGCACTGTCAGTGATCCCCCACACAGCCAGCACTGACAGTGCTCCCCCACACAGCCAGCACTGCCAGTGCTCCTCTCTCAGCCAGCACTGCAAGTGCTCCCTCACAAAGCCAGCACTGCCAGCGCACCCTCCCCGACAGCCGGCACTGCCAGTGCTCCCTCACACAGCCAGCACTGCCAGTGCTCCTACAACACAGCAAGCACTGACAGTGCTCCTTCCACGCAGCCAGCACTGACAGTGCTCCCCTCACAGTCAGAACTGCCTGTGCTCCCCTCACAGCCAGCACTGGCAGTACTCCCCTCACAGCCAGCACTGCCAGTGCTTCCCTCACAGCCAGCAATGTCAGTGCTCCCTCACACAGCCAGCACTGCCAGTGCTCCCTCACATAGCCAGCACTGCCAGCGCTCCCTCCCCGACAGCCAGCACTGCCAGTGCTCCCTAACACAGCCAGCACAGCCAGCGCTCCCTCCCCCACAGCCTGCACTGTCAGTGCTCCCTCACACAGCCAGCACTGTCAGTGCTCCCCCCACACAGCCAGCAGTGCCAGTGCACCCCCCAATCAGCCAGCACTGTCAGTGCTCCCACAACACAGCCAGCACTGTCAGTGCTCCCACCACACAGCCAGCACTGTCAGTGCTCCCCCCACACAGCCAGCACTGTCAGTGCTCCCCCACACAGCCAGCACTGTCAGTGCTACCACAATACAGCCAGCATTGTCAGTGCTCCCCAACACAGCCAGCACTGTCAGTGCTCCCACCACTACCAGCACTGTCAGTGCTCCCACCAAACAGCCAGCACTCACAGTGCTCCCCCACACAGCCAGCACTGCCAGCGCTCCCTCCCCGACAGCCGGCACTGTCAGTGCTCCCTCACACAGCCAACACAGCCAGCGCTCCCTCCCCCACAGCCAGCACTGCCAGTGCTCCCACCACACAGCAAGCACTGTCAGTGCTCCCCCACACAGCCAGCACTGCAAGTGCTCCCCCATACAGCCAGCGCTGCCAGTGCTCCCCCACACAGCCAGCACTGTCAGTGCACCACACACAGCCTGCACGGTCAGTGCTCCCCCACACAGCCAGCACTGTCAGTGCTCCATCACACAGCAAGCACTGTCAGTGCTCCCCCCACACAGCCAGCACTGTCAGTGCTCCCACCACACAGCCAGCACTGTCAGTGATCCCCCCACACAGCCAGCACTGACAGTGCTCCCTGACACAGCCAGCACAGCCAGCGCTCCCTCCCCCACAGCCTGCACTGTCAGTGCTCCCCCACACAGCCAGCACTGTCAGTGCTCCACCCACACAGCCAGCAGTGCCAGTGCACCCCCCACACAGCCAGCACTGTCAGTGCTCCCACAACACAGCCAGCACTGTCAGTACTCCCTCCACACAGCCAGCACTGTCAGTGCTCCCCCCACACAGCCAGCACTGTCAGTGCTCCCCCACACAGCCAGCACTGTCAGTGTTACCACAACACAGCCAGCACTGTCAGTACTCCCCAACACAGCCAGCACTGTCAGTGCTCCCACCAAACAGCCAGCACTGTCAGTGCTCCCCCCACACAGCCAGCACTGTCAGTGCTCCCCCACACAGCCAGCACTGTCAGTGCTACCACACACAGCCAGCACTGTCAGTGCTCCCACCACTACCAGCACTGTCAGTGCTCCCACCAAACAGCCAACACTCACAGTGCTCCCCCACACAGCCAGCACTGCCAGCGCTCCCTCCCCGACATCCGGCACTGTCAGTGCTCCCTCACACAGCCAGCACTGTCAGTGCTCCCCCACACAGCCAGCAGTGCCAGTGCACCCCCCAATCAGCCAGCACTGTCAGTGCTCCCACAACACAGCCAGCACTGCCAGTGCTCCCACCACACATCAAGCACTGTCAGTGCTCCCCCACACAGCCAGCACTGCAAGTGCTCCCCCATACAGCCAGCGCTGCCAGTGCTCCCCCACACAGCCAGCACTGTCAGTGCTCCCCACACAGCCTGCACGGTCAGTGCTCCCCCACACAGCCAGCACTGTCAGTGCTCCATCACACAGCAAGCACTGTCAGTGCTCCCACCACACAGCCAGCACTGCCAGTGCTCCCACCACACAGCCAGCACTGTCAGTGATCCCCCCACACAGCCAGCACTGACAGTGCTCCCCCACACAACCAGCACTGCCAGTGCTCCTCTCACAGCCAGCACTGCAAGTGCTCCCTCACAAAGCCAGCACTGCCAGCGCACCCTCCCCGACAGCCGGCACTGCCAGTGCTCCCTCACACAGCCAGCACTGCCAGTGCTCCTACCACATAGCAAGCACTGACAGTGCTCCTTCCACGCAGCCAGCACTGACAGTGCTCCCCTCACAGCCAGAACTTCCTGTGCTCCCTTCACAGCCAGCACTGGCAGTGCTCCCCTCACAGCCAGCACTGCCAGTGCTTCCCTCACAGCCAGCAATGTCAGTGCTCCCTCACACAGCCAGAACTGCCAGTGCTCCCTCACATAGCCAGCACTGCCAGCGCTCCCTCCCCGACAGCCAGCACTGCCAGTGCTCCCTGACACAGCCAGCACAGCCAGCGCTCCCTCCCCCACAGCCTGCACTGTCAGTGCTCCCCCACACAGCCAGCACTGTCAGTGCTCCACCCACACAGACAGCAGTGCCAGTGCACCCCCCACACAGCCAGCACTGTCAGTGCTCCCACAACACAGCCAGCACTGTCAGTGCTCCCACCACACAGCCAGCAGTGTCAGTGCTCCCACAACACAGCCAGCACTGTCAGTGCTCCCACCACACAGCCAGCACTGTCAGCACTCCCCCACACAGCCAGCACTGTCAGTGCTACCATAACACAGCCAGTACTGTCAGTGCTCCCCAACACAGCCAGCACTGTCAGTGATCCCCCCACACAGCCAGCACTGACAGTGCTCCCCACACAGCCAGCACTGCCAGTGCTCCTCTCTCAGCCAGCACTGCAAGTGCTCCCTCACAAAGCCAGCACTGCCAGCGCACCCTCCCCGACAGCCGGCACTGCCAGTGCTCCCTCACACAGCCAGCACTGCCAGTGCTCCTACAACACAGCAAGCACTGACAGTGCTCCTTCCACGCAGCCAGCACTGACAGTGCTCCCCTCACAGCCAGAACTGCCTGTGCTCCCCTCAAAGCCAGCACTGGCAGTACTCCCCTCACAGCCAGCACTGCCAGTGCTTCCCTCACAGCCAGCAATGTCAGTGCTCCCTCACACAGCCAGCACTGCCAGTGCTCCCTCACATAGCCAGCACTGCCAGCGCTCCCTCCCCGACAGCCAGCACTGCCAGTGCTCCCTGACACAGCCAGCACAGCCAGCGCTCCCTCCCCCACAGCCTGCACTGTCAGTGCTTCCTCACACAGCCAGCACTGTCAGTGCTCCCCCACACAGCCAGCAGTGCCAGTGCACCCCCCAATCAGCCAGCACTGTCAGTGCTCCCACAACACAGCCAGCACTGTCAGTGCTCCCACCACACAGCCAGCACTGTCAGTGCTCCCCCCACACAGCCAGCACTGTCAGTGCTCCCCCACACAGCCAGCACTGTCAGTGCTACCACAATACAGCCAGCATTGTCAGTGCTCCCCAACACAGCCAGCACTGTCAGTGCTCCACCCACACAGCCAGCAGTGCCAGTGCACCCTCCACACAGCCAGCACTGTCAGTGCTCCCACAACACAGCCAACACTGTCAGTGCTCCCACCACACAGCCAGCACTGTCAGTGCTCCCACAACACAGCCAGCACTGTCAGTGCTCCCACCACACAGCCAGCACTGTCAGTGCTCCCCCCACACAGCCAGCACTGTCAGTACTCCCCCACACAGCCAGCACTGTCAGTGCTACCATAACACAGCCAGCACTGTCAGTGCTCCCCAACACAGCCAGCACTGTCAGTGATCCCCCCACACAGCCAGCACTGACAGTGCTCCCCCACACAGCCAGCACTGCCAGTGCTCCTCTCTCAGCCAGCACTGCAAGTGCTCCCTCACAAAGCCAGCACTGCCAGCGCACCCTCCCCGACAGCCGGCACTGCCAGTGCTCCCTCACACAGCCAGCATTGCCAGTGCTCCTACAACACAGCAAGCACTGACAGTGCTCCTTCCACGCAGCCAGCACTGACAGTGCTCCCCTCACAGCCAGAACTGCCTGTGCTCCCCTCACAGCCAGCACTGGCAGTACTCCCCTCACATCCAGCGCAGCCAGTGCTTCCCTCACAGCCAGCAATGTCAGTGCTCCCTCACACAGCCAGCACTGCCAGTGCTCCCTCACATAGCCAGCACTGCCAGCGCTCCCTCCCCGACAGCCAGCACTGCCAGTGCTCCCTGACACAGCCAGCACAGCCAGCGCTCCCTCCCCCACAGACTGCACTGTCAGTGCTCCCTCACACAGCCAACACTGTCAGTGCTCCCCCCACACAGCCAGCAGTGCCAGTGCACCCCCCAATCAGCCAGCACTGTCAGTGCTCCCACAACACAGCCAGCACTGTCAGTGCTCCCACCACACAGCCAGCACTGTCAGTGCTCCCCCCACACAGCCAGCACTGTCAGTGCTCCCCCACACAGCCAGCACTGTCAGTGCTACCACAATACAGCCAGCATTGTCAGTGCTCCCCAACACAGCAAGCACTGTCAGTGCTCCCACCACTACCAGCACTGTCAGTGCTCCCACCAAACAGCCAGCACTCACAGTGCTCCCCCACACAGCCAGCACTGCCAGCGCTCCCTCCCCGACAGCCGGCACTGTCAGTGCTCCCTCACACAGCCAGCACAGCCAGCGCTCCCTCCCCCACAGCCTGCACGGTCAGTGCTCCCCCACACAGCCAGCACTGTCAGTGCTCCCACAACACAGCCAGCACTGTCAGTGCTCCCACCACACAGCCAGCACTGTCAGTGCTCCCCCACACAGCCAGAGCTGTCAGTGCTCCCCCACACAGCCAGCACTGTCAGTGCTACCACAACACAGCCAGCACTGTCAGTGCTCCCCAACACAGCCAGCACTGTCAGTGATCCCCCCACACAGCCAGCACTGACAGTGCTCCCCACACAGCCAGCACTGCCAATGCTCCTCTCACAGCCAGCACTGCAAGTGCTCCCTCACAAAGCCAGCACTGCCAGCGCACCCTCCCCGACAGCCGGCACTGCCAGTGCTCCCTCACACAGCCAGCACTGCCAGTGCTCCTACAACACAGCAAGCACTGACAGTGCTCCTTCCACGCAGCCAGCACTGACAGTGCTCCCCACACAGCCAGAACTGCCTGTGCTCCCCTCACAGCCAGCACTGGCAGTGCTCCCCTCACAGCCAGCACTGCCAGTGCTTCCCTCACAGCCAGCAATGTCAGTGCTCCCACACACAGCCAGCACTGCCAGTGCTCCCTCACATAGCCAGCACTGCCAGCGCTCCCTCCCCGACAGCCAGCACTGCCAGTGCTCCCTGACACAGCCAGCACAGCCAGCGCTCCCTCCCCCACAGCCTGCACTGTCAGTGCTCCCTCACACAGCCAGCACTGTCAGTGCTCCCCCACACAGCCAGCAGTGCCAGTGCACCCCCCAATCAGCCAGCACTGTCAGTGCTCCCACAACACAGCCAGCACTGTCAGTGCTCCCACCACACAGCCAGCACTGTCAGTGCTCCCCCCACACAGCCAGCACTGTCAGTGCTCCCCCACACAGCCAGCACTGTCAGTGCTACCACAATACAGCCAGCACTGTCAGTGCTCCCCAACACAGCCAGCACTGTCAGTGCTCCCACCACTACCAGCAATGTCAGTGCTCCCACCAAACAGCCAGCACTGTCAGTGCTCCCCCATACAGCCAGCACTGCCAGTGCTCCCCCACACAGCCAGCACTGTCAGTGCTCCCCACACAGCCAGCACGGTCAGTGCTCCCCCACACAGCCAGCACTGTCAGTGCTCCATCACACAGCAAGCACTGTCAGTGCTCCCACCACACAGCCAGCACTGTCAGTGCTCCCACCACACAGCCAGCACTGTCAGTGATCCCCCCAAACAGCCAGCACTGACAGTGCTCCCCCACACAGCCAGCACTGCCAGTGCTCCTCTCACAGCCAGCACTGCAAGTGCTCCCTCACAAAGCCAGCACTGCCAGCGCACCCTCCCCGACAGCCGGCACTGCCAGTGCTCCCTCACACAGCCAGCACTGCCAGTGCTCCTACCACACAGCAAGCACTGACAGTGCTCCTTCCACGCAGCCAGCACTGACAGTGCTCCCCTCACAGAGTGAACTGCCTGTGCTCCCCTCACAGCCAGCACTGGCAGTGCTCCCCTCACAGCCAGCACTGCCAGTGCTTCCCTCACAGCCAGCAATGTCAGTGCTCCCTCACACAGCCAGCACTGCCAGTGCTCCCTCACATAGCCAGCACTGCCAGCGCTCCCTCCCCGACAGCCAGCACTGCCAGTGCTCCCTGACACAGCCAGCACAGCCAGCGCTCCCTCCCCCACAGCCTGCACTGTCAGTGCTCCCCCACACAGCCAGCACTGTCAGTGCTCCACCCACACAGCCAGCAGTGCCAGTGCACCCTCCACACAGCCAGCACTGTCAGTGCTCCCACAACACAGCCAACACTGTCAGTGCTCCCACCACACAGCCAGCACTGTCAGTGCTCCCACAACACAGCCAGCACTGTCAGTGCTCCCACCACACAGCCAGCACTGTCAGTGCTCCCCCCACACAGCCAGCACTGTCAGTACTCCCCCACACAGCCAGCACTGTCAGTGCTACCATAACACAGCCAGCACTGTCAGTGCTCCCCAACACAGCCAGCACTGTCAGTGATCCCCCCACACAGCCAGCACTGACAGTGCTCCCCCACACAGCCAGCACTGCCAGTGATCCTCTCTCAGCCAGCACTGCAAGTGCTCCCTCACAAAGCCAGCACTGCCAGCGCACCCTCCCCGACAGCCGGCACTGCCAGTGCTCCCTCACACAGCCAGCATTGCCAGTGCTCCTACAACACAGCAAGCACTGACAGTGCTCCTTCCACGCAGCCAGCACTGACAGTGCTCCCCTCACAGCCAGAACTGCCTGTGCTCCCCTCACAGCCAGCACTGGCAGTACTCCCCTCACATCCAGCACAGCCAGTGCTTCCCTCACAGCCAGCAATGTCAGTGCTCCCTCACACAGCCAGCACTGCCAGTGCTCCCTCACATAGCCAGCACTGCCAGCGCTCCCTCCCCGACAGCCAGCACTGCCAGTGCTCCCTGACACAGCCAGCACAGCCAGCGCTCCCTCCCCCACAGACTGCACTGTCAGTGCTCCCTCACACAGCCAGCACTGTCAGTGCTCCCCCCACACAGCCAGCAGTGCCAGTGCACCCCCCAATCAGCCAGCACTGTCAGTGCTCCCACAACACAGCCAGCACTGTCAGTGCTCCCACCACACAGCCAGCACTGTCAGTGCTCCCCCCACACAGCCAGCACTGTCAGTGCTCCCCCACACAGCCAGCACTGTCAGTGCTACCACAATACAGCCAGCATTGTCAGTGCTCCCCAACACAGCAAGCACTGTCAGTGCTCCCACCACTACCAGCACTGTCAGTGCTCCCACCAAACAGCCAGCACTCACAGTGCTCCCCCACACAGCCAGCACTGCCAGCGCTCCCTCCCCGACAGCCGGCACTGTCAGTGCTCCCTCACACAGCCAGCACAGCCAGCGCTCCCTCCCCCACAGCCTGCACTGTCAGTGCTCCCCCACACAGCCAGCACTGTCAGTGCTCCACCCACACAGCCAGCAGTGCCAGTGCACCCCCCACACAGCCAGCACTGTCAGTGCTCCCACAACACAGCCAACACTGTCAGTGCTCCCACCACACAGCCAGCACTGTCAGTGCTCCCACAACACAGCCAGCACTGTCAGTGCTCCCACCACACAGCCAGCACTGTCAGTGCTCCCCCCACACAGCCAGCACTGTCAGTACTCCCCCACACAGCCAGCACTGTCAGTGCTACCATAACACAGCCAGCACTGTCAGTGCTCCCCAACACAGCCAGCACTGTCAGTGATCCCCCACACAGCCAGCACTGACAGTGCTCCCCCACACAGCCAGCACTGCCAGTGCTCCTCTCTCAGCCAGCACTGCAAGTGCTCCCTCACAAAGCCAGCACTGCCAGCGCACCCTCCCCGACAGCCGGCACTGCCAGTGCTCCCTCACACAGCCAGCACTGCCAGTGCTCCTACAACACAGCAAGCACTGACAGTGCTCCTTCCACGCAGCCAGCACTGACAGTGCTCCCCTCACAGTCAGAACTGCCTGTGCTCCCCTCACAGCCAGCACTGGCAGTACTCCCCTCACAGCCAGCACTGCCAGTGCTTCCCTCACAGCCAGCAATGTCAGTGCTCCCTCACACAGCCAGCACTGCCAGTGCTCCCTCACATAGCCAGCACTGCCAGCGCTCCCTCCCCGACAGCCAGCACTGCCAGTGCTCCCTAACACAGCCAGCACAGCCAGCGCTCCCTCCCCCACAGCCTGCACTGTCAGTGCTCCCTCACACAGCCAGCACTGTCAGTGCTCCCCCCACACAGCCAGCAGTGCCAGTGCACCCCCCAATCAGCCAGCACTGTCAGTGCTCCCACAACACAGCCAGCACTGTCAGTGCTCCCACCACACAGCCAGCACTGTCAGTGCTCCCCCCACACAGCCAGCACTGTCAGTGCTCCCCCACACAGCCAGCACTGTCAGTGCAACCACAATACAGCCAGCATTGTCAGTGCTCCCCAACACAGCCAGCACTGTCAGTGCTCCCACCACTACCAGCACTGTCAGTGCTCCCACCAAACAGCCAGCACTCACAGTGCTCCCCCACACAGCCAGCACTGCCAGCGCTCCCTCCCCGACAGCCGGCACTGTCAGTGCTCCCTCACACAGCCAACACAGCCAGCGCTCCCTCCCCCACAGCCAGCACTGCCAGTGCTCCCACCACACAGCAAGCACTGTCAGTGCTCCCCCACACAGCCAGCACTGCAAGTGCTCCCCCATACAGCCAGCGCTGCCAGTGCTCCCCCACACAGCCAGCACTGTCAGTGCACCACACACAGCCTGCACGGTCAGTGCTCCCCCACACAGCCAGCACTGTCAGTGCTCCATCACACAGCAAGCACTGTCAGTGCTCCCACCACACAGCCAGCACTGTCAGTGCTCCCACCACACAGCCAGCACTGTCAGTGATCCCCCCACACAGCCAGCACTGACAGTGCTCCCTGACACAGCCAGCACAGCCAGCGCTCCCTCCCCCACAGCCTGCACTGTCAGTGCTCCCCCACACAGCCAGCACTGTCAGTGCTCCACCCACACAGCCAGCAGTGCCAGTGCACCCCCCACACAGCCAGCACTGTCAGTGCTCCCACAACACAGCCAGCACTGTCAGTACTCCCTCCACACAGCCAGCACTGTCAGTGCTCCCCCCACACAGCCAGCACTGTCAGTGCTCCCCCACACAGCCAGCACTGTCAGTGCTACCACAACACAGCCAGCACTGTCAGTACTCCCCAACACAGCCAGCACTGTCAGTGCTCCCACCAAACAGCCAGCACTGTCAGTGCTCCCCCACACAGCCAGCACTGTCAGTGCTCCCATTACACAGCCAGCAGTGTCAGTGCTCTCCCACACAGCCAGCACTGCCAGTTCTCCCCACAGAGCCAGCACTATCAGTGCTGCCCCACACAGCCAGCACTGCCAGTGCTCCCACCACACAGCCAGCACTGCCAGTTCTCCCCACAGAGCCAGCACTATCAGTGCTGCCCCACACAGCCAGCACTGCCAGTGCTCCCACCACCAAGCCAGCACTGTCAGTGCTCACACCACACAACCAGCACTGTCAGTGCTCCCCCCACACAGCCAGCACTGTCAGTGCTCCCACCACACAGCCAGCACAGTCAGTGCTCCCCCCACACAGCCAGCACGGTCAGTGCTCCCCCCACACAGCCAGCAGTGCCAGTGCACCCCCCAATCAGCCAGCACTGTCAGTGCTCCCACAACACAGCCAGCACTGTCAGTGCTCCCCCCACACAGCCAGCACTGTCAGTGCTCCCCCCACACAGCCAGCACTGCCAGTGCTCCCCCACACAGCCAGCACTGTCAGTGCTACCACAATACAGCCAGCACTGTCAGTGCTCCCCAACACAGCCAGCACTGTCAGTGCTCCCACCACTACCAGCACTGTCAGTGCTCCCAGCAAACAGCCAGCACTCACAGTGCTCCCCCACACAGCCAGCACTGCCAGCGCTCCCTCCCCGACAGCCGGCACTGTCAGTGCTCCCTCACACAGCCAACACAGCCAGCGCTCCCTCCCCCACAGACAGCACTGCCTGTGCTCCCACCACACAGCAAGCACTGTCAGTGCTCCCCCACACAGCCAGCACTGCAAGTGCTCCCCCATACAGCCAGCACTGCCAGTGCTCCCCCACACAGCCAGCACTGTCAGTGCTCCCCACACAGCCTGCACGGTCAGTGCTCCCCCACACAGCCAGCACTGTCAGTGCTCCATCACAAAGCAAGCACTGTCAGTGCTCCCACCACACAGCCAGCACTGTCAGTGCTCCCACCACACAGCCAGCACTGTCAGTGATCCCCCCACACAGCCAGCACTGACAGTGCTCCCCCACACAGCCAGCACTGCCAGTGCTCCTCTCACAGCCAGCACTGCAAGTGCTCCCTCACAAAGCCAGCACTGCCAGCGCACCCTCCCCGACAGCCGGCACTGCCAGTGCTCCCTCACACAGCCAGCACTGCCAGTGCTCCTACCACACAGTGCTCCTTCCACGCAGCCAGCACTGACAGTGCTCCACTCACAGCCAGAACTGCCTGTGCTCCTCTCACAGCCAGCACTGGCAGTGCTCCCCTCACAGCCAGCACTGCCAGTGCTTCCCGGACAGCCAGCAATGTCAGTGCTCCCTCACACAGCCAGCACTGCCAGTGCTCCCTCACATAGCCAGCACTGCCAGCGCTCCCTCCCCGACAGCCAGCACTGCCAGTGCTCCCTGACGCAGCCAGCACAGCCAGCGCTCCGTCCCCCACAGCCTGCACTGTCAGTGCTCCCCCACACAGCCAGCACTGTCAGTGCTCCACCCTCACAGCCAGCAGTGCCAGTGCACCCCCCACACAGCCAGCACTGTCAGTGCTCCCACAACACAGCCAGCACTGTCCGTGCTCCCACCACACAGCCAGCACTGCCAGCGCTCCCTCCCCGACAGCCGGCACTGCCAGTGCTCCCTCACACAGCCAGCACAGCCAGCGCTCCCTCCCCAACAGCCAGCACTGCCAGTGCTCCCACCACACAGCAAGCACTGTCAGTGCTTCCCACACACAGCCAGCACTGCAAGTGCTCCCCCATACAGCCAGCACTGCCAGTGCTCCCCCACACAGCCAGCACTGTCAGTGCTCCCACACAGCCAGCACGGTCAGTGCTCCCCCACACAGCCAGCACTGTCAGTGCTCCCACCACACAGCCAGCACTGTCAGTGCTCCCACCACACATCCAGCACTGTCAGTGATCCCCCCACACAGCCAGCACTGCCAGTGCTCCTCTCACACAGCCAGCACTGCAAGTGCTCCCTCACAAAGCCAGCACTGCCAGCGCACCCTTCCCGACAGCCGGGACTGCCAGTGCTCCCTCACACAGCCAGCACTGCCAGTGCTCCTACAACGCAGCCAGCACTGACAGTGCCCCCCTCACAGCCAGAACTGCCTGTGCTCCCCTCACAGCCAGCACTGGCAGTGCTCACCTCACAGCCAGCCCTGCCAGTGCTTCCCTCACAGCCAGCAATGTCAGTGCTCCCTCACACAGCCAGCACTGCCAGTGCTCCCTCACATAGCCAGCACTGCCAGCGCTCCCTCCCCGACAGCTAGCACTGCCAGTGCTACCTCACACAGCCAGCACAGCCAGCGCTCCCTCGCCCACAGCCTGCACTGTCAGTGCTCCCCCCACAGCCAGCACTGTCAGTGCTCCCCCCACACAGCCAGCAGTGCAAGTGCACATAACCACACAGCCAGCACTGTCAGTGCTCCCCACACAGCCAGCACTGTCAGTGCTCCCCCACACAGCCAGCACTGTCAGTGCTACCACAACACAGCCAGCACTGTCAGTGCTCCCACCACACAGCCAGCACTGTCAGTGCTCCCACCACACAGCCAGCACTGTCAGTGATCCCCCCACCCAGCCAGCAGTGTCAGTGCTCTCCCACACAGCCAGCACTGCCAGTGCTCCTCTCACACAGCCAGCACTGTCAGTGCTACATCACAAAGCCAGCACTGCCAGCGCTCCCTCCCCGACAGCCGGCACTGCCAGTGCTCCCTCACACAGCCAACACAGCCAGCGCTCCCTCCCCAACAGCCAGCACTGCCAGTGCTCCCACCACACAGCAAGCACTGTCAGTGCTCCCCACACAGCCAGCACTGCAAGTGCTCCCCCATACAGCCAGCACTGCCAGTGCTCCCCCACACAGCCAGCACTGTCAGTGCTCCCCCACACAGCCAGCACTGTCAGTGCTCCCCCACACAGCCAGCAGTGCCAGTGCACCACCACACAGCCAGCACTTTCAGTGCTCCCACAACACAGCCAGCACTGTCAGTGCTCCCACCACACAGCCAGCACTGTCAGTGCTCCCCCACACAGCCAGCACTGTCAGTGCTACCACAGCACAGCCAGCACTGTCAGTGCTCCCTCACACAGCCAGCACTGTCAGTGCTCCCACCACTACCAGCACTGTCAGTGCTCCCACCAAACAGCCAGCACTGTCAGTGCTCCCCCACACAGCCAGCACTGTCAGTGCTCCCCACACAGCCAGCACTGTCAGTGCTTCCCCACACAGCCAGCACAGTCAGTGCTCCCACCACACGCCAGCACTGTCAGTGCTCCCACCACACAGCCAGCACTGTCAGTGTACCCACCACACGGCCAGCACTGTCAGTGCTCCCCACACAGCCAGCACTGTCAGTGCTTCCCCACACAGCCAGCACAGTCAGTGCTCCCACCACACGCCAGCACTGTCAGTGCTCCCACCACACAGCCAGCACTGTCAGTGTACCCACCACACGGCCAGCACTGTCAGTGCTCCCCACACAGCCAGCACTGCCAGTGCTCCCCACACAGCTAGCACTGCAAGTGCTCCACCCACACAGCCAGCACTGCCAGTGCTCCCCACAGAGCCAGCACTATCAGTGCTGCCCCACACAGCCAGCACTGTCAGTGCTCCCACCACACAGCCAGCACTGTCAGTGCTCCCACCACACAACCAGCACTGTCAGTGCTCCCCCACACAGCCAGCACTGTCAGTGGTCCCACCACACAGCCAGCACAGTCAGTGCTCCCCCCACATAGCCAGCACTGTCAGTGGTCCCTACACACAGCCAGCGATGTCAGTGCTCCCGCCACACAGCCAGCACTGACAGTGCTCCCCCCACTCAGCCAGCACTGTCAGTGCTCCTACTAGGCAGCCAGCACTGTCAGTGCTCCCACCAGACGGCCAGCCGTGTCAGAGCTACCACCACACAGCCAGCACGCTCAGTGCTCCCTTCCACACTGCCAGCACTGCCAGTGCTCCCACCACACAGCCAGCACTGTCAGTGCTCCCACAACACTGCCTGCTCTGTCAGTGCTCCCCCCACACTGCCAGCACTGTCAGTGCTCCCCACACAGCCAGCACTGTCAGTGCTCCCCACACAGCCAGCACTGTCAGTGCTCCCTACACACAGCCAGCACTGTCAGTGCTCTCAACACACAGCCAGCACTGTCAGTGCTCTCAACACACAGCCAGCACTGTCAGTGCTCCCTCACACAGCCAGCACTGTCAGTGCTCCCACCACACAGCCAGCACTCTCAGTGCTCCCTTCCAGACAGCCAGCACTGCCAGTGCTCCCACCACACAGCCAGCACTGTCAGTGCTCCCACAACACAGCCAGCTCTGTCAGTGCTCCCCCACACTGCCAGCACTGTCAGTGCTCCCCACACAGCCAGCACTGTCAATGCTCCCAACACACAGCCAGCACTGTCAATGCTCCCACCACAGCCAGCACTGTCAGTGCTCTCAACACACAGCCAGCACTGTCAGTGCTCCCCACACAGCCAGCACTGTCAGTGCTCCCCACACAGCCAGCAGTGCCAGTGCTCCCCACACAGCCAGCACTGTCAGTGCTCCCCCACACAGCCAGCACTGTCAGTGCTCCCACCACACATCCAGCACTGTCAGTGCTCCCACCACACAGCCAGCACTGTCAGTGATCCCCCCACACAGCCAGCACTGTCAGTGCTCTCCCACACAGCCAGCACTGCCAGTGCTCCTCTCACACAGCCAGCAGTGTCAGTGCTACCTCACAAAGCCTGCACTGCCAGCGCTCCCTCCCCGACAGCCGGCACTGCCAGTGCTCCCTCACACAGCCAGCACAGCCAGCGCTCCCTCCCCAACAGCCAGCACTGCCAGTGCTCCCACCACACAGCAAGCACTGTCAGTGCTTCCCCCACACAGCCAGCACTGCAAGTGCTCCCCCATACAGCCAGCACTGCCAGTGCTCCCCCACACAGCCAGCACTGTCAGTGCTCCCACACAGCCAGCACGGTCAGTGCTCCCCCACACAGTAAGCACTCTCAGTGCTCCCACCACACAGCCAGCACTGTCAGTGCTCCCACCACACAGCCAGCACTGTCAGTGATCCCCCCACACAGCCAGCACTGCCAGTGCTCCTCTCACACAGCCAGCACTGCAAGTGCTCCCTCACAAAGCCAGCACTGCCAGCGCACCCTTCCCGACAGCCGGGACTGCCAGTGCTCCCTCACACAGCCAGCACTGCCAGTGCTCCTACAACGCAGCCAGCACTGACAGTGCCCCCCTCACAGCCAGAACTGCCTGTGCTACCCTCACAGCCAGCACTGGCAGTGCTCACCTCACAGCCAGCCCTGCCAGTGCTTCCCTCACAGCCAGCAATGTCAGTGCTCCCTCACACAGCCAGCACTGCCAGTGCTCCCTCACATAGCCAGCACTGCCAGCGCTCCCTCCCCGACAGCTAGCACTGCCAGTGCTCCCTCACACAGCCAGCACAGCCAGCGCTCCCTCCCCCATAGCATGCACTGTCAGTGCTCCCCCCACAGCCAGCACTGTCAGTGCTCCCCCCACACAGCCAGCAGTGCAAGTGCACATAACCACACAGCCAGCACTGTCATTGCTCCCACAACACAGCCAGCACTGTCAGTGCTCCCGCAACACAGCCAGCACTGTCAGTGCTCCCCCACACAGCCAGCACTGTCAGTGCTCCCCCACACAGCCAGCACTGTCAGTGCTACCACAACACAGCCAGCACTGTCTGTGCTCCCCCACACTGCCAGCACTGTCAGTGCTCCCACCACAAAACCAGCACTGTCAGTGCTCCCACCAAACGGCCAGCACTGTCAGTGCTCCCCCCCGCACAGCAAGCACTGTCAGTGCTCCCATCACACAGCCAGCACTGTCAGTGCTCCCCCACACAGCCAGCACTGCCAGTGCTCCCACACAGCTAGAACTGCAAGTGCTCCCCCCACACAGCCAGCATTGCCAGTGCTCCCCACAGTGCCAGCACTATCAGTGCTGCCCCACACAGCCATCACTGTCAGTGCTCACACCACACAGCCAGCACTGTCAGTGCTCCCACCACACAACCAGCACTGTCAGTGCTCCCCCCACACAGCCAGCACTGTCAGTGCTCCCACCACACAGCCAGCACTGTCAGTGCTCACACCACACAACCAGCACTGTCAGTGCTCCCCACACACAGCCAGCACTGTCAGTGCTCCCACCACACAGCCTGCACAGTCAGTGCTCCCCCACACAGCCAGCACTGTCAGTGGTCCCTACACACAGCCAGCAATGTCAGTGCTCCCGCCACACAGCCAGCACTGACAGTGCTCCCCCACTCAGCCAGCACTGTCAGTGCTCCTACTAGGCAGCCAGCACTGTCAGTGCTCCCACCACACGGCCAGCACTGTCAGTGATCCCACCACACAGCCAGCACTCTCAGTGCTCCCTTCCACACAGCCAGCTCTGCCAGTGCTCCCACCACACAGCCAGCCCTGCCAGTGCTCCCTACACACAGCCAGCACTGTCAGTGCTCTCAACACATAGCCAGCACTGTCAGTGCTCTCAACACACAGCCAGCACTGTCATTGCTCCCTCACACAGCCAGCACTGTCAGTGCTCCCACCACACAGCCAGCACTCTCAGTGCTCCCTTCCAGACAGCCAGCACTGCCAGTGCTCCCACCACACAGCCAGCACTGTCAGTGCTCCCACAACACAGCCAGCTCTGTCAGTGCTCCCCCACACTGCCAGCACTGTCAGTGCTCCCCGCACAGCCAGCACTGTCAGTGCTCCCAACACACAGCCAGCACTGTCAGTGCTCCCACCACAGCCAGCACTGTCAGTGCTCTCAACACACAGCCAGCACTGCCAGTGCTCCCCACACAGCCAGCACCGTCAGTGCTCCCCACACAGCCAGCAGTGCCAGTGCTCCCATCAAAGCCAGCACTGTCAGTGCTCCCCCACACAGCCAGCACTGTCAGTGCTCCCACCACACAGCCAGCACTGTCAGTGCTCCCACCACACAGCCAGCACTGTCAGTGATCCCCCCACCCAGCCAGCAGTGTCAGTGCTCTCCCACACAGCCAGCACTGCCAGTGCTCCGCTCACACAGCCAGCACTGTCAGTGCTACCTCACAAAGCCAGCACTGCCAGCGCTCCCTCCCCGACAGCCGGCACTGCCAGTGCTCCCTCACACAGCCAACACAGCCAGCGCTCCCTCCCCAACAGCCAGCACTGCCAGTGCTCCCACCACACAGCAAGCACTGTCAGTGCTCCCCACACAGCCAGCACTGCAAGTGCTCCCCCATACAGCCAGCACTGCCAGTGCTCCCCCACACAGCCAGCACTGTCAGTGCTCCCCCACACAGCCAGCACTGTCAGTGCTCCCCCACACAGCCAGCAGTGCCAGTGCACCACCACACAGCTAGCACTTTCAGTGCTCCCACAACACAGCCAGCACTGTCAGTGCTCCCACCACACAGCCAGCACTGTCAGTGCTCCCCCACACAGCCAGCACTGTCAGTGCTCCCACCACTACCAGCACTGTCAGTGCTCCCACCAAACAGCCAGCACTGTCAGTGCTCCCCCACACAGCCAGCATTTTAAGTGCTCCCCACACAGCCAGCACTGTCAGTGCTTCCCCACACAGCCAGCACAGTCAGTGCTCCCACCACACGCCAGCACTGTCAGTGCTCCCACCACACAGCTAGCACTGCAAGTGCTCCCCCCACACAGCCAGCATTGCCAGTGCTCCCCACAGAGCCAGCACTATCAGTGCTGCCCCACACAGCCATCACTGTCAGTGCTCCCACCACACAGCCAGCACTGTCAGTGCTCCCACCACACAACCAGCACTGTCAGTGCTCCCCCCACACAGCCAGCACTGTCAGTGCTCCCACCACACAGCCAGCACTGTCAGTGCTCACACCACACAACCAGCACTGTCAGTGCTCCCCCCACACAGCCAGCACTGTCAGTGCTCCCACCACACAGCCAGCACAGTCAGTGCTCCCCCACACAGCCAGCACTGTCAGTGGTCCCTACACACAGCCAGCAATGTCTGTGCTCCCGCCACACAGCCAGCACTGACAGTGCTCCCCCACTCAGCCAGCACTGTCAGTGCTCCTACTAGGCAGCCAGCACTGTCAGTGCTCCCACCACACGGCCAGCACTGTCGGTGCTCCCACCACACAGCCAGCACTCTCAGTGCTCCCTTCCACACAGCCAGCTCTGCCAGTGCTCCCACCACACAGCCAGCCCTGCCAGTGCTCCCACAACACAGCCTGCTCTGTCAGTGCTCCCCCCACACTGCCAGCACTGTCAGTGCTCCCCACACAGCCAGCACTGTCAGTGCTCCCCACACAGCCAGCACTGTCAGTGCTCCCTACACACAGCCAGCACTGTCAGTGCTCTCAACACATAGCCAGCACTGTCAGTGCTCTCAACACACAGCCAGCACTGTCATTGCTCCCTCACACAGCCAGCACTGTCAGTGCTCCCACCACACAGCCAGCACTCTCAGTGCTCCCTTCCAGACAGCCAGCACTGCCAGTGCTCCCACCACACAGCCAGCACTGTCAGTGCTCCCACAACACAGCCAGCTCTGTCAGTGCTCCCCCACACTGCCAGCACTGTCAGTGCTCCCCGCACAGCCAGCACTGTCAGTGCTCCCAACACACAGCCAGCACTGTCAGTGCTCCCACCACAGCCAGCACTGCCAGTGCTCTCAACACACAGCCAGCACTGCCAGTGCTCCCCACACAGCCAGCACAGTCAGTGCTCCACACACAGCCAGCAGTGCCAGTGCTCCCATCAAAGCCAGCACTGTCAGTGCTCCCCTACACAGCCAGCACTGTCAGTGCTCCCACCACACAGCCAGCACTGTCAGTGCTCCCACCACACAGCCAGCACTGTCAGTGATCCCCCCACCCAGCCAGCAGTGTCAGTGCTCTCCCACACAGCCAGCACTGCCAGTGCTCCTCTCACACAGCCAGCACTGTCAGTGCTACCTCACAAAGCCAGCACTGCCAGCGCTCCCTCCCCGACAGCCGGCACTGCCAGTGCTCCCTCACACAGCCAACACAGCCAGCGCTCCCTCCCCAACAGCCAGCACTGCCAGTGCTCCCACCACACAGCAAGCACTGTCAGTGCTCCCCACACAGCCAGCACTGCAAGTGCTCCCCCATACAGCCAGCACTGCCAGTGCTCCCCCACACAGCCAGCACTGTCAGTGCTCCCCCACACAGCCAGCACTGTCAGTGCTCCCCCACACAGCCAGCAGTGCCAGTGCACCACCACACAGCCAGCACTTTCAGTGCTCCCACAACACAGCCAGCACTGTCAGTGCTCCCACCACACAGCCAGCACTGTCAGTGCTCCCCCACACAGCCAGCACTGTCAGTGCTCCCACCACTACCAGCACTGTCAGTGCTCCCACCAAACAGCCAGCACTGTCAGTGCTCCCCCACACAGCCAGCACTGTCAGTGCTCCCCGCACAGCCAGCACTGCCAGTGCTTCCCCAAACAGCCAGCACAGTCAGTGCTCCCACCACACGCCAGCACTGTCAGTGCTCCCAACACACAGCCAGCACTGTCAGTGTACCCACCACACGGCCAGCACTGTCAGTGCTCCCCCACACAGCCAGCACTGCCAGTGCTCCCCACACAGCTAGCACTGCAAGTGCTCCCCCCACACAGCCAGCACTGCCAGTGCTCCCCACAGAGCCAGCACTATCAGTGCTGCCCCACACAGCCAGCACTGTCAGTGCTCCCACCACACAGCCAGCACTGTCAGTGCTCCCACCACACAACCAGCACTGTCAGTGCTCCCCCCACACAGCCAGCACTGTCAGTGGTCCCACCACACAGCCAGCACAGTCAGTGCTCCCCCCACATAGCCAGCACTGTCAGTGGTCCCTACACACAGCCAGCGATGTCAGTGCTCCCGCCACACAGCCAGCACTGACAGTGCTCCCCCCACTCAGCCAGCACTGTCAGTGCTCCTACTAGGCAGCCAGCACTGTCAGTGCTCCCACCACACGGCCAGCCCTGTCAGAGCTACCACCACACAGCCAGCACGCTCAGTGCTCCCTTCCACACTGCCAGCACTGCCAGTGCTCCCACCACACAGCCAGCACTGTCAGTGCTCCCACAACACAGCCTGCTCTGTCAGTGCTCCCCCCACACTGCCAGCACTGTCAGTGCTCCCCACACAGCCAGCACTGTCAGTGCTCCCCACACAGCCAGCACTGTCAGTGCTCCCTACACACAGCCAGCACTGTCAGTGCTCTCAACACACAGCCAGCACTGTCAGTGCTCTCAACACACAGCCAGCACTGTCAGTGCTCCCTCACACAGCCAGCACTGTCAGTGCTCCCACCACACAGCCAGCACTCTCAGTGCTCCCTTCCAGACAGCCAGCACTGCCAGTGATCCCACCACACAGCCAGCACTGTCAGTGCTCCCACAACACAGCCAGCTCTGTCAGTGCTCCCCCACACTGCCAGCACTGTCAGTGCTCCCCACACAGCCAGCACTGTCAATGCTCCCAACACACAGCCAGCACTGTCAATGCTCCCACCACAGCCAGCACTGTCAGTGCTCTCAACACACAGCCAGCACTGCCAGTGCTCCCCCACACAGCCAGCACTGTCAGTGCTCCCCAGACAGCCAGCAGTGCCAGTGCTCCCCACACAGCCAGCACTGTCAGTGATCCCCCCACACAGCCAGCACTGTCAGTGCTCTCCCACACAGCCAGCACTGCCAGTGCTCCTCTCACACAGCCAGCACTGTCAGTGCTACCTCACAAAGCCAGCACTGCCAGCGCTCCCTCCCCGACAGCCGGCACTGCCAGTGCTCCCTCACACAGCCAGCACAGCCAGCGCTCCCTCCCCAACAGCCAGCACTGCCAGTGCTCCCACCACACAGCAAGCACTGTCAGTGCTTCCCCCACACAGCCAGCACTGCAAGTGCTCCCCCATACAGCCAGCACTGCCAGTGCTCCCCCACACAGCCAGCACTGTCAGTGCTCCCACACAGCCAGCACGGTCAGTGCTCCCACACACAGCCAGCACTGTCAGTGCTCCCCCACACAGTAAGCACTGTCAGTGCTCCCACCACACAGCCAGCACTGTCAGTGCTCCCACCACACAGCCAGCACTGTCAGTGATCCCCCCCCACACCCAGCACTGCCAGTGCTCCTCTCACACAGCCAGCACTGCAAGTGCTCCCTCACAAAGCCAGCACTGCCAGCGCACCCTTCCCGACAGCCGGGACTGCCAGTGCTCCCTCACACAGCCAGCACTGCAGTGCTCCTACAACGCAGCCAGCACTGACAGTGCCCCCCTCACAGCCAGAACTGCCTGTGCTCCCCTCACAGCCAGCACTGGCAGTGCTCACCTCACAGCTAGCCCTGCCAGTGCTTCCCTCACAGCCAGCAATGTCAGTGCTCCCTCACACAGCCAGCACTGCCAGAGCTCCCTCACATAGCCAGCACTGCCAGCGCTCCCTCCCCGACAGCTAGCACTGCCAGTGCTCCCTCACACAGCCAGCACAGCCAGCGCTCCCTCCCCCACAGCCTGCACTGTCAGTGCTCCCCCCACACAGCCAGCAGTGCAAGTGCACATAACCACACAGCCTGCACTGTCAGTGCTCCCACAACACAGCCAGCACTGTCAGTGCTCCCGCAACACAGCCAGCACTGTCAGTGCTCCCCCACACAGCCAGCACTGTCAGTGCTCCCCCACACAGCCAGCACTGTCAGTGCTACCACAACACAGCCAGCACTGTCTGTGCTCCCCCACACTGCCAGCACTGTCAGTGCTCCCACCACACAGCCAGCACTGTCAGTGCTCCCACCAAACGGCCAGCACTGTCAGTGCTCCCCCCGCACAGCCAGCACTGTCAGTGCTCCCATCACACAGCCAGCACTGTCAGTGCTCCCCCACACAGCCAGCACCGTCAGTGCTCCCCACACAGCCAGCACTGTCATTGCTTCCCCACACAGCCACCACTGTCACTGCTCCCCCACACAGCCATCACTGCCAGTGCTCCCCACACAGCTAGCACTGCAAGTGCTCCCCCCACACAGCCAGCATTGCCAGTGCTCCCCCACAGAGCCAGCACTATCAGTGCTGCCCCACACAGCCATCACTGTCAGTGCTCCCACCACACAGCCAGCACTGTCAGTGCTCCCACCACACAACCAGCACTGTCAGTGCTCCCCCACACAGCCAGCACTGTCAGTGCTCCCACCACACAGCCAGCACTGTCAGTGCTCCCCCCCACACAGCCAGCAATGTCGGTGGTCCCTACACACAGCCAGCAATGTCAGCGCTCCCGCCACACAGCCAGCACTGACAGTGCTCCCCCACTCAGCCAGCACTGTCAGTGCTCCGACTACGCAGCCAGCACTGTCAGTGCTCCCACCACACGGCCAGCACTGTCAGTGCTCCCACCACACAGCCAGCACTCTCAGTGCTCCCTTCGACACAGCCAGCACTGCCAGTGCTCCCACCACACAGCCAGCACTGTCAGTGCTCCCACAACACAGCCTGCTTTGTCAGTGCTCCCCCCACACTGCCAGCACTGTTAGTGCTCCCCACACAGCCCGCACTGTCAGTGCTCCCCACACAGCCAGCACTGTCAGTGCTCACTACACACAGCCAGCACTGTCAGTGCTCTCAACAAACAGCCAGCACTGTCAGTGCTCTCAACACACAGCCAGCACTGTCAGTGCTCCCTCACACAGCCAGCACTGTCAGTGCTCCCACCACACAGCCAGCACTGTCAGTGCTCCCCCACACAGCCAGCACTGTCAGTGCCCCCTGCACACAGCCAGCACTGTCAGTGCTCACAACACAGAGCCAGCACTGTCAGTGGTCCCACCACACAGCCAGCACTGTCAGTGTTCCCACCACACAGCCAGCACTCTCAGTGCTCCCTTCCACACAGCCAGCACTGCCAGTGCTCCCACCACACAGCCAGCACTGTCAGTGCTCCCACAACACAGCCATGTCTGTCAGTACTCCCCCCACACTGCCAGCACTGTCAGTGCTCCCCACACAGCCAGCACTGTCAGTGCTCCCAACACACAGCCAGCACTGTCAGTGCTCCCACCACACAGCCAGCACTGTCAGTGCTCTCAACACACAGCCAGCACTGCCAGTGCTCCCACACAGCCAGCACTGTCAGCGCTCCCCACACAGCCAGCCCTGCCAGTGCTCCCCACACAGCCAGCACTGTCAGTGCTCCCCCTCACAGCCAGCAGTGTCAGTGCTCCCACCACACAGCCAGCACTGTCAGTGCTCCCACCACACAGCCAGCACTGTCAGTGAATCCCCAAACAGCCAGCACTGTCAGTGCTCCCCCACACAGCCAGCACTTCCAGTGCTCCTCTCACACAGCCAGCACTGTCAGTGCTACCTCACAAAGCCAGCACTGCCAGTGCTCCCCACACAGCTAGCACTGCAAGTGCTCCCCCCACACAGCCAGCACTGCCAGTTCTCCCCACAGAGCCAGCACTATCAGTGCTGCCCCACACAGCCAGCACTGTCAGTGCTCCCACCACCAAGCCAGCACTGTCAGTGCTCACACCACACAACCAGCACTGTCAGTGCTCCCCCCACACAGCCAGCACTGTCAGTGCTCCCACCACACAGCCAGCACTGTCAGTGCTCCCCCCACACAGCCAGCACTGCCAGTGCTCCCCCACACAGCCAGCACTGTCAGTGCTACCACAATACAGCCAGCACTGTCAGTGCTCCCCAACACAGCCAGCACTGTCAGTGCTCCCACCAAACAGCCAGCACTCACAGTGCTCCCCCACACAGCCAGCACTGCCAGCGCTCCCTCCCCGACAGCCGGCACTGTCAGTGCTCCCTCACACAGCCAACACAGCCAGCGCTCCCTCCCCCACAGCCAGCACTGCCTGTGCTCCCACCACACAGCAAGCACTGTCAGTGCTCCCCCACACAGCCAGCACTGCAAGTGCTCCCCCATACAGCCAGCACTGCCAGTCCTCCCCCACACAGCCAGCAATGTCAGTGCTCCCCACACAGCCTGCACGGTCAGTGCTCCCCCACACAGCCAGCACTGTCAGTGCTCCATCACAAAGCAAGCACTGTCAGTGCTCCCACCACACAGCCAGCACTGTCAGTGCTCCCACCACACAGCCAGCACTGTCAGTGATCCCCCCACACAGCCAGCACTGACAGTGCTCCCCCACACAGCCAGCACTGCCAGTGCTCCTCTCACAGCCAGCACTGCAAGTGCTCCCTCACAAAGCCAGCACTGCCAGCGCACCCTCCCCGACAGCCGGCACTGCCAGTGCTCCCTCACACAGCCAGCACTGCCAGTGCTCCTACCACACAGCAAGCACTGACAGTGCTCCTTCCACGCAGCCAGCACTGACAGTGCTCCACTCACAGCCAGAACTGCCTGTGCTCCCCTCACAGCCAGCACTGGCAGTGCTCCCCTCACAGCCAGCACTGCCAGTGCTTCTCGGACAGCCAGCAATGTCAGTGCTCCCTCACACAGCCAGCACTGCCAGTGCTCCCTCACATAGCCAGCACTGCCAGCGCTCCCTCCCCGACAGCCAGCACTGCCAGTGCTCCCTGACACAGCCAGCACAGCCAGCGCTCCCTCCCCCACAGCCTGCACTGTCAGTGCTCCCCATACAGCCAGCACTGTCAGTGCTCCACCCACACAGCCAGCAGTGCCAGTGCACCCCCCACACAGCCAGCACTGTCAGTGCTCCCACAACACAGCCAGCACTGTCCGTGCTCCCACCACACAGCCAGCACTGTCAGTGCTCCCCCCACACAGCCAGCACTGTCAGTGCTCCCCCACACTGCCAGCACTGTCAGTGCTACCACAACACAGCCAGCACTGTCAGTGCTCCCCAACACAGCCAGCACTGTCACTGCACCCACCACTACCAGCACTGTCAGTGCTCCCACCAAACAGCCAGCACTGTCAGTGCTCCCCCACACAGCCAGCACTGTCAGTGCTCCCATTACACAGCCAGCACTGTCATTGCTCCCCCACACAGCCAGCACTGTCAGTGCTCCCCACACAGCCAGCACTGCAGGGCTTCCCCACACAGCCAGCACAGTCAGTGCTCCCACCACACGCCAGCACTGTCAGTGCTCCCACCACACAGCCAGCACTGTCAGTATACCCACCACACGGCCAGCACTGTCAGTGCTCCCCCACACAGCCAGCACTGCCAGTGCTCCCCACACAGCTAGCACTGCAAGTGCTCCCCCCACACAGCCAGCACTGCCAGTTCTCCCCACAGAGCCAGCACTATCAGTGCTGCCCCACACAGCCAGCACTGTCAGTGCTCCCACCACCCAGCCAGCACTGTCAGTGCTCACACCACACAACCAGCACTGTCAGTGCTCCGCCCACACAGCCAGCACTGTCAGTGCTCCCACCACACAGCCAGCACAGTCAGTGCTCCCCCACACAGCCAGCACTGTCAGTGGTCCCTACACACAGCCAGCAATGTCAGTGCTCCCGCCACACAGCCAGCACTGACAGTGCTCCCCCCACTCAGCCAGCACTATCAGTGCTCCTACTAGGCAGCCAGCACTGTCAGTGCTCCCACCACACGGCCAGCACTGTCAGTGCTCCCACCACACAGCCAGCACTCTCAGTGCTCCCTTCCACACAGCCAGCTCTGCCAGTGCTCCGACCACACAGCCAGCCCTGCCAGTGCTCCCACAACACAGCCTGCTCTGTCAGTGCTCCCCCCACACTGCCAGCACTGTCAGTGCTCCCCACACAGCCAGCACTGTCAGTGCTCCCCACACAGCCAGCACTGTCAGTGCTCCCTACACACAGCCAGCACTGTCAGTGCTCTCAACACATAGCCAGCACTGTCAGTGCTCTCAACACACAGCCAGCACTGTCATTGCTCCCTCACACAGCCAGCACTGTCAGTGCTCCCACCACACAGCCAGCACTCTCAGTGCTCCCTTCCAGACAGCCAGCACTGCCAGTGCTCCCACCACACAGCCAGCACTGTCAGTGCTCCCACAACACAGCCAGCTCTGTCAGTGCTCCCCCACACTGCCAGCACTGTCAGTGCTCCCCGCACAGCCAGCACTGTCAGTGCTCCCAACACACAGCCAGCACTGTCAGTGCTCCCACCACAGCCAGCACTGTCAGTGCTCTCAACACACAGCCAGCACTGCCAGTGCTCCCCACACAGCCAGCACCGTCAGTGCTCCCCACACAGCCAGCAGTGCCAGTGCTCCCATCAAAGCCAGCACTGTCAGTGCTCCCCCACACAGCCAGCACTGTCAGTGCTCCCACCACACAGCCAGCACTGTCAGTGCTCCCACCACACAGCCAGCACTGTCAGTGATCCCCCCACCCAGCCAGCAGTGTCAGTGCTCTCCCACACAGCCAGCACTGCCAGTGCTCCTCTCACACAGCCAGCACTGTCAGTGCTACCTCACAAAGCCAGCACTGCCAGCGCTCCCTCCCCGACAGCCGGCACTGCCAGTGCTCCCTCACACAGCCAACACAGCCAGCGCTCCCTCCCCAACAGCCAGCACTGCCAGTGCTCCCACCACACAGCAAGCACTGTCAGTGCTCCCCACAGAGCCAGCACTGTCAGTGCTCCCCCACACAGCCAGCACTGTCAGTGCTCCCCCACACAGCCAGCAGTGCCAGTGCACCACCACACAGCCAGCACTTTCAGTGCTCCCACAACACAGCCAGCACTGTCAGTGCTCCCACCACACAGCCAGCACTGTCAGTGCTCCCCCACACAGCCAGCACTGTCAGTGCTACCACAGCACAGCCAGCACTGTCAGTGCTCCCCCACACAGCCAGCACTGTCAGTGCTCCCACCACTACCAGCACTGTCAGTGCTCCCACCAAAGAGCCAGCACTGTCAGTGCTCCCCCACACAGCCAGCACTGTCAGTGCTCCCCACACAGCCAGCACTGTGAGTGCTTCCCCACACAGCCAGCACAGTCAGTGCTCCCACCACACGCCAGCACTGTCAGTGCTCCCACCACACAGCCAGCACTGTCAGTGTACCCACCACACGGCCAGCACTGTCAGTGCTCCCCCACACAGCCAGCACTGCCAGTGCTCCCCACACAGCTAGCACTGCAAGTGCTCCCCCCACACAGCCAGCACTGCCAGTGCTCCCCACAGAGCCAGCACTATCAGTGCTGCCCCACACAGCCAGCACTGTCAGTGCTCCCACCACACAGCCAGCACTGTCAGAGCTCCCACCACACAACCAGCACTGTCAGTGCTCCCCCCACACAGCCAGCACTGTCAGTGGTCCCACCACACAGCCAGCACAGTCAGTGCTCCCCCCACATAGCCAGCACTGTCAGTGGTCCCTACACACAGCCAGCGATGTCAGTGCTCCCGCCACACAGCCAGCACTGACAGTGCTCCCCCCACTCAGCCAGCACTGTCAGTGCTCCTACTAGGCAGCCAGCACTGTCAGTGCTCCCACAACACGGCCAGCCCTGTCAGAGCTACCACCACACAGCCAGCACGCTCAGTGCTCCCTTCCACACTGCCAGCACTGCCAGTTCTCCCACCACACAGCCAGCACTGCCAGTGCTCCCACAACACAGCCTGCTCTGTCAGTGCTCCCCCCACACTGCCAGCACTGTCAGTGCTCCCCACACAGCCAGCACTGTCAGTGCTCCCCACACAGCCAGCACTGTCAGTGCTCCCTACACACAGCCAGCACTGTCAGTGCTCTCAACACACAGCCAGCACTGTCAGTGCTCTCAACACACAGCCAGCACTGTCAGTGCTCCCTCACACAGCCAGCACTGTCAGTGCTCCCACCACACAGCCAGCACTCTCAGTGCTCCCTTCCAGACAGCCAGCACTGCCAGTGCTCCCACCACACAGCCAACACTGTCAGTGCTCCCACAACACATCCAGCTCTGTCAGTGCTCCCCCACACTGCCAGCACTGTCAGTGCTCCCCACACAGCCAGCACTGTCAATGCTCCCAACACACAGCCAGCACTGTCAATGCTCCCACCACAGCCAGCACTGTCAGTGCTCTCAACACACAGCCAGCACTGTCAGTGCTCCCCCACACAGCCAGCACTGTCAGTGTTCCCCACACAGCCAGCAGTGCCAGTGCTCCCCACACAGCCAGCACTGTCAGTGCTCCCACACACAGCCAGCACTGTCAGTGCTCCCACCACACATCCAGCACTGTCAGTGCTCCCACCACACAGCCAGCACTGTCAGTGATCCCCCCACACAGCCAGCACTGTCAGTGCTCTCCCACACAGCCAGCACTGCCAGTGCTCCTCTCACACAGCCAGCACTGTCAGTGCTACCTCACAAAGCCAGCACTGCCAGCGCTCCCTCCCCGACAGCCGGCACTGCCAGTGCTCCCTCACACAGCCAGCACAGCCAGCGCTCCCTCCCCAACAGCCAGCACTGCCAGTGCTCCCACCACACAGCAAGCACTGTCAGTGCTTCCCCCACACAGCCAGCACTGCAAGTGCTCCCCCATACAGCCAGCACTGCCAGTGCTCCCCCACACAGCCAGCACTGTCAGTGCTCCCACACAGCCAGCACGGTCAGTGCTCCCCCACACAGCCAGCACTGTCAGTGCTCCCCCACACAGTAAGCACTGTCAGTGCTCCCACCACACAGCCAGCACTGTCAGTGCTCCCACCACACAGCCAGCACTGTCAGTGATCCCCCCACACAGCCAGCACTGCCAGTGCTCCTCTCACACAGCCAGCACTGCAAGTGCTCCCTCACAAAGCCAGCACTGCCAGCGCACCCTTCCCGACAGCCGGGACTGCCAGTGCTCCTACAACGCAGCCAGCACTGACAGTGCCCCCCTCACAGCCAGAACTGCCTGTGCTCCCCTCACAGCCAGCACTGGCAGTGCTCACCTCACAGCCAGCCCTGCCAGTGCTTCCCTCACAGCCAGCAATGTCAGTGCTCCCTCACACAGCCAGCACTGCCAGTGCTCCCTCACATAGCCAGCACTGCCAGCGCTCCCTCCCCGACAGCTAGCACTGCCAGTGCTCCCTCACACAGCCAGCACAGCCAGCGCTCCCTCCCCCACAGCCTGCACTGTCAGTGCTCCCCCCACAGCCAGCACTGTCAGTGCTCCCCCCACACAGCCAGCAGTGCAAGTGCACATAACCACACAGCCAGCACTGTCAGTGCTCCCACAACACAGCCAGCACTGTCAGTGCTCCCGCAACACAGCCAGCACTGTCAGTGCTCCCCCACACAGCCAGCACTGTCAGTGCTCCCCCACACAGCCAGCACTGTCAGTGCTACCACAACACAGCCAGCACTGTCAGTGCTCCCACCACACAGCCAGCACTGTCAGTGCTCCCACCACACAGCCAGCACTGTCAGTGATCCCTACACCCAGCCAGCAGTGTCAGTGCTCTCCCACACAGCCAGCACTGCCAGTGCTCCTCTCACACAGCCAGCACTGTCAGTGCTACCTCACAAAGCCAGCACTGCCAGCGCTCCCTCCCCGACAGCCGGCACTGCCAGTGCTCCCTCACACAGCCAACACAGCCAGCGCTCCCTCCCCGACAGCCGGCACTGCCAGTGCTCCCTCACACAGCCAACACAGCCAGCGCTCCCTCCCCAACAGCCAGCACTGCCAGTGCTCCCACCACACAGCAAGCACTGTCAGTGCTCCCCACACAGCCAGCACTGCAAGTGCTCCCCCATACAGCCAGCACTGCCAGTGCTCCCCCACACAGCCAGCACTGTCAGTGCTCCCCACACAGCCAGCACTGTCAGTGCTCCCCCACACAGCCAGCAGTGCCAGTGCACCACCACACAGCCAGCACTTTCGGTGCTCCCACAACACAGCCAGCACTGTCAGTGCTCCCACCACACAGCCAGCACTGTCAGTGCTCCCCCACACAGCCAGCACTGTCAGTGCTCCCCACACAGCCAGCACTGTCAGTGCTTCCCCACACAGCCAGCACAGTCAGTGATCCCACCACACGCCAGCACTGTCAGTGCTCCCACCACACAGCCAGCACTGTCAGTGTACCCACCACACGGCCAGCACTGTCAGTGCTCCCCCACACAGCCAGCACTGCCAGTGCTCCCCACACAGCTAGCACTGCAAGTGCTCCCCCCACACAGCCAGCACTGCCAGTGCTCCCCACAGAGCCAGCACTATCAGTGCTGCCCCACACAGCCAGCACTGTCAGTGCTCCCACCACACAGCCAGCACTGTCAGTGCTCCCACCACACAACCAGCACTGTCAGTGCTCCCCCCACACAGCCAGCACTGTCAGTGGTCCCACCACACAGCCAGCACAGTCAGTGCTCCCCCCACATAGCCAGCACTGTCAGTGGTCCCTACACACAGCCAGCGATGTCAGTGCTCCCGCCACACAGCCAGCACTGACAGTGCTCCCCCCCACTCAGCCAGCACTGTCAGTGCTCCTACTAGGCAGCCAGCACTGTCAGTGCTCCCACAACACGGCCAGCCCTGTCAGAGCTACCACCACACAGCCAGCACGCTCAGTGCTCCCTTCCACACTGCCAGCACTGCCAGTTCTCCCACCACGCAGCCAGCACTGTCAGTGCTCCCACAACACAGCCTGCTCTGTCAGTGCTCCCCCCACACTGCCAGCACTGTCAGTGCTCCCCACACAGCCAGCACTGTCAGTGCTCCCCACACAGCCAGCACTGTCAGTGCTCCCTACACACAGCCAGCACTGTCAGTGCTCTCAACACACAGCCAGCACTGTCAGTGCTCCCTCACACAGCCAGCACTGTCAGTGCTCCCACCACACAGCCAGCACTCTCAGTGCTCCCTTCCAGACAGCCAGCACTGCCAGTGCTCCCACCACACAGCCAACACTGTCAGTGCTCCCACAACACATCCAGCTCTGTCAGTGCTCCCCCACACTGCCAGCACTGTCAGTGCTCCCCACACAGCCAGCACTGTCAATGCTCCCAACACACAGCCAGCACTGTCAATGCTCCCACCACAGCCAGCACTGTCAGTGCTCTCAACACACAGCCAGCACTGTCAGTGCTCCCCCACACAGCCAGCACTGTCAGTGTTCCCCACACAGCCAGCAGTGCCAGTGCTCCCCACACAGCCAGCACTGTCAGTGCTCCCCCACACAGCCAGCACTGTCAGTGCTCCCACCACACATCCAGCACTGTCAGTGCTCCCACCACACAGCCAGCACTGTCAGTGATCCCCCCACACAGCCAGCACTGTCAGTGCTCTCCCACACAGCCAGCACTGCCAGTGCTACCTCACAAAGCCAGCACTGCCAGCGCTCCCTCCCCGACAGCCGGCACTGCCAGTGCTCCCTCACACAGCCAGCACAGCCAGCGCTCCCTCCCCAACAGCCAGCACTGCCAGTGCTCCCACCACACAGCAAGCACTGTCAGTGCTTCCCCCACACAGCCAGCACTGCAAGTGCTCCCCCATACAGCCAGCACTGCCAGTGCTCCCCCACACAGCCAGCACTGTCAGTGCTCCCACACAGCCAGCACGGTCAGTGCTCCCCCACACAGCCAGCACTGTCAGTGCTCCCCCACACAGTAAGCACTGTCAGTGCTCCCACCACACAGCCAGCACTGTCAGTGCTCCCACCACACAGCCAGCACTGTCAGTGATCCCCCCACACACCCAGCACTGCCAGTGCTCCTCTCACACAGCCAGCACTGCAAGTGCTCCCTCACAAAGCCAGCACTGCCAGCGCACCCTTCCCGACAGCCGGGACTGCCAGTGCTCCCTTCACAGCCAGCACTGCCAGTGCTCCTACAACGCAGCCAGCACTGACAGTGCCCCCTCACAGCCAGAACTGCCTGTGCTCCCCTCACAGCCAGCACTGGCAGTGCTCACCTCACAGCCAGCCCTGCCAGTGCTTCCCTCACAGCCAGCAATGTCAGTGCTCCCTCACACAGCCAGCACTGCCAGAGCTCCCTCACATAGCCAGCACTGCCAGCGCTCCCTCCCCGACAGCTAGCACTGCCAGTGCTCCCTCACACAGCCAGCACAGCCAGCGCTCCCTGCCCCACAGCCTGCACTGTCAGTGCTCCCCCCACACAGCCAGCAGTGCAAGTGCACATAACCACACAGCCAGCACTGTCAGTGCTCCCACAACACAGCCAGCACTGTCAGTGCTCCCGCAACACAGCCAGCACTGTCAGTGCTCCCCCACACAGCCAGCACTGTCAGTGCTCCACCACACAGCCAGCACTGTCAGTGCTACCACAACACAGCCAGCACTGTCTGTGCTCCCCCACACAGCCAGCACTGTCAGTGCTCCCACCACACAGCCAGCACTGTCAGTGCTCCCACCAAACGGCCAGCACTGTCAGTGCTCCCCCCGCACAGCCAGCACTGTCAGTGCTCCCATCACACAGCCAGCACTGTCAGTGCTCCCCCACAAAGCCAGCACCGTCAGTGCTCCCCACACAGCCAGCACTGTCATTGCTTCCCCACACAGCCACCACTGTCACTGCTCCCCCACACAGCCATCACTGCCAGTGCTCCCCACACAGCTAGCACTGCAAGTGCTCCCCCCACACAGCCAGCATTGCCAGTGCTCCCCCACAGAGCCAGCACTATCAGTGCTGCCCCACACAGCCATCACTGTCAGTGCTCCCACCACACAGCCAGCACTGTCAGTGCTCCCACCACACAACCAGCACTGTCAGTGCTCCCCCACACAGCCAGCACTGTCAGTACTCCCACCACACAGCCAGCACTGTCAGTGCTCCCCCCCACACAGCCAGCAATGTCGGTGGTCCCTACACACAGCCAGCAATGTCAGTGCTCCCGCCACACAGCCAGCACTGACAGTGCTCCCCCACTCAGCCAGCACTGTCAGTGCTCCGACTACGCAGCCAGCACTGTCAGTGCTCCCACCACACGGCCAGCACTGTCAGTGCTCCCACCACACAGCCAGCACTCTCAGTGCTCCCTTCGACACAGCCAGCACTGCCAGTGCTCCCACCACACATCCAGCACTATCAGTGCTCCCACAACACAGCCTGCTCTGTCAGAGCTCCCCCCACACTGCCAGCACTGTTAGTGCTCCCCACACAGCCCGCACTGTCAGTGCTCCCCACACAGCCAGCACTGTCAGTGCTCACTACACACAGCCAGCACTGTCAGTGCTCTCAACAAACAGCCAGCACTGTCAGTGCTCTCAACACACAGCCAGCACTGTCAGTGCTCCCTCACACAGCCAGCACTGTCAGTGCTCCCACCACACAGCCAGCACTGTCAGTGCTCCCCCACACAGCCAGCACTGTCAGTGCCCCCTGCACACAGCCAGCACTGTCAGTGCTCCCAACACAGAGCCAGCACTGTCAGTGGATCCACCACACAGCCAGCACTGTCAGTGTTCCCACCACACAGCCAGCACTCTCAGTGCTCCCTTCCACACAGCCAGCACTGCCAGTGCTCCCACCACACAGCCAGCACTGTCAGTGCTCCCACAACACAGCCATGTCTGTCAGTACTCCCCCCACACTGCCAGCACTGTCAGTGCTCCCCACACAGCCAGCACTGTCAGTGCTCCCAACACACAGCCAGCACTGTCAGTGCTCCCACCACACAGCCAGCACTGTCAGTGCTCTCAACACACAGCCAGCACTGCCAGTGCTCCCACACAGCCAGCACTGTCAGCGCTCCCCACACAGCCAGCCCTGCCAGTGCTCCCCACACAGCCAGCACTGTCAGTGCTCCCCCTCACAGCCAGCAGTGTCAGTGCTCCCACCACACAGCCAGCACTGTCAGTGCTCCCACCACACAGCCAGCACTGTCAGTGAATCCCCAAACAGCCAGCACTGTCAGTGCTCCCCCACACAGCCAGCACTTCCAGTGCTCCTCTCACACAGCCAGCACTGTCAGTGCTACCTCACAAAGCCAGCACTGCCAGTGCACCCTCCCCGACAGCCGGCACTGCCAGTGCTCCCTCACACAGCCAGCACTGCCAGTGCTCCCCTCACAGCAAGCACTGCCAGTGCTTCCCTCACAGCCTGCACTTCCAGTGCTCCCCACACAACCAACACTGCCAGTGCTCCCTCACACAGCCAGCACTGCCAGTGCTCCCTCACATAGCCAGCACTGCCAGCGCTCCCTCCCCGACAGCCAGCACTGTCAGTGCTCCCACCACACAGCCAGCACTGTCAGTGAATCCCCAAACAGCCAGCACTGTCAGTGCTCCCCCACACAGCCAGCACTTCCAGTGCTCCTCTCACACAGCCAGCACTGTCAGTGCTACCTCACAAAGCCAGCACTGCCAGCGCTCCCTCCCCGACAGCCAGCACTGCCAGTGCTCCCTCACACAGCCAGCACAGCCAGCGCTCCCTCCCCCACAGCCTGCAATATCAGTGCTCCCCCACACAGCCAGCACTGTCAGTGCTCCCCCCACACAGCCAGCAGTGCAAGTGCACCCCCACACAACCAGCACTGTCAGTGCTCCCACAACACAGCCAGCACTGTCTGTGCTCCCACCATACAGCCAGCACTGTCAGTGCATCCCTACACAGCCAGCACTGTCAGTGCTCCCCCACACAGCCAGCACAGTCAGTGCTACCACAACACAGCCAGCATTGTCAGTGCTCCCCCACACAGCCAGAACTGTCAGTGCTCCCACCACACAGCCAGCACTGTCAGTGCTCCCACCAAACATCCAGCACTGTCAGTGCTCCCCCACACAGCCAGCACTGTCAGTGCTCCCATCACACAGCCAGCACTGTCAGTGCTCCCCCACACAGCCAGCACAGTCAGTGCTCCCACCACACGCCAGCACTGTCAGTGCTCCCACCACACAGCCAGCACTGTCAGTGCTCCCACCACACAGCCAGCACTGTCAGTGCTCCCCACACAGCCAGCACTGCAAGTGCTCCCCCCCCACACATCCAGCACTGCCAATGCTCCCCACAGACCCAGCACTGTCAGTGCTGCCCCACACAGCCAGCACTGTCAGTGCTCCCACCACACAGCCAGCACTGTCGGTGCTCCCACCTCACAACCAGCACTGTCAGTGCTCCCCCCACACAGCCAGCACTGTCAGTGCTCCCACCACACAGCCAGCACTGACAGTACTCCCCCCACACAGCCAGCACTGTCAGTGGTCCCTACACACAGCCAGCACTGTCAGTGCTCCCCACACAGCCAGCACTGTCAGTGCTTCCGCCACACAGCCAGCACTGACAGTGCTCCTCCCACTCAGCCAGCACTGTCAGTGCTCCTACGACACAGACAGCACTGTCAGTGATCCCACCACACAGCCAGCACTCTCAGTGCTCCCTTCCACACAGCCAGCACTGCCAGTGCTCCCACCACACAGCCAGCACTGTCAGTGCTCCCACAACACAGCCAGCTCTGTCAGTGCTCCCCCCACACTGCCAGCACTGTCAGTTCTCCCCACACAGCCAGTACTGTCAGTGCTCCCCCACACAGCCAGCACTGTCAGTGCTCCCTACACACAGCCAGCACTGTCAGTGCTCCCACCACACAGCCAGCACTGTCAGTGCTCTCAACACACAGCCAGCACTGTCAGTGCTCCCTCACACAGCGAGCACTGTTAGTGCTCCCACCACACAGCCAGCACTGTCAGTGCTCCCCCACACAGCCAGCACTGTCAGTGCCCCTTGCACGCAGCCAGCACTGTCAGTGCTCTCAACACAGAGCCAGCACTGTCAGTGCTCCCACCACACAGCCAGCACTGTCAGTGCTCCCACCACACAGCCAGCACTCTCAGTGCTCCCTTCCACACAGCCAGCACTGCCAGTGCTCCCACCATACAGCCAGCACTGACAGTGCACCCACAACACAGCCAGCTCTGTCAGTGCTCCCCCCACACTGCCAGCACTGTCAGTGCTCTCAGCACACAGCCAGCACTGTCAGTGCTCCCTCACACAGCCAGCACTGTCAGTGCTCCCTCACACAGCCTGCACTGTCAGTGCTCCATCACACAGCAAGCACTGTCAGTGCTCTCAACACACAGCCAGCACTGTCAGTGCTCCCCCACACAGCCAGCACTGTCAGTGCCCCCTGCACACAGCCAGCACTGTTAGTGCTCCCAACACACAGCGAGCACTGTCAGTGCTCCCCCACTCAGCCAGCACTGTCAGTGCCCCCTTCACACAGCCAGCACTGTCAGTGCTCCCAACACACAGCCAGCACTGTCAGTGCTCCCACCATACAGCCAGCACTGTCAGTGCTCCCACAACACAGCCAGCTCTGTCAGTGCTCCCCCCACACTGCCAGCACTGTCAGTGCTCCCCACACAGCCAGCACTGTCAGTGCTCCCAACACACAGCCAGCACTGTCAGTGCTCTCAACACACAGCCAGCACTGTCAGTGCTCCCTCACACAGCCAGCACTGTCAGTGCTCCCACCACACAGCCAGCACTGTCAGTGCTCCCCCACACAGCCAGCACTGTCAGTGCCCCCTGCACACAGCCAGCACTGTTAGTGCTCCCAACACACAGCCAGCACTGTCAGTGCTCCCCCACTCAGCCAGCACTGTCAGTGCCCCCTTCACACATCCAGCATTGTCAGTGCTCCCAACACACAGCCAGCACTGTCAGTGCTCCCACCACACAGCCAGCACTGTCAGTGCTCCCACCACACAGCCAGCACTGTCAGTTCTTCCACCACAAAGCCAGCACTGTCAGCAGCGGCTGGTGTTGATTATTGGCTGAGAGTCTGCCAGTCAGAAACTGGAGCTGCTGATTTGCTGAGAGGCTGTTAATCAGCGTCTGGGGCTCCTGATTGGCTGAGAGGCTGCCAGTCGGAGACTGGAGCTGCTGATTGACTGAGAGGCTGTTAGTCAGCGGCTGGAGCTCCTGATTGGCTGAGAGCCTGCCAGTCGGGGACTGGAGCTGCTGATTGGCTGAGAGGCTGTGAGTCAGCGGGAAGAGCTCCTGATTGGCTGAGAGGCTGTCAACCTGGACTGAGTCAACCTGCCAGTGCTCCCGGCACACAGCCAGCACTGGCAGTGCTCCTCCCACTCAGCTAGCACTGTCAGTGCTCCCTTCCACACAGCCAGCACTGCCAGTGCTCTCACCACACAGCCAGCACTGTCAGTGCTCCCACCACACAGCCAGCACTGTCAGTGCTCCCACCACACAGCCAGCACTGTCAGTGTTCCCACTACACAGCCAGCACTGTCAGTGCTCCCCCCACACAGCCAGCACTGTCAGTGGTTCCCACTACACAGCCAGCACTGTCAGTGCTCCCACCACACGGCCAGCACTGTCAGTGGTTCCCACACACAGCCAGCACTGTCAGTGCTCCCGCCACACAGCCAGCACTGTCAGTGCTCCCACCACACGGCCAGCATTGTCAGTGCTCCCACCACACAGCCAGCACTCTCAGTTCTCCCACCACACAGCCAGCACTGTCAGCAGCGGCTTGAGCTGATGATTGGCTGAGAGGCTGTCAGTCAGAGACTGGAGCTCAGGATTTTCTGAGAGGCTGCCAGTCGGGGACTGGAGCTGCTGATTGGCTGAAAGGCTGTCAGTCAGTTTTATTTTCTCATTAATTTAATAATTGATGTAACCGGATATGTCACCGCCATCTTGATCTGCTCCCTGAACCTGGACTGAGTCACCACATAAATAAATGTGTTTGTGCAGCAATTTAAATCCTGGAGCATAAATCCGACTTGTTGTAAATTATATTGAGGAATAGTGATGTAATGTAATCCACTCAAATCCAAATAGAAAAATTTAATAACAGACACGGTCCAGAGGAGGATGAAAGTTCCGGAGATGCTGAAGAGTAAAATCATTGACTTCCTTCTGCTCTCCATCTCTGGGTCGGTGCGATTGTCTCCCTGACTCTGAGCCCTCAGTGCCTTCCGGACCCGACTGCTGAGTAAAATGTGTCTGACTGTCAGAGCGTTGGTCAACAGGATTGAGAAGAACGGCATCAATGGGGTTAAAACCTGAGAAAACCAGTTATATCCACCCCATCCAGGGTCAGTGTAATAGCTGCTCTTTGTCCGGCAGCTCCACTGGACATTGTCGATTATCTCCCAAGGTTCATATGTAAAGTACTGGGGGATGTTTTTCACACAGAGCAGGAGGCCGCTTGTGGACAGAACCACAGCCGCAGTTTTCCCGGTGCAATATTTAGTTTTCAGCTTCTGGCAGCAAATGGCCACAAATCGATCAAAGGAGAAAGTGAGGGTGAACCAGACAGAACAGTCCCTGGCTGCAGAGATCAGGGCACCCTTAACACTACACACAGGGGTGAGGGACAGGAAATTCCAGGGGAAATAATAACCATTGATCCTGTTCAGTATGGGTTTAGTGATAATAAACAGCAGATCCGCCGTTGCCATGGTCACCAGGTAGCGAGTGGTGCAGGTAGAGAGGCCACACTTCCCCCGACACAGAATCACAATTCCCAGTAGATTAACTGTCAGAGAGAGAAAGGAGAGACGCGGGAAATTACGTAATGATTCTCCCTGTCTGAACCAGGACATAATTTCAGCATCAATATAATGGACAGTGGGTGGGTGGGGTTGTTGGGAGAGGAATGGGCACAGAGATTAACATTGCAGAGTGGGAAGTAGGAAATGTAACTCCAGTGTTAAAGGTGGGGAATGGGGGGAAAGTGTGAATTGCAGCCCTGTCAGTTTGATGGCAGTGGTAGGAAAATGTTTATAATTCAGAGACCTTTGGGAGAGGTTACATTTCTCATTTAGTCTGATTTACAGGATTCACTCAGGCCGGCCAGGTTTCCCAAACCGGATACAAACATACCAGAGATTGTCATCCCAGCTCAATTATTGGACCACTCCCCGGATTGGACCGTTCCCTGGGCTGGATTTCTGATGGGGTTGGACCCCACTCCTGGTTTATTTGAATACTCCACGATCAATGGGAAAAATAAAACAAACACAAGGACCTTCCCGCTTCACAATCATGGGAGGAATAGAAATATAGAATGTACAGTGCAAAAGGAGGCCATTCGACCCATAGAGTCTGCACCGGCCCTAGGAAAGAGAAAACCAGTTCAGCCCACCACATCCCCATAACCCAGTGACCCCATCTAAATTGTTTGGAAACTAAACATAATTGATCATGGCCAATCCACCTAACCTGCTCATCTTATGACTGTGGGAGGAAACCGGAGCACCCGGAGGAAACCCACGCAGACACGAGGAGAACGTGCAGACTCCGCACAGACAGTGACCCAAGCCGGGAATCGAACCTGGGACCCTGGAGCTGCGAATCAACTGTGCCAACCACTGTGCTACCGTGCAGCCCAGCCTGTCCAGAATAGAGTCTGTCCAGTCTCCAGAACATCCCGAGGGATCATCCCTCCCAGGTTTAGTCATTCGTAATGTACCCGCTCCCAGGAATCCCCCATTGCCATGTCTCGAACATCCCACCATCACTGTTCCCAGGAATCCATCCTCTCCCTCTTTGAAAACAATCCCTGCCAAGCTGTTCTCAGGAATATTCCCGCTCCGGCATTGGACATTCGCCAGGGTTCACTTGGCCGAATAGACTCTCTCCAGATTCGGACTCATTGCATTCGACAAAAAAGTATGAAAATTCCAAAACAAGAGCGCTAAGATGGAGGAGAAAGTTCCCAGACTAAAGTTGTTTAAATTAAAGTTACGTCCTGCGGGATGTAACATCCTAATTGGACGATGAGATGTTGCTCCTCCAGCTTGCGTTGGGCTTCACTGCATTCTGGCAGCAGGCCAAGGACAGACATGTGGGCCTTAGAGCAAGGTGCTGAGTTAACATGGCCACAACAGGAAGGCTGGGGCCATGCTGTGTGCTGAGTGAAGGTGTTCCACAAAGCAGTCTCCCAGTCTGCGTTTAGTCTCCCCAATGTAGAGCAGACGGTATTGGCTCCATCGAATACAGTAGAACAAATTGAAGGCACAGAAGTGAAACGCTGCTTCCCCAGAAAGGAGAGTTTGCTGCTGAGAACCATGAGGCGGGAGGAGGTAAAGGGACAGTTGTTGCACCGTCTGTGATTGCAGGGGAAGGTGCTGGGGGAAGGGAAAGGGGTGTGGGATGTGAGGGATGCAGAAATTGAGGGGGGTGGTTGGAGAGAGGTGAAGTTGTGTTGTGGAGACATCATGCTGGAGTTGGCAGAAATGGAGGAGGATTTTCCTATCAATGGGAAGGCTGATGGTGTGGAAAGTGAGGGGAACCCTATCGTGTTACCGGGAGGGAGGGGGATGTGTGAGGATAGAGGTGTGAGAAATGAATTGAACACGATTGAGAGGCCAGTTAACAAAGGAAGGTGGTGGGGACAGCCCGGTTAAGGAAAAGACAGACATGCCAGACGCGTTATTTTCAAATAGAACATAGAACATAGAACAATACAGCGCAGTACAGGCCCTTCGGCCACGATGTTGCACCGAAACAAAAGCCATCTAACCTACACTATACCATTATCATCCATATGTTTATCCAATAAACTTTTAAATGCCCTTAATGTTGGCGAGTTCACTACTGTAGCAGGTAGGGCATTCCACGGACTCACTACTCTTTGCGTAAAGAACCTACCCCTGACCTCTGTCCTATATCTATTACCCCTCAGTTTAAGGCTATGTCCCCTCGTGCTAGCCATTTCCATCCGCGGGAGAAGGCTCTCACTGTCCACCCTATCTAACCCTCTGATCATTTTGTATGCCTCTATTAAGTCTCCTCTTAACCTTCTTCTCTCTAACGAAAACAACCTCAAGTCCATCAGCCTTTCCTCATAAGATTTTCCCTCCATACCAGGCAACATCCTGGTAAATCTCCTCTGCACCCGTTCCAAAGCCTCCACGTCCTTCCTATAATGCGGTGACCAGAACTGTACGCAATACTCCAAATGCGGCCGTACCAGAGTTCTGTACAGCTGCAACATGACCTCCTGACTCCGGAACTCAATCCCTCTACCAATAAAGGCCAACACTCCATAGGCCTTCTTCACCACCCTATCAACCTGGGTCGCAACTTTCAGGGATCTATGTACATGGACACCTAGATCCCTCTGCTCATCCACACTTTCAAGAACTTTTCCATTAGCCACATATTCCACATTCCTGTTTTTCCTTCCAAAGTGAATCACCTCACACTTCTCTACATTAAACTCCATTTGCCACCTCTCAGCCCAGCTCTGCAGCTTATCTATATCCCTCTGTAACCTGCTACATCCTTCCACACTATCGACAACACCACCGACTTTAGTATCGTCTGCAAATTTACTCACCCACCCTTCTGCGCCTTCCTCTAGGTCATTGATAAAAATGACAAACAGCAACGGCCCCAGAACAGATCCTTGTGGTACTCCACTTGTGACAGAACTCCATTCTGAACATTTCCCATCAACCACCACCCTCTGTCTTCTTTCAGCTAGCCAATTTCTGATCCACATCTCTAAATCACCCTCAATCCCCAGCCTCCGTCTTTTCTGCAATAGCCTACCGTGGGGAACCTTATCAAACGCTTTGCTGAAATCCATATACACCACATCAACTGCTCTACCCTCGTCTACCTGTTCAGTCACCTTCTCAAAGAACTCGATAAGGTTTGTGAGGCATGACCTACCCTTCACAAAGCCATGCTGACTATCCCTGATCATATTATTCCTATCTAGATGATTATAAATCTTGTCTCTTATAATCCCCTCCAAGACTTTACCCACTACAGACGTGAGGCTCACCGGTCTATAGTTGCCGGGGTTGTCTCTGTTCCCCTTTTTGAACAAAGGGACCACATTTGCTATCCTCCAGTCCTCTGGCACTATTCCTGTATCCAATGATGACATAAAAATCAAAGCCAATGGTCCAGCAATCTCTTCCCTGGCCTCCCAGAGAATCCTAGGATAAATCCCATCAGGTCCCGGGGACTTATCTATTTTCATCCTGTCCAGAATTGCCAACACCTATTCCCTACTTACCTCAATGCCATCTAATCTATTTACCTGGAGCTCAGCATTCTCCTCCACAACCTTATCTTTTTCCTGAGTGAATACTGACGAAAAATATTCATTTAGTATCTCGCCTATCTCTTCAGACTCTACACACAACTTCCCATCCCTGTCCTTGACTGGTCCTACTCTGTCCCTAGTCATTCGCTTATTCCTGACATACCTATAGAAAGCTTTTGGGTTTTCCTTGATCCTTCCTGCCAAATACTTCTCATGTCCCCTCCTTGCTCGTCTTAGCTCTCTCTTTAGATCCTTCCTCGCTACCTTGTAACTATCCATCGCCCCAACTGAAACTTCACACCTCATCTTCACATAGGCCTCCTTCTTCCTCTTAACAAGAGATTCCACTTCTTTGGTAAACCACGGTTCCCTCGCTCGGCACCTTCCTCCCTGCCTGACCGGTACATACTTATCAAGAACACGCAGTAGCTGATCCTTGAACAAGCTCCACTTATCCAGTGTGTCCAAAACTTGCAGCCTACTTCTCCACCTTATCCCCCCCAAGTCACGTCTAATGGCATCATAATTTCGCTTCCCCCAGCTATAACTCTTGTCCTGCGGTGTATACTTATCCCTTTCCATCCTTAACGTAAACGTCACCGAATTGTGGTCACTGTCCCCAAAGTGCTCACCTACCTCCAAATCCAACACCTGGCTTGGTTCATTACCCAAAACCAAATCCAATGTGGCCTCGCCTCTTGTTGGCCTGTCAACAAACTGTGTCAGGAATCCCTCCTGCACACACTGAACAAAAAACGACCCATCTAATGTACTCGAACTATATCTTTAATACTTCATCAACAGAACAGAGGCGATGGAAGCGGAGAAAGTGGGAGAATGAGATGCAGTCTTTACAGGAAGCAGGGAATGAGGATCTGTACACAATCCTCGTGTTGGGGGGCGGAGGTGCAGAGGGATTGGACAGCCATTGTGAAGATTAGGCGGTTAGGGCCAGGGAAAAGGACCTTGTTTACGGCACCAGAGTAATCAGGAATCATAGAATCCCCACAGTGCAGAAGGAGGTCATTCGGCCCATTAAGTCTGTACCGAACCTCTGAAAGAGTACCTCAACCATGCTCACTGCCCCGCCTATCTCATTAACCCCTTAATCTAACCTACACATTTTTTGGACACTACGGAGTAATTTAGCATGGCCAATCCACCTAACCTGGACTGTGGGAGGTAACCGGAGCTCCCGGAGGAAACCCACGGAGACACGGAGAAAAAGTGCAGTCTCCACACAGGCAGTCACACAAGGTGGTAATTGATCCGGGGACCCTGCTGCTGTGTGGCAGCAGTGCAAACCACTGTGTCACTGTGACACCAATGTCTTTGGGAAGGGGCAGAACAGGGTAAAGCAGATGGAATCAAGATCGGAAGAAATGATCTTGGTGGGGCTGGAACAGGCCGAAATAAGGCTGTACTGGGACTTTCCTGTTTGTGGATCTTGGGAAGGAGGTGGAAGCGGGAGGTTGATGCAGGATGTGTGGGGATGTGGGACTATGATGTCCGAGGCTGTGGACAGAAGATATCCAGAGTCAACGAGGTCAGTGAAAGTCCTGGAAACAATATCATGATGTTTGGTGGTGTGCTGCTGGTCCAGGGGGAGGTACCAGGATGGGCCTGAGAGTTGACGGTCAGCCTCTGTGAGGAAGAGGTCAGGACACCAGACAATAATGGCACCACCCTTGTGAGCAGCTTCGATCATCAGGCCAGGGTTGGATATTAGAGAGAGGATTGGAGCAAGTTTAGAGTGAGTCAGGATAGAGTTGGTGAGAGGCACAGCGAAATTGAGACGGTCGATGTCGCACTGACAGATCTCAATGAGAAGATCAAGAGCTGATAGGAGGCCAGAGGGTGGGGTCCAGGTAGAGGGAGATTACTGGAGGCGGATGGATTTCAACAACAAATTTTTACAAAATAGACAGTGAGAAACAGCAGAGACAATATTATCTATTCACTGATCATCATCAGAATAATTACCAAAGAATTGAAAAGCAGAAGTCGGTCTCTGTTATTCTTGAATTTAGAACAGAATATAATCAAATCTTCCAGTCACAATGTCAACAGTTGGAAAAATGGAATTAGAAGCATGGGTTAAAAGAAATCCCGTAACACAGAGTATACTAAGTAGTCGGCATATATTCCAAAGTCAACATTATTCCTGACACATTTCATCCAATTATTTCAATAACTACAAGAAATAATAGATCTGAGTAGTATGATAGATGTTAAACAGTTTCATTTTCTAAAGGCCGACAGTAAGATCTGACATAACAGACTGATGGGTAATCTCAGAGCCAGTGGAGTTAGGGGACACAGCAGCAGAATGGACACATGCTGGCGACACACACAGAAAACAGGGAGAGGAGTTAAAGGGATTTTGGCTGGTTGGTGGAAGGTGGGAAGTGGTGTTCCACAAGGATCAGCAGTGGGATAACTCTCCTTCACCATTCCCATCAACAGTATGGGATCGGGAAGCAGAATGATAATGACACAATTTACAGACAAAATCACATTGAGACTGACAGTGAATACAGAGGAAGAATACAACTAATTACAGGCACACATTCATCATTAATTATGAATTTGCAAAGTGGGTATTTCAATGGGACATTAATGTCCCGATAGATCAGTGTCCGCTGCTGCATTTTGTTCAGAACAATAAGTCCCTCAATCACTCCTTGGAAAACAAGTATGTGAATGGAGTGGAGGGGTTTCTGGGTTCAGTTGAATAGATTCACAAATCGTCTGAAGCAGAAAGACAGTTTAAAAACACCCATAAAAATTGATCAAACATGTGAGTTCATTTCAGGATGAATAGGAATGAGAAAATATCACAAAACCTATTGGAATACTGCACTGCTGTGGGTTTTATGAAATATTAGAGTATGGATGATATCTGTTCCTGTTAGAGTAGATCAATAGAAAACAGAGATAGAGACATTTCACTTCATACAATAAATATAAACATCTTCATAACACAGCCAAACTCTTCCTGTTTGTCAACCTATTCCAAAGTTAAAACACACAGAGAGAACTCCACCGAATGGAGCGACCACTCACCAATAAAATATAGCATTTCAAAATAGAATCAACTAATTTCAGTCCAGTTACTGACCCACACACAATACAATTCCACACGGACACGCAGTCCCAGTAATAGATATATAATTGGATCAGATCTTCCAGTCTGGTGAGAGACCCACACTCAGTACAATTCTACACTGACAGATACATCCAGTAATCCTTGTTCACTGCTGTCAGATATTTCAATCTGATCAGTGATCCACCCTCTGAGGGATTTCAGTCTGATTCCCACTAAACCTTCCTTCAGAGAGATTGCCTTCACTGAGATCCAATCTAACATTATACAAGATTCCATTCAATATAACAACTTTATTGAACAGAGATCCCATGAGTTACAAACAGGTTTATTGTTAGTTGATGAAATGGATTCAAACCATAGACATTATTAACGAGATTTGAATGAAGTAAATGATATCGTTGACCAGGTGTCTGTGTAACAGTGATCACGAGCTCAGCGTTAAACATTTTCAGTCCCAGTTTAAAATCAGAGAGCCGCTCACACACAGATTTACACAACTTCAATGGTGACAGTCACTTACCAGGAACACCAACAATAGCAAGGATTGGGTGGAATATTTTCTCAGCAGTCTCAACTGGGACAAGCATTTTCACTGTGAAGTGATCTGTCCCTTCCTGCGATTGGCAATCTCACTGTCTAAAACTCTGAGGTTATATATTCCACAAGCTTTTAATTAATGCCCTGACGAACCACCTCTGGGATATTGAGGTTGTGACATCGTTTAACTTATTTTTCAAAGATGTGAACAAACAGATTCCGATATTTGGTTCAGAGAAAGCAAATATTATTTTTGTGAGTGAGTGACCTCTTTGCAAACACTGGACTGTGTTGATCACATTGTTCAGCTAACATTAACAGAAAGGATGCTGTCCACTCAGACACCATCAGTCCCATCTCTACAGCTCACATTGTTTCAGTGATACCCCTCACTCCACTGTGACCATTCAGTGATTCAGTTCCAATTGTCAGTGTGTTTCTCTGGGTGGGTCCACTGCACTCTGGGGTGTAGCTGCCTCTGTAACTGTGACCATTCAGTGATTCAGTTCCAATTGTCAGTGTGTTTCTCTGTGTGGGTCCACTGCATTCTGGGGTGTAGCTGCCTCTGAAACTGTGACCATTCAGTGATTCAGTTCCAGTTGTCAGTGTGTTGCTCTGGGTGGGTCCACTGCACTCTGGGATGTAGATGCCTCTGTAACTGTGACAATTCAGTGATTCAGTTCCAATTGTCAGTGTGTTTCTCTGGGTGGGTCCACTGCACTCTGGGGTGTAGCTGCCTCTGTAACTGTGACCATTCAGTGATTCAGTTCCAATTGTCAGTGTGTTTCTCTGTGTGGGTCCACTGCACTCAGGGGTGTAGCTGCCTCTGTAACTGTGACCATTCCTTTTCGTAATTTCAGTAGTTTATGTTTGAACATAAGTAGCAAATTTCAATGTCTCCAAAATCTGGAACAATTTAAAGCGCAAAGAATGTGATCCCATATCTAAATCTGATTCAGCACCTCAAACTAAGAATTAATTCAGAATCATTGTAACCTCAGAAAACTTAGAGACTGAAGTAGCAACAAAACCATCACTTCAGAGAGCAGCATTAAAAAATATTCAGCTGTGAAAAACAAATACCCCTTCTCTAACTGATACCGGCCACCCGTCTGATACACACACTTCACCTGGGAGAGAGGGGGGGGGGGGGGGCGGGTGAGATGTGGAGGAAGAGAGAACTGGTCTGTGAGATGTGCTGATAGAAGACAGGCTGAGAGAGAAAGTGGGTGGGTGGAGATTGAATGGGAGCGAAAGAGGGTGTAGAAAAAAAGAATAAAATGAGAGAAGGAGGTAGATTGTCTGAGAGAAAGGGAAGCAGAGAGTGGAGGGCGAGCGTTTGTGGGTGAGGGAGACAGATTGGGTGAGAAGGATGGTGTATAAAATACGAACATAATCTCAGACATAAGTACTGGAGAGAGCGACTGAGTGACTGAGGGAGTGGGAGAGGGAAAGATTGTGAGAGAAAGTGTGAGAGAGGGAAAGAGCGTGAGAGAAAGTGTGAGAGAGGGAAAGAGAGGGAGAGAAAGTGTGAGGGAGGGAAAGAGTGTGAGAGAGAGTGAGAGAAAGTGTGAGGGAGGGAAAGAGTGTGAGAGAAAGTGTGAGAGAGGGAAAGAATGTGAGAGAAAGTTTGAGAGAGGAAAAAAGTGGAAGAGAAAGTGTGAGAGATGGAAAGAGTGAGAGAAAGTGTGAGACAGGAAAAGAGTGGGAGAGAAAGTGTCAGTTAGTGAGTTGTGTGAGAGGTAGGGAGGCATGGAGGGAGAGAGAATAGAGGGGGAGTGTGTGAGAGAGGGAAAGAGTGCGAAATAAAGTGTCTAAAGAAGGTGGGAGTGAGGGAGGGAGGCATGGAGGGAGAGAGTGTGAGAGAGAGGGAGGTTGAGAGAGAGAGTGTGAGAGAGGGAGAGAGTGCAAGGGAGAGATAGAGTGTGACGGAGTGTTCTTGGAGATCTGGGGGTCTGGGTGTGATGTGGAAAACACAATCCGGATTAATACATTTGCTGAATAAACAAACTTGTTCCTAAATTATAAAATCAGATCCTGGATAAAGAAAATGTCCTTCATGCAGTATTGCACCATTTCAGTTGAGAATAACTGACAGAGTGTGACAGGTCAGTTCTTGTGCAGTGCTGGAATAGAACTTGTCTTTCCCCAGTGAGAGGCCAGAAAGCAAACACGTGGCACAGCCGCTTTTAAAAATAATTGTAAAGCAACCTGAAAAAAGATAGACCTCCCTCTAATTATTAAATGTACGTCTGCTTTTATTGGGAGCAACACAGATGTTTTCAATATTAACAGCACAGGAAGCGCCCAGGGTCAGACAGATTGGAACTTACAATGACGTTGATGCTGTGAAGTAAGCAGTGAGCTAAAGCGGGCGCTGAGTTCACACATGGACACAGTGAATAGAAAGGATTACATTGAGAATACTCGCGGTGGTGGTGAACTTGGAGGGAACCTGCAGGTGTTGGTCCGCATCATCTCACAGCCAGACCACATCCAACGCCGATAAAGTGCGTGAAGTCCCGAAGGAGGACATTCATTCCTGGGGCTGGTTTAGCACACTGGGATAAATCGCTGGCTTTTAAAGCCGACCAAGGCAGGCCAGCAGCACAGTTCAATTCCCGTACTAGCCTCCCTTAACAGGCGCCGGAATGTGGCTACTAGGGGCTTTTCACAATAACTTCATTTGAAGCCTACTTGTAACAATAAGCGATTTTCATTCAATTTCATTTCATTCCGTTTGACCTCAGCGGCTCTGTAGATGAGCAGATGATTCAATCCGACTGGAGCGCCCTTTCCCTGGAGACATACATTTGATTTCTGTCACTCCTACCATTCCCTGTGAATCCACTGTTGTATCTGCCGGCACCAGTGTCCCAGGCCGTGCAGACCAGATCAGAACCACTCGCTGTGTGAATCGTTTAGAAGCAGTTTTCCCTGCGGGATGATTGGATAGGCTGGGGCTGGGTTATTGGGAATAAAAGACGATGATGTGAGATTCGTTCCACACATTTGAGATGATATAAGTTTTGGATAATCTGGATGTAAATGAACTGTCTCCATGAACAATATAAATATCTGTTGGAAAGATGTAACTGAAATGTATGATCATGCAGCTACATTCATCAGCGAGTATTGCAGAGCCGGAACTGATAACAAATGGCAACATGGGGAGACAACACGGTCACTCACACCTCCTCCACCATTCAATTTAATCACTGCTCAGCTTCTACCTCAATCTCATTTCCCGCTTGTTCCTCACATCCTTTCATTACCTCATTTTCTGTAAGAATAATGGAGGCAGACACCCAAAGCCACATTTCAAACCGAGTTGGACATTTACGGCCATAAGATCATAAGACAAAGAAGCTGAACTTGGTCACTAGGCCCAGCGAGTCTGCTCCGCCATTCAATCATGGCTGATATGTTTCTCATCCTCATTCTCCTACCTTCTCACCTTCTCCCCAAAACTCCTGATCTCCTTATTAACCAAGAAACTATCTATCTCTGTCTGAAAGACACTCAGTGATTTGGTCTCCACAGCCTTCGGGAGCAAAGAGTTACACAGATTCACCACCCTCTGGCTGAATAAATTCCTCCACATCTCTGTTTTAAAGCATCTGTTAGTCCGAGTTAGTCTGAGATGGTGTCCTCTGGTTCTAGTTTTTTATACAAATTGAAACATCCTCTCCACATCACCTCGATCCAGGACTCCTGTAAGTTTCAATAAGATTCCCCCTCATCCTTCTAAATTCTAACGAGCACAGACCCATTGTCCTCTACCGTTCCTCATACGACAAGGTCTTCATTCCAGGGATTGTTCTTGTGAACCTCCTCTGGACCCTTTCCAAGGGAAGCATATCCTTCTTCAGATACGGGGTCCAAAACTGCTCACAATACTCAAAATGGGGTCTGACCAGAGCCTTATACATCCTCAGAAGTGCATCCTTGGTCTTGTATTCTAGCCCTCTCGACATGAATGCTAACATTGCAATTGCCTTCCTAACTGCCGACTGAACCTTCATGTTAAACTTAAGAGAATCGTGAACAAGGCCTCCCCAGTCATAGAAAACATAGAAAATACGGCACAGAACAGGCCATTAGGCCCACGATGTTGTGCCGAACCTTTGTCCTAGATTAATCATAGATTATCATTGAATTTACAGTGCAGAAGGAGGCCATTCGGCCCCATGAGTCTGCACCGGCTCTTGGAAAGAGCACCCTACCCAAACTCAACACCTCCACCCAACACCAAGGGCAATTTTGGACACTAAGGGCAATTTATCATTGGCCAATCCACCTACCCTGCACATCTTTGGACTGTGGGAGGAAACCGGAGCACCCGGAGGAAACCCACGCAGAAACGTGGAGGACACACAGACTCCGCACAGACAGCGACCTAAGCCGGAATAGAACCTGGGACCCTGGAGCTGTGAAGCAATTGTGCTATCCACAATGCTACTGTGCTGCCCTTAAGAACAAATAAATCTACACTATATAATTTTACCGTAATCCATGTACCTATCCAATAGCTGCTTGAAAGTCCCTAATGTTTCCCACTCAACTACTTCCACAGGCAGTGCATTCCATACCCCCACTACTCTCTGGGTGAAGAACCTACCTCTGATATCCCTCCTATATCTTCCACCTTTCACCTTAAATGTATGTCCCCTTGTAATGTTTGTTCCACCCGGGGAAAAAGTCTCTGACTGTCTACTCTATCTATTCCCCTGATCATCTTATAAACCTCTATCAAGTCGCCCCTCATCCTTCTCCGTTCTGATGAAAAAATGCCCAGCACTCTCAACCTTTCCTCGGAAGACCTACTCTCCATTCCAGGTAACATCCTGGTGAATCTTCTTTGCACCTTTTCCAAAGCTTCCACATCCTTCCTAAAATGAGGTGACCAGAACTGTACACAGTACTCCAAATGTGGCCTTACCAAAGTTTTGTACAGCTGCATCATCACCACACGAATCTTAAATTCAATCCCTCTGTTAATGAACGCGAGCACACCATAGGCCTTCTTCACAGCTCTATCCACTTGAGTGGCAGCTTTCAAAGATGTATGAACATAGACCCCAAGATCTCTCTGCTCTTCCACATTGCCAAGAACTCTACCGTTAACCCTGTATTCCGCATTCATATTTGTCCTTCCAAAATGGACAACCTCACACTTTTCAGGGTTAAATTCCATCTGCCACTTCTCAGCCCAGCTCTGCATCCTATCTATGTCTCTTTGCAGCCGACAACATCACTCCTCACTATCCACAACTCCACCAATCTTCGTATCGTCTGCAAATTTACCGACCCACCCTTCAACTCCCTCATCCAAGTCATTAATGAAAATCACAAACAGCAGAGGACCCAGAACTGATCCCTGCGGTACGCCACTGGTAACTGGGATCCAGGCTGAATATTTGCCATCCACCACCACTCTCTGACTTCTATCGGTTAGCCAGTTCGTTATCCAACTGGCCAAATTTTCTACTATCCCATGCCTCCTTACTTTCTGCAGCAGCCTACCATGGGGAACCTTATCAAATGCCTTACTAAAATCTATGTATACTACATCCACTGCTTTACCTTCATCCACATGCTTGGTCACCTCCTTAAATAATTCAATCAGACTTGTAAGGCAAGACCTACCCCTCACAAATCCGTGCTGACTATCCCTAATCAAGCAGTGTCTTTCCAGATGCTCAGAAATCCTATCCTTCAGTACCCTTTCCATTACGTTGCCTACCACCGAAGTAAGACTAACTGGCCTGTAATTCCCAGGGTTATCCCTAGTTCCTTTTTTGAACAGGGGCACGACATTTGCCACTCTCCAATCCCCTGGTACCACCCCTGTTGACAGTGAGGACGAAAAGATCATTGCCAACGGCTCTGCAATTTCATCTCTTGCTTCCCATAGAATCCTTGGATATATCCCGTCAGGCCCGGGGGACTTGTCTATCCTCAAGTTTTTCAATATGTCCAACACATCTTCCTTCCTAACAAGTATTTCCTCGAGCTTACCAGTCTATTTCACACTGTCCTCTCCAACAATATCGCCCCTCTCATTTGTAAATACAGAAGAAAAGTACTCGTTCAAGACCTCTCCTATCTCTTCAGACACAATACACAATCTCCCGGTATTGTCCTTGATCGGACCTACCCTCGCTCTAATCATTCTCATATTTCTCACATATGTGTTAAATGCCTTGGGGTTTTCCTTTGTCCTACCCGCCAAAGATTGTTCATGCCCTCTCTTAGCTCTCCTAATCCCTTTCTTCAGTTCCCTCCTGGCTATCTTGTATCCCTCCAATGCACTATCTGAACCTTGTTTCCTCAGCCTTACATCAGTCTCCTTTTTCCTCTTAACAAGACAGTCAACCTCTCTTGTCAACCATGGTTCCCTCACTCGACCATCTCTTCCCTGCCTGACAGGGACATACATATCAAGGACACGTAGTACCTGTTCCTTGAGTCCCTTTGTGCTTCTGATTTCCGAAGCATTTCCACATTTGGAAAACAGCCACCGCCTCTATTCCTCCTTCCAAAGTGCATAACCTCACACTTTTCCACATTGTATTCCATCTGCCAGTTCTTTGCACAATCTCCCAGCCTCGAAGTCCTTCTGCAGCCCCCCCCCCCCCCCCACACACACACACACACTTCCTCAATACTACCTTTCCCTCTACAGATCTTTGTATCATCTACAAACTCTGCAACAGTGCCTTCGGTTCCTTCTTCCAGATCATTAATGTATATTGTGGAAAGTTGCGGTCCCAGCACAGACTCCAGAGGCACGCGATTAGACACCGGCTGCCATCCTGAAAAAGGACCCTTCTTGCCACTCTCTGCCTCTGCCAGTCAGCCAATTCTTTTTCCATCCCAGGATCTTACCCTGAACACCATGGCCTCTGAACCAACTTTACAGACTGTAATGCGGCACTATGTCAAAGGCCCTCTGGAAATCTAAATGAATCACGTCCACTGATTCTCCCTTGTCTAACTTCCTTGTTACTTCCTCAAAGAACTCTAACAGATTTGTCAAACATGACCTCCACTTGACGAAGCCGTGCTGGCTCAGTCCTATTTTACCATGCTCTTCCAAGTACTCCGCAATCTCATCCTTAATAATGGATCTAAAATCATACCAAAGAACAAAGAGAACAAATAACAAAGAAATGTACAGCACAGGAACAGGCCCTTCGGCCCTCCAAGCCCGTGCCGACCATGCTGCCCGACTAAACTACAATCTTCTACACTTCCTGGGTCCGTATCCTTCTATTCCCATCCTATTCATATATTTGTCAAGATGCCCCTTAAATGTCCCTATCGTCCCTGCTTCCACTACCTCCTCCGGTAGCGAGTTCCAGGCACCCACTACCCTCTGCGTAAAAAACTTGCCTCGTACATCTACTCTCAACTTTGCCCCTCTCACCTTAAACCTATGCCCCCTAGTAATTGACCTCTCGACCCTGGGGAAAAGCCTCTGACTATCCACTCTGTCTATGCCCCTCATAATTTTGTATACCTCTATCAGGTCTCCCCTCAACCTTCGTTCCAGTGAGAACAAACCGAATTTATTCAATCGCTCCTCATAGCTCATGCCCTCCATACCAGGCAACATTCTGGTAAATCTCTTCTGCACCCTCTCTAAAGCCTCCACATCCTTCGGGTAGTGTGGCGACCAGAATTGAATACTATACTCCAAGTGTGGCCGAACTAAGGTTCTATACAGCTGCAACATGACTTGCCAATTCTTATACTCAATGCCCCGGCCAATGAAGGCAAGCATGCCGTATGCCTTCTTGACTACCTTCTCCACCTGTGTTGCCCCTTTCAATGACCTGTGGACCTGTACTCCTAGATCTCTTTGACTTTCAATACTCTTGAGGGTTCTACCATTCACTGTATATTCCCTACCTGCATTAGACCTTCCAAAATGCATTACCTCACATTTGTTCGGATTAAACTCCATCTGCCATCTCTCCGCCCAAGTCTCCAGACAATCTAAATCCTGCTGTATCCTCCGACAGTCCTCATCGCTATCTGCAATTCCACCAACCTTTGTGTCGTCTGCAAACTTACTAATCAGACCAGTTACATTTTCCTCCAAATCATTTATATATACTACAAAGAGCAAAGGTCCCAGCACTGATCCCTGTGGAACACCACAGGTCACAGCCCTCCAATTAGAAAAGCATCCCTCCATTGCTACTCTCTGCCTTCTATGGCCTAGCCAGTTTTGTATCCACCTTGCCAGCTCACCCCTGATCCCGTGTGACTTCACCTTTTGTACTAGTCTACCAGGAGGGACCTTGTCAAAGGCCTTACTGAAGTCCATATAGACAACATCTACTGCCCTACCTGCATCAATCATCTTAGTGACCTCCTCGAAAAACTCTATCAAGTTAGTGAGATACGACCTCCCCTTCACAAAACCGTGCTGCCTCTCACTAATACGTCCATTTGCTTCCAAATGGGAGTAGATCCTGTCTCGAAGAATTCTCTCCAGTAATTTCCCTACGACTGAAGTAAGGCTCACCGGCCTGTAGTTCCCGGGATTATCCTTGCTACCCTTCTTAAACAGAGGAACAACATTGGCTATTCTCCAGTCCTCCGGGACATCCCCTGAAGACAGCGAGGATCCAAATATTTCTGTCAAGGCCTCAGCAATTTCCTCTCCAGCCTCCTTCAGTATTCTGGGGTAGATCCCATCAGGCCCTGGGGACTTATCTACCTTAATATTTTTTAAGACACCCAGCACCTCGTCTTTTTGGATCACAATGTGACCCAGGCTATCTACACCCGCTTCTCCAGACTCAACATCTACCAATTCCTACTCCTTGGTGAATACTGATGCAAAGTATTCATTTAGTACCTCGCCCATTTCCTCTGGCTCCACACATAGATTGCCTTGCCTATCCTTCAGTGGACCAACCCTTTCCCTGGCTACCCTCTTGCTTTTTATGTACGTGTAAAAAGCCTTGGGATTTTCCTTAACCCTATGACCGAAGTCAGGCTATCCGGCCGATAATTTCCCGCCTTTGCCTCCCTCCCTTCTTTAACAGCAGTGCTACATTAGCCACTTTCCAGTCCTCTGGGACCCTTTCTGCCTTCAGTGATTCCTGAAAGATTCCCACCACTGCCTCCACATTCCCCTCAGCTATCTCTTTTAGAACCCTGGGATGTAGTCCATCCGTCCAGGTCATTCATCCACCTTCAGACCTTTCAGTTTCCGCAGAACCTTCTCCTTAGTGATGGCCACGGCACTCCCCTCTGCCCCCTGGCTCTCCTGGACCTCTGGCATCCCACTGGTGACTTTCACCGTGAAGACTGATGCAAAGTAACTAGACAGTTCCCCTGCCATTTCTTTGTTACCTATTATTACTTCTCCAGTCACATTTTCCACTGGCACAATGTCTTTTTCTTGTCTCTCTCTTACCTTTTATATATTGAAAAGAACATCTTCCTATCGTCTTTTACATTACTAACGAGCTTGCACTCATATTTCATCTCTTCCTTCTTTATTGTTTTTTCATTGTCCTCTGCTCGCTATTAAAGGCTCCCCAATTTTCTGGCATCCCACTATTTCGCGCCACATTGTATTTTTTTTTATTTTGCTTTACTGCTGTCCTTGACTTCCCTCGTGAGGCATGGATTCCTTGGCCTCCCCTTAGCATGTTTCCTCCTTCATGGGATAACATTCTGTTGTTCCTCCCGAATAACCCCCCAAAACTCCTGCCATTGCTGTTCCACTGTCTTCCCTGCTCGGCTCCTTTTCCAATCAACTCTGGGCAGCTCCTCCCTCATGTCTTTGTAGTTACCCCTATTTAATTGTAATACCGTTACATCTGATTGCAGCTTCTCCCTCTGAAACTGCGGGGTAAATTCTATCATATTGTGGTCACTGCCCCCTCAGGGTTCCTTCACCTTATGTTCCCTAGTCAAGTCTGCCTCACTACACATCACCACATCCAGAATTGCCTGTTCCCCAGTCGGCTCTGTCACAAGCTGCTCCCAAAAACATCTCTTAGACTTTCCACAAATTCCTTTTCTTGGGATCCACGACCAACCTGATTATCCCAGTCCACCAGCATATTGAAGCCCCCATGATTATTGTAATGTTGCCTTTTTTACATGCCTTTTCTATCTCCTGATTTATTTACTGCTCGGGGTCCTGCAAATAACTCCCATCAGGGTCGTTTTATCTACTCCATTCCTCAACTCTGTCCACAGATAATCTATGCCTTCTGATCCTATATCGCTCCTTGCTATCGAATTAACACCATTCCTTACTGACAATGAAACCACGCCCCCTTTGCCCATCTGCCTGTCCTTTCGATAGAACACTTGCATATTTTGATCCCAGCCCTGATCACCTTGCAGCCACGTCTCTGTGATTCCCACCACATCCTCCCAGCCAATATCAATGTGAACAACATGCAAATTTACCTTGTTACCTATACTGCGCACATTTCGGTCCACCACCCTCAATCCTGCATTGAGCACCTCCCTTCTCACACTTGTGACCTTTTTTGCTCTGCCTGAGGGTGATGTTGTTCACGTATTTGTGTTCTCCATTTCCCCTTCAGTTATTACACCTGCTGAGCTACCGCTCTGGTTCCCACCCCCTTTCATATTAGTTTCAATTTTCCCGGGTGACACTAACAAACCTCCCAGCGAGGATATCGGTGCCCCTCCAGTTTAGATGCTTCCCGCCCTTCTTGTCCAGGTCCCACCTTTCCCGGAATATCGCCCAATGGCCCAGAAATCTGAAATCCTCCCTCCTACACCAGCAGTTTAGCCACGTGTTTAGCTGCACTATCCTCTTATTTCTGGCCTCACTGTCACGTGGCACTGGGAATAATCCTGAGAGTAATCCTCAGAGCACCCGGAGGAAACCCACGCAGACACGGGGAGAACGTGCAGACTCCGCACAGACAGTGACACAAGCCGGGAATCGAACCTGGGACCCTGGTGCTGTGAAGCAACAGGTTCACGCCTCTGTGCTGCTGTGCCGGCCTTCAAATCAGGAATCCTGAAGAATTGGGAGAGTGTCGGTATCACGGAGAGCTATGGATCTGCTGTGTAATACTGCGAATTAAATCAGCAAGGCCATGGCAGGGTTGATTCTCCTACAATCCGCCAGCTCCAATCTTAACCATCACATTAGACCCTGGCATTGATTAGTCCATTAAACCTGGGGAACAGACTCTAATTGATGAATAATGAATGGAAACAATGGTTGATCACTCTCTTATTGTGAAACAGTCAGTATTTTCCAGAGGAGAAACACTAGAGGATACAGAAGGGAACCAAAAGGACCGGTCTCCCTAACAACACCATCGGGAGTTTGTAGTTATCCAGTTCCAGCAGTCAGATAGCCTCAATAATTTAAATAAATATGTAACACAATATATAATAGTTTCTCAGCCCATTACTTCACGGATTCCATTATTTAAATTGCTGAGACGTCTTCAGTAGAAACAGGCAGAGAGATCACATTGTATTCCACCACATAGGTGCGATATTTCTACTAATTCATGGAATTAAAAACTGAAAGATAATTTCTGATACTCATAGGCATTTCCAAATGCATATTATTGTGAAAAGTATAAAGATTTCTAGACGTATTCACCAATCATTGGACTGAAAATAATCATGTTCCTGGCATGATGATTCTATAGAAAGATAATCACAGTTTAGTTAATTGTGAGCAGAAATATGCACGTTCAGTTTATTGTGTTATTATAGGAAGGTCAGGAATTACTGACTCTATTTGAAAGAACAATCTTAGTATGAATATTGTCTGATAATATTTTTTTACGCCTGTGATTAATGGAAGAAACAATCCTTCAATAATCACTTTCAAAGTTGTAATTAAATGTTGTGCAAACATGATGTCATCCTGCCTTCAACATTGGATTTCATAGATCATAGATCATAGAATTTATAGTGCAGAAGGCGGCCATTCGGCCCATCGAGTCTGCACCGGCTCTTGGAAAGAGCTCCCTACTCAAGCCCACACCTCCACCCTAACCCCATAACCCAGTAAGCCCATCCAACCTGAGGGCAATTTAGCGTGGCCAATCCACCTAACCTGCACATCTTTGGACTGTGGGAGACAATCAGAGCACCCGGAAGAAACCCACGCAGACACGGTGAGAACGTGCAGACTCCGCACAGACAGTGACCCAAGCCAGAATCGAATCTGGGACCCTGGCGCTGTGACGTCATAGTGACACCACTATGCTACCGTGCTGCCCGACTTACTCAGTTTTCTTTGGTAGAAACAGGCAGAGAGAATTCTCACACTATTCAGTCCTGGCACAACTATGATTAATGAAATTAAACCCTGAGATATAATTGCTGGTATCATAGACATGGAAAATATTTCCCAATACATATTATTGTGGGAAGTTAAAAGATTTATTCATTCCGTTAGTGATCAATGGATTAATCAGTATCTTGCCATGATAATTCTCTTGGAAAATGACCATCGGTTTAATGTCCTGTACCCGGTTTTCCGCCCCGGCAGCCCCGTTATCTGGCGCTGCGCATCCCCCGCCACAACGGGATTCTCTGTTCCCGCAGCCGGGCAATGAGGTTACCCATTGTGCCCACCCCACGCCATCGAGAAACCCGCCGACATGGGTGCGCTGCCGGCGGAATTGGAGGATGCTGCCGAGGGAGAATCCCATTGATTGGGATTGTGAGCTGAACAAATGCATTTTTAATTGATGCTATTTTTGTTGTGTGGTCAGGAATTACAGATTCTATTCCACTGAATAACAATCTCAATTTGATTATGGTCTGAACAGTAATTAGAAACCGCCTGTGATTATTGCAATGAACAATCCTTTGACAATCACAGTGAAAGTTGCAATGAAATGTGTTTAGTTATTTGCTGGGTTTAATGGACTGAAAACAAATTTGTTATTTTCTCTCAATGTTGCACAAATAACAATTAGTTGTGTAATGCTTGTTGGACTTTAACATAATGAGCTGTTCACTGATTTAATTCAACCTCGCAATGAATGAATGAGATAATTGTTTATTGGACCAAACAATCAATCAATTCCAGGACCTACTCAGTTAATGGTATGGCGTTGGGGAGAGTTATAGAACAAAGAGATCTAGGAGTACAGGTTCATAGCTCCTTCATAGATTATCATAGAATTTACAGGGCAGAAGGAGGCCATTCGGCCCATCGAGTCTGCACCGGCTCTTGGAAAGAGCACCCTACCGAAGGTCAACACCGCCACCCTGTCCCCATAACTCAGTAACCCAGTAACCCCACCCAACACTAAGGGCAATTTTGGACACTAAGGGCAATTTATCATGGCCAATCCACCTAACCCGCACATCTTTGGACTGTGGGAGGAAACCGGAGCACCCGGAGGAAACCCACGCACACACGGGGAGGATGTGCAGACACCGCACAGACAGTGACCCAAGCTGGAATCGAACCTGGGACCCTGGAGCTGTGAAGCAATTGTGCTATCCACAAGGCTACCGTGCTGCCCCAAAAGGTGGAGTCGCCCCTTGAAGGTGGAGTCGCAGGTGGACAGGCTTGTGAAGAAGGCATTCTGCATGCTTGCTTTCATTGGTCAGAACATTGAATACAGGAGTTGGGACGTCTTGTTGAAGTTGTACAAGACATTGGTACGGCCACACTTGGAATACTGTGTGCAGTTCTGGTCACCCTATTCTAGAAAGGATATTATTAAACTAGAAAGAGTGCAGAAAAGATTTACTAGGATGTTGCCGGGACTTGATGGTTTGAGTTAGAAGGAGAGGCTGGATAGACTGGGACTTTTTTCACTGGAGCGTAGGAGGCTTAGGGGTGATCTTATAGAGGTCTATAAAATAATGAGGGGCATAGATAAGGTAGATAGTCAACATCTTTTCCCAAAGGTAGGGGAGTCTAAAACTAGAGGGCATAGGTTTAAGGTGAGAGGGGAGAGATTCAGAAGTACCAGAGGGGCAATTTCTCCACTCAGAGGGTCGTGAGTGTCTGGAATGTGCTGCCAGAGGTAGTAGTAGAGGCGGGTACAATTGTGTCTTTTAAAAAGCATTTAGATAGTTACATGGGTAAGATGGGTATAGAGGGTTATGGGCCAAGTGCGGGCAACTGGGACTAGCTTAATGGTAAAAACTGGGCGGCATGGACTGGTTGGGCCGAAGGGCCTGTTTCCATGCTGTAAACTTCTATGATTCTAAGTTCACTCTGATTATTGGGATGAACTATGTTAACAGGTGATTAATCTTCCACACAAAATAATTAAATAATTCAAGTACAAAGCACCACATCCGTCAGAATTTCACCAGTTTAAAGACATTTAATGTCGGGACTCTGGCAATCATTGGTTAATACATTCTGATCCATTTTAACATCTAGTTCTTCCATATTCGCTTTGCTCATTGGGTGTAATGATTAAAAGTTAGTTAGTCTAACTCTTGGACTGATGAAGAATTTGCTCTTCACTTTTGTACGGAATCCAAGCAGCAGAAAAAGTGTTGGCCCTCAGGACAATCTCAACAAAAGGACATTTGAAAAGGGACCTGTTGCAGTGACTGATGTTGTCTCCAAATCCCGCAGCCCACTCACCCCTCACTGGCATTGGGTGATATCTGGCGTTGGGTGATCTCTGGTGTTGGGTGATATCTGGGGTTGGGTGATATGAGGGTTTGGGTGATCTCTGGGGTTGGTAATCTCTGGAGTTGGGTGATATCTGGGCTTGGGTGATCTCTGGGGTTGGGTGATATATGGGGTTGGGTGATATCTGGGGTTGGGTGATCTCTGGGGTTGGGTGATACCTGGGATTGGGTGATATCTGGTGTTGGGTGATATCTGGCGTTGGGTGATATCTGGGGTTGGGTGATATCTGGGATTGGGTGATATCTGGGGTTGGGTGGTATCTGGGGTTGGGTGATATCTGGGGTTGGGTGATATCTGGTGTTGGGTGATATCTGGGGTTGGGGCTCCCTGGGGTTGGGTGATATCTGTGGTTGGGTGATATCTGGGGTTGGGTGATCTCTGGGGTTGGGTGATATCTGGGATTGGGTGATCTCTGGGGTTGGGTGATCTCTGGGGTTGGGTGATATTTGGGGTTGGTGATATCTGGGGTTGTGTGATATCAGGGTTTGGGTGATATCAGGGTTTGGGTGATATGTGGGGTTGGGTGTTATCTGGGGTTGGCTGATATCAGGGTTTGCGTGATGTCCGTGGTTGGGTGATCTCTGAGGTTGGGTGATCTCTGGGGTCGGATGATATCTGGGGTTGGGTGATATCTGGGGTTGGGTGATATCTGGGGTTGGGTGATATCCGGGGTTGGGTGATATCATGTGTTGGGTGATGTCTTGGGTTGGGTGATATCTGGGGTTGGGTGATATCCGGGATTGTGTGATATCATGTGTTGGGTGATATCTGGGGTTGGGTGATATCCGGGGTTGGGTGATGTCATGTGTTGGGTGATCTCTGGGGTTGGGTGGTATCTGGGGTTGGGTGATATCTGGGGTTCGGTATTACCTGGCGTTGGGTGATATCTGGGGTTGGGTGATATCTGGGGTTCGGTATTACCTGGCGTTGGGTGATATCTGCGGTTTGGGTGATATTGGGGTGGTGGGCAGATATCCGTTCTGCGGTGATGTTTGAAGGGGAGCATGAATTACAGGCTGGGTTCATATCGGGGGGGGGGGGTGATATATTAAAATTAATAATCGCTTACTGTCACAAGTATACTTCACTGAAGTCACTGTGGAAGTCACTGTGAGTTGCCATATTACGGCGCTTGTTTGTGGAGACCGGCACTGGAAGTGAACCCGCACTGCTGGCATTGTTCCGCTTTGCAAGGCGGCTATTTTGCCCACTGAGCTAATCCAGCCCCTGTTGGGCTAGTTCGGGGGTTTGGGGTTGTCATCGGGCGGGAAGATACCAGCCTGGGGACATCCGGGGGTTGTGGGTAATATCCGGGGGCTAATATCGAGGGTCGCTATATTTGGGACTGATATACGCGGGGGTGGGGGGGGGGGTGGGGGGTGATATTTAGGGGTTGTGGCATTCGGTTGGGTGGGGTTATATCCGGTTGGGACGGGTGACATTTGGCCGGCGGGGGTGATATCCGAGGGAGGGGCGGAGTTGATATCCCAGAGAAGTGACATCTGCTGGGGGGGGGGGGGATTTGATGATATCGAGGGGCTGACCTTGGCGGGGGCGATACCTCGAGGGGGGTGGGTTGGGGGGGAGGGGCTGGATCTGGTGGTATCATAGAGTAGAATCATAGCATCAGCAGTGCAGAAGGAGGCCATTCGGTCCATCACGTCTGCACCAGCCTTGGAAAGAGCATCTCACCTATGCCAACACCTCTGCCCCATCCCAGTAACCCAGTGACCCCCTAACTCCGAGGTAACAATATCACAGAGGCGAATATCCGACGGCGGGTGATGTTTGTGGGGGGATGAAATGAAGCGGGTGATATCGGGTGCGTGTGATATCAGGGAGGGGGTGATGTCGTGAGGTGGTGATATCGGGAAGTGGTGATATCGGGGAGGAGGTGATATTGGGGAGGAGGTGAAATCGGGGAGGGGGTGATATCAGGATGAGGGTGATATCCGAGAGGTGGCGATATCGGGGACGGGGTGATATTGCGGAGGGGGCGATAGCGGGGAGGGGGTGATATCGGGTTGGGGTGATACGGGGAGGGGGTGATACGGGGAGGGGGTGATATAGGGGAGGAAGTTATATCGGGGTTGGGGTGATATCGGAAGGGGGTGATATCGGGGAGGGGGTGATACGGGGAGGGGGTGATATTGTGGAGGGGGTGATATCGGGGAGGGGGTGATATCGGGGAGGGGGTGATATCGGGGAGGGGTGATATCGGTAGGGGGTGATATTGTGGAGGGTGTGATATCGGGGAGGGGGTGATATCGGGGAGGGGGTGATATCGGGGAAAGGGTGATATCGGGAGGGGGTGATATCGGGGGGGGGGGTGATATCGGGAGGGGGTGATATCGGGGAGGGGATATCCGGGGTGGGGAGATGTTATAACCTGCCTACTGACGATTGGCTGGGGACTAATGATTATCCCACAATCCTATGGGAGTATGAACTTCCCCAATGAGGGGGGCGGAGAAACTCCTACTATAAATAAGCTGGCCAGTCCAGGAACCAGGAGGAAGGAGAAGGTAGCAAGGGAAGTTACTGCTACTGCTATGTATATGTTGTTATAGTAAATAAACTTTATTATTTTGTATCCTTAAAACTCGTGCTGGATTCTTCGGGGCCCTTACAAAACTGGCGACGAAGGTAAAAGTGAATAGCTGTCTACACTGCTGAAGCCACCTCCCTGGATTTTTGTTGGATACAGGTTGGAAGTTGTTTTCTATTACACCATGCCTCTGTACGGACGTTTGGATGTTTTTGATGCTGCGCTGGAAAGCTGGAACCAGTACACGCAACGGATGCGTTACTATTTCCGGGCAAACAATATCACTGAAAACGAGTGCCAGGTGGTCATATTGCTCACCGCCTGCGGACCGCATACGTTTGGGGTGATTAGGAGCCTTACGTACCCAGCTGCGCCGGATACCAAAACGTTTGACGAACTTGTGAATATAGTGGGGCAACACTTTAACCCAACCCCGTCCACGATAGTCCAGCGTTACCGGTTTAATACCGCTGAGAGGACCCCTGGAGAATCCCTTGCCGATTTTTTATCCAGGCTACGCGGGATTGCGGAATACTGTGACTATGGTGAGACCTTGTCAGAAATGTTTGGTTTGCGGTATTAACAATGCGGCCACCCAGAGAAAGTTGTTAGCGGAGCCAACATTGACTTTTCAACAGGCAATACAAATAGTCTTGTCCCGAGAGAGCGCAGAGCGAGGAGTACAGGAGCTACAGGGAATGGAAGTGCATGCCTTGGGGCGAAACCCTTTCCGCCCAAAAACGTCCCCCCGCACTCCTGCGGTACCTTGGGCGAGGCAACGACCAGACCGACGCCAGTGGCCATCGGACATTCCTCCCCGAAGGGAGCCTTCTCCAGAGCCAATGGATGAGGAGCCATGTCCGTGTGAGACTTGTAGGCGCCGACCCCGTCGCGGACGGCGGTCCTGGGGACGCCAGAGGCGCCGTCGTTCCGACCGAAACTGGGACCAGCCCAGGGGCCGTAACTGGGACCAGCCCAGAGGCCGTACCTTCCATGTGGATGAACCTGCGGCGACCACTCCTGAGGACGTGGAGACGGAGGACGACTGCCTGCAGCTGCATTGTGTGGCAGCTCCCCGTGTGGCCCCCATTAAGGTGACAGTACGGGTCAATGGCCACCCGCTGGAGATGGAGTTGGATACTGGCGCAGCGGTCTCCGTGATCGCCCAGAGGACATTCGACCGCATCAAGCAGGGTATACAGACCCTTACACTAACTGACTCACAGGCCAGGTTGGCCACCTACACGGAGGAACCACTGGACATTGCAGGAACTACAATGACCCCTGTTGTCTATGGATGCCAGGAGGGGCGTTTCCCACTTATCGTAGTGCGTGGCCATGGGCCCAGCCTGTTGGGTCGGGACTGGTTGCGCCATTTGCGGTTGCAATGGCAGCACATCCTCCAAACAGTTTCTGGAGGGTTGACTGAGGTGCTAGGACGATACCCAGAGGTATTCCAGCCTGGTCTGGGGAAAATAAAAGGGGTCGTAGCCCGTATCCAAGTTGAACCAGGAGCCACACCGCGCTATTTCCGGGCGCGCCCAGTGCCTTACGCTTTGCTCGAGAAGGTAGAAGGGGAGCTCACTCGTTTGGAGAGTTTGGGTATTATCAGGCCTGTCCGTTTTGCTGACTGGGCAGCACCAATTGTGCCAGTAATGAAGCCAGATGCCACAGTTCGCTTGTGTGGCGACTATAAACTTACAGTGAATACAGTTTCCCGACTCGACCGATACCCAATGCCTCGCATAGAGGATCTCTACGTGAAACTTGCAGGCGGACTCTCATTCACAAAATTAGATATGAGTCACGCCTACCTGCAGTTGGAGCTGGACCCTGCCTCCCGACCATATGTAACAATTAACACACACCGGGGCCTGTATGAATATACACGGTTGCCCTTTGGAGTATCCTCTGCCTGCGCAATTTTTCAACGTGTTATGGAGGGCATTTTGAGAGGTTTACCACGTGTGGCTGTCTACCTAGATGACGTGTTGATTACAGGGACGTCGGAGCAAGAGCATTTGGAAAATCTGGAGGCTGTCCTTAAACGCCTTTCGGAGGCTGGAGTCCGTTTACGTCACACAAAGTGCGTATTTCAGGCAAAAGAAGTAGTCTACCTAGGTTATCGCGTGGACCGCGAGGGTCTGCACCCCGTCGCAGAGAAGGTGCGTGCAATTCAACATGCCCCCACCCCGACTGACACTTCGCATCTTCGTTCTTTTCTCGGTCTCATAAACTATTACGGGAAGTTCCTCCCCAATCTGGCAACTACGCTGGCCCCCTTGCACCTTCTGCTAAAGAAAAATCACACCTGGGTTTGGGGTCAGCCGCAAGAAACCGCTTTCCGGCGGGTAAAGCAACAATTGTCATCGTCTGGGTTACTAACCCACTATGATCCGGGAAAGCCTTTGCTCGTCACATGTGATGCATCCCCGTATGGTATTGGGGCTGTCCTGTCCCACAAGATGGAGAACGGGGCCGAGCGACCGATAGCTTTCGCCTCCCGCACATTGACTGCAGCGGAGAAGAAGTACGCGCAGATCGAGGAGGAGGGCCTGGCAGTGGTTTTCGCGGTGAAACGCTTCCACCAGTATGTGTCCGGCCGCCATTTCACTATCGTGACTGATCATAAGCCCCTGCTGGGACTCTTCAGAGAGGATAAGCCGATACCGCCCATTGCTTCTGCACGGATCCAGCGCTGGGCTTTGTTGCTTGCTGCATATGAGTATTCTCTGGAGCACAAACCAGGTACGCAGATAGCAAATGCCGACGCACTGAGCCGATTGCCTTTATCGACCGGTCCCATGTCGACCCCCACGACCGGTGAGGTGGTTGCCACCCTAAATTTTATGGACACCTTGCCTGTCACGGCATCACAGATCCGTGAGTGGACCCAGACGGAGCCAGTCCTGTCAAAGATTCGGCACATAGTCCTGTATGGTGGGCAGCATAGACAGCTCCCAGGCGAGTTACGGGCATTTTCCTCCAAGCTGTCAGAGTTCAGCGTGGAAGACGGCATCCTCTTGTGGGGGACGCGTGTGGTTGTACCGGAAAAAGGCCAGGAGCTGATATTATCAGACTTGCACAATGGGCATCCGGGCGTGACCAAGATGAAAATGTTGGCCCGGAGTTATGTCTGGTAGCCAGGCCTCGACACCGACATTGAGAAGGTGGCCCAAAACTGCTCCATTTGCCAGGAGCATCAGAAGCTTCCGCCGGCCGCGCCCCTACATCACTGGGAATGGCCAGGGCGGCCTTGGGCACGCTTACATGCAGATTTCGCAGACCCTTTTCAGGGATCCATGTTCCTTCTTCTAATTGACGCCCAGTCCAAATGGCTGGAGGTGCATAAGACGCAGGGGACAACGTCCTGCGCAACAATTGAAAAAATGCGTTTATCATTTAGCACGCATGGCCTCCCCGAGGTGCTGGTCACGGATAATGGCACTCCATTCACGAGTGAGGAGTTTGCTAGGTTTACAAAGATGAACGGCATCCGCCATATCCGCACTGCCCCTTACCACCCGGCTTCAAATGGGTTGGCAGAGCGTGCAGTGCAAACATTCAAAAGAGGCCTAAAGAAGCAGTCTTCCGGATCAATGGACACGAGACTGGCTCGGTTTTTGTTTACGTACAGGACCACCCCCCATACAGTGACTGGGGTAGCTCCCGCAGAACTCCTAATGGGCCGGAGACTTCGCACCCGCCTTAGTATGGTCTTCCCGGACATTGGCGCAAAAGTACGCCGCACACAAGAACGGCAGGGACCGGGATTGTCTCGGCATCGTCCGATTCGGCAGTTTGCGCCCGGTGACCCAGTATTCGTGCGGAATTTTGCTGGTGGTGCCCAATGGGTTCCTGGGGTAATCTTTCGCCAAACGGGCCCTATATCTTACCAGGTGCAGGCCCAGGGTCGTCTCCAGCGCAAACATGTAGACCACGTCCGGTCCAGAAGATCATCCCCGCAAAAGATTCCCCGCCCCCGGAGCTCAATTCAACAGCGGCAAAGACCAGAAACAAGGGAAGGTAGTCCTCCAAATCTTCCACTGGTGCCTCACTCAAAACCTACACAGGTCATGACGGGACCGAATGGGGACAGAGACGCTGACATGACGGAGGCAGCAGACTCTGACTCCGAGATGGAGACACAGGATGAATCAGAGGGGGAATCCTCGGGTCCACAGGCCGTGGATGTACAACCGCGCCGTTCATCACGGAAGCGCCGGTCTCCGTCTCGTTATACGCCGCCTGATCCAGCGCCGCGTGCAAATGGCGTCCGGCCTGCGGCCAAACGAGTTCGACGCCTCCCTTCGCCAGGGCCTACGGTGGATTCCTTGGACTTTGGGGGGGAGGGATGTTATAACCTGCCTACTGACGATTGGCTGGGGACTAATGATTATCCCACAATCCTATGGGAGTATGAACTTCCCCAATGAGGGGGGCGGAGAAACTCCTACTATAAATAAGCTGGCCAGTCCAGGAACCAGGAGGAAGGAGAAGGTAGCAAAGGAAGTTACTGCTACTGCTATGTATATGTTGTTATAGTAAATAAACTTTATTATTTTGTATCCTTAAAACTCGTGCTGGATTCTTCGGGGCCCTTACAAAAGGAGGGGCAGTGCTGCGGTGTCTATTGAGACACAACAATCCCGACGACCCCCAATGGGTCCAATGGGCTGGACTCCGGCTTCACTCTCGGTGCTGAAACACACATTCCCCTTTCCTTGGAGGGACAGCAGAAGCCGCCGCTGCGCCTGTGCCACATCCATCCCAGCATCCCCTGCGTGCTGTCGGCGGTCATCTGTTACCAGTAGGACCTCCGGCAGCCAAATTGTGTTTCCAGGGGAGACTCCCGTTGAACATCTTGTGTTGCCAGGGGAGACGATGCCAGTCAGTGGGTGGCCCACGCACTGCCTGCTGGGATAGTGACCCTCCCGCACATGCGCACGGACAGCTCTGTGTGAAGCCTCCATTGTCTGAAGCATTATTACTGCCATAAGCCCCAGGGTCCTCAACCGTTCCTCCTATGACAAGCCCGTGCTCTGCTTCCGGACGCTTCACACTCGGTTCTGAAACACCCATTCCCCTTTCCTTGGAGGAGACAGCGGCCCCTGGGGGCAGGGGGACAGCGGCCTCTGGCGGCAGGGGGACAGCGGCCTCTGGCGGCAGGGGGACAGCGGCCTCTGGAGGCAGGGGGACAGCGGCCTCTGGAGGCAGTGGGACAGCGGCGTCTGGCGGCAGGGGGACAGCGGCCTCTGGCGGCAGGGGGACAGCGGCCTCTGGCGGCAGGGGGACAGCGGCCTCTGGCGGCGGGGGGACAGCGGCCTCTGGCGGCAGGGGGACAGCGGCCTCTGGCGACAGGGGACAGCGGCCTCTTGCAGCAGGGGGACAGCGGCCTCTGGCAGCAGGGGGACAGCGGCCTCTGGAGGCCGGGGGACCGGCCTCTGGCGGCAGGGGGACAGCGGCCTCTGGCGGCAGGGGGACAGCGGCCTCTGGCGGCAGGGGGACAGCGGCCTCTGGCGGCAGGGGGACAGCGGCCTCTGGCGGCAGGGGGACAGCGGCCTCTGGCGGCAGGGGGACAGCGGCCTATGGCGACAGGGGACAGCGGCCTCTGGCGGCAGGGGGACAGCGGCCTCTGGCGGCAGGGGGACAGCGGCCTCTGGCGGCAGGGGGACAGCGGCCTCTGGCGACAGGGGACAGCGGCCTCTGGCGGCAGGGGGACAGCGGCCTCTGGCGGCAGGGGGACAGCGGCCTCTGGCGGCAGGGGGACAGCGGCCTCTAGCGGCAGGGGGGCAGCGGCATCTGGCGGCGGGGGGACAGCGGAATGTGGCCTCTGGAGGCAGGGGGGCAGCGGCCTCTGGCGGCTGGGGGACAGCGGCCTCTGGAGGCAGGGGGACAGTTGCCTCTGGAGGCAGGGAGTAGCGGAATGTGGCCTCTGGAGGCAGGGGGACAGTGGCCTCTGGCAGCAGGGAGTAGCGGAATGTGGCCTCTGGAGGCAGGGGGACAGTGGCCTCTGGCGGCAGGGGGACAGCGGCCTCTGGCGGCAGGGGGACAGCGGCCTCTGGTGGCAGGGAGTAGCGGAATGTGGCCTCTGGAGGCAGGGGGACAGTGGCCTCTGGCAGCAGGGAGGAGGGACAGCAGCTGGCGAGCAGTGAGTGCGAGTTGGGCTGAGTTTGTCTGTATCGGTGTCTGTGTCTCTGCCTGTGCCTGTCTGTGCCTGTGTCTCTGTCTGTACGTTTGTATCTGTCTGTGTCTCTGTCTGTGTCTGTTACTCTGTCTGTGTCTCTGTCTGTGTTTCTGTCTGAGTCTGTGTCCCTGTCCCAACTCTATCTGTGTCTGTGCCTGTGTCTCTTTTTCTGTCTCTGCCTGTGTCACTGTATCTGTCTGTGCCTCTGCCTGTATCTGTGTGTCTCTCTCTGTCTGTCTCCCTGCCTGTGATTCTGTCTGTGTTTCTGTCAGATTCTCAGTCTCTGTCTGTGTCTCTGTCTGTGCCCGTGTTTGTGTCTGTCTGTGCCTGTGCCTCTGTCTGTGCCTTTGTATCTGTCTGTGTCTCTGTCTGTGTCTGTTACTCTGTCTGTGTCTCTGTCTGTGTTTCTGTCTGTGTCTGTGTCTGTGCCCTTGTCTATGTTTCTGTCTCTGCCTGTGTCACTGTATCTGTCTGTGTCTCTGCCTGTATCTGTGTGTCTCTCTCTGTCTGTCTCCCTGGCTGTGATTCTGTCTGTGTTTCTGTCAGATTCTCTGTCTCTCTCTGTGTCTCTGTCTGTGCCTGTGTCTATGTCTGTGTCGCCGACTGTCTCTCAATGTGTGTATTTGTCCCTGTCTGTGTCTTTGTCTCTGTCTATGTCTCTGCCTGTACTTGTGTGTCTATCTCTGTCTGTCTCTGTCTGTGATTCTGTCTGTGTTTCTGTGTCTCTGTGTCTGCCTGTGTACCTGTCTGTGTCTCTGTCAGTGTCTGTTACTCTGTCTGTGGCTCTGACTCTGTCTGTGTCTTGGTCTGTGTCTCTGCCTGTGCCTGTGTCTCTGTCTGTGTCTGTGCCTCTGTCTGTGTTTCTGTCTGTGTAATGTCTCTCTCTGTGTATCGCTCTAGGTCTCTACCTGTGTCCTTTGTCTGTGTCTCTGTATATGTCTCTCTCTCTATCTGTGTCTGTGCCTGTGTCTGTGTCTGTGTCTCTGACTGTGCTTGTTTCTGTGTATCTGTCTCTGTCTGTGCCTGTGTATCTGTCTGTGTCTTTATCTGTGTCTGTGACTCTGTCTGTGTCTTTGTCTCTGACTGGCTCTGTGACTCTGCCTGTGTCTGTGACTGTGGCTGCGACTGTGTCTGTGTCCCTGTCTCTGCCTGTGTCTGTGTCCTCGTCTGTGTCTCTGCCTGTATCTCTGCCTTTGTCTGTCCCTGTGTCAGTGTCTATGTCTCTGTCAGAGTCCCTGTTTGTGTCAGTGTTTCCGTCTTTGTCTGAATCTCTCTCTGTGTTTGTGTCTTTGTCCCTGTCCGTGTCTCTGTCTGTGTCCCTGTCTCTGTCTGTGTTTGTGTCTTTGTGTCTGTCCGTGTCTCTGTCTGTGTCTGTGTCTTTGTCTCTGTCCGTGTCTCTGTCTGTGACCCTGTCTCTGTCTGTGTCTGTGTATTTGTCTCTTTCTGTGTCTCTGTCTGTGCCTCGGTCTGTGTCTCTGTCTGTGTCGCTGACTGTACCTGTGTGTCTCTCTCTGTCTGTGATTCTGCCTGTGTTTCTGTAAGATTCTCTGTGTCTGTCTGTGGCTCTGACTGTGCCTGTGCCTCTGTCTATGTCTCTGCCTGTGCCTGTGTCTCTGTTTCCGCCTGTGTCTGTGCCTCTGTCTGTGTCTCTGTCTGTGCCTCTGTCTGTGTCTCTGTCTGTGTCGCTGTCTGTACCTGTGTGTCTCTCTCTGTCTGTCTCTGTCTTTGATTCTGCCTGTGTTTCTGTCAGATTCTCTGTGTCTGTCTGTGGCTCTGGCTGTGCCAGTGTCTCTGTCTATGCCTATGTCTGTTTTGCTGACTGTCTCTCTGTCTCTGCCTGTGTCTCTGTCTGTGTTCCTGTCTGTGTCAGTGTCTGTGCCTCTGTCGATGTATATGTCTGTGCCTGTGTCTGTATCTGAGTCTGTGCCTGTGCCTGTGTCTGTGTCGGTGTCTGTGTCGGTTTCTCTTTATGTGTCTCTGTCTGTGTATGTGTCTCAGTTTGGTCTCGATGTGAGTCTGTGTCTCTGTCTGTGTCTCTGCCTGTGTCATTCTCTCTCTCTTTCTCTGTATCTGTCTTTGTATATGTCTGTGTCTCTGTCTGTGTCTCTGTCTGTGTGTTTATGTCTGAGTCTCTGTCTATGCCTGTGCCTGTCTGTGTCTCTGTCTGTGTTTGTGACTCGGTCTGCGTCTCTGTTCCTGTCTGTGTCTGTGACTCTGTCTGTGTTTCTCTCTGTCTGTGCCTGTGTCTCTGTCTATGCCTGTGCCTGTGTCTGTGTCCTCGTCTGTGTCTCTGTATGTGTCTCTGTCTGTGTCTCTGAATCAGTCTGCGTTTCTGACTGTGTCTCTGCCTGTGTGCTTTTCTGTCTCTCTCTGTCTGTGTCTGTCTGTGTTTCTGTCTGTGCCTCTGTCTCTGTCTGTGTCTCTATTTGTGCCTCTGTCTGTGTCTTTCTGTTTCTGTGTCTCTGTCTGTGCCTGTGTATCTGTCTGTGTGTTTGTCAGTGTCTGTTACTCTGTCTGTGTCTCTGTCTGCGCCTGTGTAAGTGTCTGTATCTGTGTCTCTGTCTGTGTCTCTGCCTGTGTCACTGTTTCTGTCTGTGTCTCTGCCTGTGCCTGTGTGTGTCTCTCTCTGTGATTCTGTCTGTGTTTCTGTCAGATTCTCTGTGTCTGTATGTGGCTCAGACTGTGCCTGTGCCTCTGTCTCTGCCTGTGCCTATGTCTCTGTCTGTGTCTCTGTCTCTGTCTGTGGCTCTGGCTGTGTCTCTGGCTGTGTCTGTGTCTCTGTCAATGCCTATGTCTGTTTTGCTGACTGTCTCTCTGTCTCTGCCTATGTCTCTGCCTGTGTTCCTGACTGTGTCAGTGTCTGTGTCTCTGTCTATATCTTTGTCTGTGTCGGTGTCTGTGTCGGAGTCTCTTTATGTGTCTCTGTCTGTGTATGTGTCTTAGTTTGGTCTCGATGTGAGTCTGTGTCTCTGTCTGTGTCTCTGCCTGTGCCATTCTCACTCTCTCTGTCTGTGTCTGTCTGTTTTTATGTCTGTGTCTCTGTCTCTGTCTCTATCTGTGTCTGTGTATCGGTCTGTGTCTCTCTCCCTGTCTGGTTCTGTGACTCTGTCTGCGTCTGTGTCTGTGTCGGTTTCTCTTTATGTGTCTCTGTCTGTGTATGTGTCTCAGTTTGGTCTCGATGTGAGTATGTGTCTCTGTCTGTGTCTCTGCCTGTGTCATTCTCTCTCTCTGTCTGTCTGTATCTTTCTGTGTATATGTCTGTGTCTCTGTCTGTGTCTCTGTCTGTGTATGTGTCTCAGTTTCGTCTCGATGTGAGTAGTGTCTCTGTCTGTGTCTCTGCCTGTGTCATTCTCTCTCTCTCTCTCTGTATCTGTCTGTGTATATGTCTGTGTCTCTGTCTGTGTCTCTGTCTGTGTCTGTGACTCGGTCTGTGTCTCTGTCCCTGTCTGGTTCTGTGACTCTGTCTGTGTTTCTGTCTGTGTCTGTGTCTCTGTCTGTGTCATTCTCTCTCTCTCTCTGTCAATATCTGTCTGTGTATATGTCTGTTTCTCTGTCTGTGTCTCTGTCTGTGTGTTTATGTCTATGTCTCTGTCTATGCCTCTGTCTGTCTGTGTCTCTATATGTGTCTGTGCCTGTGTCTGTGTCTGTGTCCTCGCTTGTGTCTCTGGATGTGTCTCTGTCTGTGTCTCTGTCTGTGTCTCTGAATCTGTCTGCGTTTCTGACTGTGTCTCTGCCTGTGTCTTTTTCTCGCTCTCTGTCTGTGTCTCTGAATCTGTCTGCGTTTCTGAATGCGTCTCTGCCTGTGTCTTTTTCTCGCTCTCTGTCTGTGTCTGTCTGTGTTTTTGTCTGTGTCTGTGTCTCTGTCTGTGTCTCTATTTGTGCCTCTGTCTGTGTCTATCTGTGTCTCTGTCTGTGTCTGTGACTCGGTCTGTGTCCGTCACTGTCTGGTTCTGTGACTCTGACTGTGTTTCTGTCTTTGTCTGTGTCTCTGTCTGTGCCTGTGTATTTGTCTATGTCTCTATCTGTGTCTGTGACTCTGTCTGAGTCTCTGTCTGTGTCTGTGTCCCTGTCTCTGTCTGTGTCCTCGCCTGTGTCTCTGCCCGTATCTCTGCCTTTGTCTGTGCCTGTGTTTGTGTCTGTGTCAGAGTTCCTGTTTGTGTCTGTCTCTGTCTCTTTGTCTCTGTCCGTGTCACTGTCTGTGACCCTGTCTCTTTCTGTGTTTTTGTCTTTGTCTCTGCATGTGTCTCTGTCTGTGCCTCTGTCTGTGTCTCTCTCTGAGTCGCTGACTGTACCTATGCGTCTCTCTCTGTCTGTCTCTGTCTGTGTCTCTGACTGTGTCTCTGCCTGTGTGTTTATGTCTGTGTCTCTGTCTATGCCTGTGTCTGTCTGTGTCTCTGTCTGTGTCTGTGACACGGCCTGTGTCTCTGTCCCTGTCTGGGTCTGTGACTCTGTCTGTGTTTCTGTCTGTGTCTGAGCCTGTGTCTCTGTCTGTGCCTGTGTATCTGTCTGTGTCTCTATCTATGTCTGTGACTCTGTCTGTGTCTCTGTCTGAGTTTGTGTCTGTGTCTGTGTCTCTGTATTTGTCTCCGCCTCTGTCTCTATCTGTGCCTGTGCCTGTGTCTGTGTCTGTGACTCTGTCTGAGCCTGTGTCTGTGTCTCTGTCTCTGTCTCTGTCTGTGCCTGAGTATCTGTCTGTGTCTTTACCTGTGTCTGTGACTCTGTCTGTGTCTCTGTCTCTGACTGGCTCTGTGACTCTGTCTGTGTCTGTGTCTCTGTATCTGTATCTGTCTCTGTCTCTATCTGTGTCTGTGCCTGTGTCTGTGTCTGTGTCTCTGTCTGTGCCTGTGTCTGTAACTCTGTCTGTGTGTTTTTGTCTCTGTCTCTATCTGTGCCTGTGTCTTTGTCCTCGCCTGTGTCTCTGTATGTGTCTCTGTCTGTGTCTCTGAATCTATCTGCGTTTCTGTCTGTGTCTCTGTCTGTGTCTCTATGTGTGCCTCTGTCTGTGTCTCTGTCTGTGCCTGTGACTCGGTCTGTGTCTCTGTCACTGTCTGGTTCTGTGACTCTGACTGTGTTTCTGTCTGTGTCTGTGTCTCTGTCTGTGCCTGTGTGTTTGTCTATGTCTCTATCTGTGTCTGTGACTCTGTCTGTGTCTCTGTCTGTGTCTGTGACTCTGTCTGTGTCTGTGAAAGTGTCGGTGTCTGTGTCTGTGCCTGTGTCCCTGACTCTGTCTGTGTCTGTGTCCTCGCATGTGTCTCTGCCCGTATCTCTGCCTTTGGCTGTGCCTGTGTTTGTGTCTGTGTCTCTGTCAGAGTTCCTGTTTGTGTCTGTGCCTCTGTCTTTGTCTGTATCTCTGTCTGTGTTTGTCTTTGTCCCTGTCCGTGTCTCTGTCTGTGTCCCTGTCTCTGTCTGTGTTTGTGTCTTTGTCTCTGTCCGTGTCTGTGTCTTTGTCTCTGTCCGCGTCTCTGTCTGTGTCCCTGTCTCTGTCCGTGTCTGTGTCTTTGTCTCTGTCCGTGTCTCTATCTGTGTCCCTGTCTCTGTCTGTGTTTGTGTCTTTGTCTCTGAATGTGTCTCTGTCTGTGCCTCTGTCTGTGTCTCTCTCTGTGTCGCTGACTGTACCTGTGTGTCTCTCTCTGTCTGTGATTCTGTCTGTGTTTCTGTCATATTCTCTGTGTCTGTCTGTGGCTCTGAGTGTCCCTGTGCTTCTGTCTATGTCTCTGACTGTGCCTGTGTCTCTGTCTGTGTCTCTGTCTCTGTCTGGGGCTCTGTCTGTGTCTCTCTTTGTGCCTCTGTCTCTGTCTGTCTTTGTCTGGTCTCTGTCTGTGCCTATGTATCTGTCTGTGTGTCTGCCAGTGTCTCTTACTCTGTCTGTGTCTCTGTCTCTGTTTGCATCTGTGTAAGTGTCTGTATCTGTGTCTCTGTCTGTGTTTCTGTCTGTGCCTGTGACTCTGTCTGTGCCTGTGTAAGTGTCTGTGTCTGTGTCCCTGCCTCTGTCCGTGTCTGTGTCCTCGTCTGTGTCTCTGCCCGTATCTCTGCCTTTGTCTGTGCCTGTGTTTGTGTCTGTGTCTCTGTCAGATTTCCTGTTTTTGTCTGTGTTTGTGTCTCTGTCTGTGATTGTGTCTTTGTCCCTGTCCGTGCTCTGCCTGTGTCCCTGTCTCAGTCTGTGTTTGTGTCTTTGTCTCAGTCCGTGTCTCTGTCTCTGTCTGTGTCTGTGTCTTTGTCTCTGACCGTGTCTCTCGCTGTGTCCCTGTCTCTGTCTGTGTTTGTGTCTTTGTCTCTGCATGTGTCTCTGTCTGTGCCTCTGTCTGTGTCTCTCTCTGTGTCGCTGACTTTACCTGTGTGTCTCTCTCTGTCTGTCTCTGTCTGTGTCTCTGTCTGTGTCTCTGTCCGTGTGTTTATGTCTGTGTCTCTGTCTATGCCTGTGTCTGTCTCTGTCTGTGTCTGTGACTCGGTCTGTGTCTCTGTCCCTGTCTGGGTCTGTGACTCTGTCTGTGTTGCTGTCTGTGTCTGTGCCTGTGTATCTGTCTGTGTCTCTATCTATGTCTGTGACTCTGTCTGTGTCTCTGTCTGTGTTTTTGACTGTGTCTGTGCCTGTATCTGTGTCTGTGTCTCTGTATCTGTCTCTGTCTCTATCTGTGGCTGTGCCTGTGTCTGTGTCTCTGTCTGTGCCTGTGTCTGTGTCTCTGTCTGTGCCTGTGTATCTGTCTGTGTCTTTATCTGTGTCTGTGACTCTGTCTGTGTCTCTCTCTGTGTCGCTGACTGCACCTGTGTGTCTCTCTCTGTCTGTCTCTGTCTGTGTCTCTGTCTGTGTCTCTGTCCGTGTGTTTATGTCTGTGTCTCTGTCTATGCCTGTGTCTGTCTCTGTCTGTGTCTGTGACTCGGTCTGTGTCTCTGTCCCTGTCTGTGTCTGTGACTCTGTCTGTGTTGCTGTCTGTGTCTGAGCCTGTGTCTCTGTCTGTGCCTTTGTATCGGTCTGTGTCACTATCTATGTATGTGACACTGTCTGTGTCTCTGTCTGTGTTTGTGCCTGTGCCTGTGTCTGTGTCTGTGTCTGTGTATGTGTATGTGTCTCTGTATATGTCCCTATCTGTGTCTGGGCCTGTGTCTGTGTCTTTGTCTCTGTCTGTGCCTGTGCCTGTGTCTCTGTCTGTGCCTGTGTATCTGTCTGTGTCTCTATCTATGTCTGTGACTCTGTCTGTGTCTCTGTCTGTGTTTTTGACTGTGTCTGTGCCTGTATCTGTGTCTGTGTCCCTGTATCTGTCTCTATCTCTATCTCTGGCTGTGCCTGTGTCTGTGTCTCTGTCTGTGCCTGTGTCTGTGTCTCTGTCTGTGCCTGTGTATCTATCTGTGTCTTTATCTGTGTCTGTGACTCTGTCTGTGTCTCTGTCTCTGACTGGGTCTGTGACTCTGCCTGTGTCTGTGACTGTGTCTGTGACTGTGGCTGTGTCCCTGTCTCTGCCTGTGTCTGTGTCCTCGCCTGTGTCTCTGCCTGTATCTCTGCCTTTGTCTGTCCCTGTGTCTGTGTCTGTGTCTCTGTCAGAGTCCCTGTTTGTGTCTGTGTTTCAGTCTTTGTCTGAATCTCTCTCTGTGTTTGTGTCTTTGTCCCTGTCCGTGTCTCTGTCTGTGTCCCTGTCTCTGTCTGTGTTTGTGTCTTTGTCTCTGTCCGTGTCTCTGTCTGTGTCTGTGTCTTTGTCTCTGTCCGTGTCTCTGTTTGTGACCCTGTCCCTGTCTGTGTCTGTGTATTTGTCTCTTTCTGTGTCTCTGTCTGTGCCTCGGTCTGTGTCTCTCTCTGTGTCGCTGACTGTACCTGTGTGTCTCTCTCTGTCTGTGATTCTGCCTGTGTTTCTGTCAGATTCTCTGTGTCTGTCTGTGGCTCTGACTGTGCCTGTGCCTCTGTCTATGTCTCTGCCTGTGTCTCTGTCTCTGTCTGTGTCTTTGTCTCTGTCTGTGTCTCTGTCTGTGCCTCTGTCTGTGTCTCTGTCTGTGTCGCTGTCTGTACCTGTGTGTCTCTCTCTGTCTGTCTCTGTCTTTGATTCTGCCTGTGTTTCTGTCAGATTCGCTGTGTCTGTCTGTGGCTCTGGCTGTGCCAGTGTCTCTGTCTATGCCTATGTCTGTTTTGCTGATTGTCTCTCTGTCTCTGCCTGTGTCTCTGTCTGTGTTCCTGTCTGTGTCAGTGTCTGTGCCTCTGTCTATGTCTATGTCTGTGACTGTGTCTGTGTCTGTGTATGAGTCTGTGCCTGTGTCTGTGTCTGCGTCTGTGTCTGTGTCTGTGTCTGTGTCTGTGTCTGTGACGGTGTCTCTGTCGGTTTCTCTTTATGTGTCTCTGTCTGTGTATGTGTCTCAGTTTGGTCTCGATGTGAGTCTGTGTCTCTGTCTGTGTCATTCTCTCTCTCTCTTTCTCTGTATCTGTCTGTGTATATGTCTGTGTCACTGTCTGTGTCTCTGTCTGTGTGTTTATGTCTGTGTCTCTGCCTGTGCCTGCCTGTGTCTCTGTCTGTGTTTGTGACTCGGTTTGTGTCTCTGTTCCTGTCTGTGTCTGTGATTCTGTCTGTGTTTCTCTCTGTCTGTGCCTGTGTCTATGTCTGTGCCTGTGCCTGTGTCTGGGTCTGTGTCCTCGTCTGTGTCTCTGTATGTGTCTCTGTCTGTGTCTCTGAATCAGTCTGCGTTTCTGACTGTGTCTCTGCCTGTGTCGTTTTCTCTCTCTCTCTGTCTGTGTCTGTCTGTGTTTCTGTCTGTGTCTCTGTCTCTGTCTGTGTCTCTATTTGTGCCTCTGTCTGTTTCTGTGTCTCTGTCTGTGCCAGTGTATCTGTCTGTGTTTCTGTCAGTGTCTGTTACTCTGTCTGTGTCTCTGGCTCTGTTTGCGCCTGTGTAAGTGTCTGTATCTGTGTCTCTGTCTGTGTCTCTGCCTGTGTCACTGTTTCTGTCTTTGTCTCTGCCTGTGCCTGTGTGTGTCTCTCTCTCTGTGATTCTGTCTGTGTTTCTGTCAGATTCTCTGTGTCTGTATGTGGCTCAGACTGTGCCTGTGCCTCTGTCTCTGCCTGTGCCTGTGTCTCTGTCTGTGTCTCTGTCTCTGTCTCTGTCTGTGGCTCTGGCTATGTCTCTGGCTTTGTCTGTGTCTCTGTCTATGTCTGTTTTGCTGACTGTCTCTCTGTCTCTGCCTGTGTCTCTGCCTGTGTTCCTGTCTGTGTCAGTGTCTGTGTCTCTGTCTGTGCCTGTGTCTCTATTTGTGCCTCTGTCTGTTTCGTTCTGTGTCTCTGTCTGTATCTGTGATCCGGTCTGTGTCTCTGTCACTGTCTGGTTCTGTGACTCTGACTGTGTTTCTGTCTGTGTCTGTGTCTCTGTCTGTGCCTGTGTATTTGTCTATGTCTCTATCTGTGTCTTTGACTCTGTCTGTGTCTCTGTCTGTGTCTGTGACTCTGTCTGTGTCTGTGTAAGTGTCTGTGTCTGTGTCTGTGCCTGTGTCCCTGACTCTGTCTGTGTCTGTGTCCTCGCATGTGTCTCTGCCCGTATCTCTGCCTTTGGCTGTGCCAGTGTTTGTGTCTGTGTCTCTGCCAGAGTTCCTGTTTGTGTCTGTGCCTCTGTCTTTGTCTGTATCACTGTCTGTGTTTGTGTCTTTGTCCCTGTCCGTGTCTCTGTCTGTGTCCCTGCCTCTGTCTGTGTTTGTGTCTTTGTCTCTGTCCGTGTCTGTGTCTTTGTCTCTGTCCGTGTCTCTGTCTGTGTCCCTGTGTCTGTCCGTGTCTGTGTCTTTGTCTCTGTCCGTGTCTCTATCTGTGTCCCTGTCTCTGTCTGTGTTTGTGTCTTTGTCTCTGCATGTGTCTCTGTCTGTGCCTCTGTCTGTGTCTCTCTGTGTCGCTGACTGTACCTGTGTGTCTCTGTCTGTCTGTGATTCTGTCTGTGTTTCTGTCATATTCTCTGTGTCTGTCTGTGGCTCTGAGTGTCCCTGTGCCTCTGTCTGTGTCTCTGACTGTGCCTGTGTCTCTGCCTGTGTCTCTGTCTCTGTCTGTGGCTCTGTCTGTGTCTCTCTTTGTGCCTCTGTCTGTGTCTGTCTTTGTCTGGTCTCTGTCTGTGCCTGTGTATCTGTCTGTGTGTCTGCCAGTGTCTCTTACTCTGTCTGTGTCTCTGTCTCTGTTTGCATCAGTGTAAGTGTCTGTATCTGTGTCTCTGTCTGTGTTTCTGTCCGTGTCACGGTTTCTGTCTGTGTCTCTGCCTCTGCCTGGGTGTCTCTCTCTGCCTGCCCCTGTCTGTGATTCTGTCTGTGTTTCTGTCAGATTCTCTGTTTCTGTATGTGGCTCAGACTGTGCCTGTGCCTCTGTCTGTGTCTCTGCCTGTGCCTGAATCTCTGTCTGTGTCTCTGTCTCTGTCTGTGGCTCTGGCTGTTTTGCTGACTGTCTCTCTGTCTCTGCCTGTGTCTCTGCCTGTGTTCCTGTCTGTGTCAGTATCTGTGCCTGTGTCTATGTCTATGCCTGTGTCTGTGTCAGTGTCTGTGTCGGAGTCTCTTTATGTGTCTCTGTCTGTGTATGTGTCTCAGTTTGGTCTCGATGTGAGTCTGTGTCTCTGTCTGTGTCTCTGCCTGTGTCATTCTCTCTCTCTGTCTGTTTTTATGTCTGTGTCTCTGTCTGTGTCTGTGACTCGATCTGTGTCTCTGTCCCTGTCTGGTTCTGTGACTGTCTGTGTTTCCATCTGTGTCTGTGTCTCTGTCTGTGTCACTCTCTCTCTCTCTCTGTCTGTATCTGTCTGTGTATATGTCTGTGTCTCTGTCTGTTTGTTTATGTCTCTGTCTATGCCTGTGCCTGTCTGTGTCTCTGTCTGTGCCTGTGACTCGGTCTGTGTGCCTGTCCCTGTCTGTGTCTGTGACTCTGTCTGTGTTTCTGTCTTTGTCTGTGCCTGTGTCTCTGCCTGTGCCTGTGTATCTGTCTGTGTCTCTATCTGTGTCTGTGACTCTGTCTGTGTCTCTGTCTGTGTCTGTGCTTGTGACTGTGTATGTGTATGTCTCTGTGTCTGTGTCTGTCTGTGTCTGTGTCTCTGTCTGTGTCTCTGTCTGTGTCTCTGTCTCTATATGTGTCGTTGCCTGTGTCTGTGTCTGTGACCTCGCCTGTGTCTCTGTAGGTGTCCCTGTCTGTGTCTCTGAATCTGTCTGTGCCTGTGTCTGTGTCTCTGTCTGTGTCTGTGTCCTCTTCTGTATATCTGCCTGTGTCTCTGCCTGTGTCTGTGCCTGTGTCTGTATCTCTGTCTCTGTCTGAGTCTCTGTTTGTGTCTGTGTCTCTGTCTTTGTCTGTATCTCTGTCTGTGACTGTGTCTCTGTCTGTGATTCTATCTGTATATCTTTCTCTGTTCCTGTCTGTGTCTCCGTCTGTCTCGGTGTCTCTGTCTGCGTCTGTGTCTCTAACTGTGTCTCTGTATGTGTTTCTCACTGTGTCTCTGTCTCCCTCTGTGTCTCTTTCTCTGTCTGTGCCTGTGTTTGTGTCTGTCTCTGTATCTCTGTCATTGTCTCTGTCTGTGTCTCTTTCTCTGTCTGTGTTTTGTCTGTCTCTGTATCTCTGTCTCTGTCTCTGTCTCTGTCTCTGCCTCTGCCTCTGTCTGTGTCTGTGTCTGTCTCTGTATCTCTGTCAGTGAATCTTTCTGTGTGCGTCTCAGCCTCTGTCGGCGTCTCTGTCTGTGTCTCTGTCTGTGTCCCTGGCTCTGTTTGTGTCTCTGTCTGTGTCTGTCTGTATCTCTGACTGTGTATCTGTGTCTGTCTGTGTCTCTGTCTGTCTGTGTCTCTATCTTGTGCACATTATGCTGCACAGACTGTGTTTAAACGTAAGGCACACATCTAGCTGATCGGCAATGGGGGAGGCACACCCAGCTGATCGGCTTCGGGCGAAGCACACATCCAGCTGTTCGGCAATGGGGGGAAGCACACACTCAACTGATCGGTAATGGTGGGAATCCGCACACCCAGCTGGTCAGCCATGGGGGGAAGCACACCTCCAGCTGATCGGCCATGGCGGAGGCACACAGACCCAACTGATCGGCCGTGGGGGAGTCACACAGATACAACTGATCGGCAAGGGGAGTCACGCAGACCCAGCTGATCGGCCATGGGGGAGTCACACTGACCCAGCTGATCGGCCAAGGGGTTGAGTCACACAGACACAAGTGATCGGCTATGGGGGGAGTCACACCCACCCACCGATAGTCCCTCCTGGTAATGCAGAATGGTAAATCAGGGGTAGTTTGGCTGGGGATGGTCAGTTTTACCGGCAGTGCGAGGAGAGATATGCCGTATGGGTGGGGTTTCCTCTCAGGGCTTAATGAATTGAAAAATTGAACTAAAGGGAACTTTCAGAACATTCTTCAACTGCTGTCTGAACTGAGTCTGTGTCACGGCGTAAATCGCAGTGTTTGTGCAGCAACTCAGGAGCTGCATCATGAAGCCCAATTCCATAACATAATAATCTAACCATACTGACTTATACCCCAGATACCACAGCCGGCTCCATATAGAATAAACCATTAACGTTGACCATAACAAGATGAAATTGGCCGAGATAATAAAGAGTAAAATGATGGATTTGCTCCGACTCTCCATCTCTGGGTCTCTGGGACTGTGCCCACTGCTGTGAGCCCGGAGTCTCCTGCGGGCCCTGCTGCTCAGCACAATGTGTCTGACGGTGAGAACATTGAGCAGCAGAATCAGGACAAATGGAACACACGGGGTTAGAATGTTGTGGAGGAACTCGATTGTTGTCCAGACGGGAGAGGTCTGAACACCTATTGTGACATCACAAAACCAGGGGTCGTTCCGCAGCGAATACCCACCGGACATCATAAACCCCCAGGAAATGTCCTTCAAACAGCTCAGCACAGCCACTGTTCCCAGAACCACAGCTGCCGTTTTCTCGCTGCAATATTTACTTTTAAGCTTCGGGCAACAAATGGCAACAAATCGATCAAAGGTGAAAGTGACGGTGAACCAGACAGAACAGTCAGTGGCTGCATAAAGCAGGGCGGCGTGGATATTACACACGGGGATGGACCGCAGGAAAATAAACTGTTCCTCAAAAACAATGGGAATGTGTCTCAATATCAGGTCGAGAATAACGACCAGTAGATCCCCCACTGCCATGGCCAACAGGTAACAAGTCACACATTTGGACAGCCCACAGTTTCTTCTCTTCAGGATCACAATTGTGATGAGGTTCACTGTGAGGAAGGGACATAAACAATGAAATTATACATCAGCCTGGGAAAGACATCACAAGTCTGGTCGACGTGGTGTTGAAGTCAAATAAATATATACAAATACACAGTAATACACTCACACACAAGGCACCGATACACACTCACAAATACACTAATGCACACACTCACTCGAACAGACACAAATACACACTCATTGACACAGATACACTAACACAAACACGCACAGAAACAGAGGCACCAATACACACACAAAGACATACAGAGGCACTAATACACACACTCACTGACACGCAGATACACTAATACAAACTCACACACACACTAATACACACACACAGACACTAATACACACACTCACTGAAACATAGAGAAAGAAATATACACACTCACAGACACTGATAAACACACTCACAGGCACAGAGACAATAATACACACACTCACACACATGCACTAATACTCTCTCACAGATACACAGACACACTAATACACACACTCACACACAGAGAGAAACGAATACACACTCACAGACAGAGCAGACAGAGACAATGATACACACATTCACACACAGACACTAATACACACTCACAGACACAGTGCGACACGAATACACACACTCACACACAGATACACTAATACACACAATGACTGACTCACACATACACTAATACATACACACGCAGAGACACGAATACACACTCACAGAAACTAATAGACACACTCACAGACACACACAGTGACACAAATAGACGCTGACACAGAGCCAGTATTACACACACTCACAGACACACACAAACACAAATACACACACTCACAGACACACATATAGACCCTAATACACACACTCACTCACACACAAAGACACCAATGCACACAATCTCACACACACACAGATACACTAACACACATACACTCACAGACCTAAACAGAGACTCTAAGACACACACTCACACACACAGACACTAATACACACTCACAGGCACACAGAGACTCTAATACACACACTCACAGACAAACACACAGACTGCAATACGCACACTTACACACAAAGACTAATACACACTCACACAAAACAGACACACACAGGGACACTAATTCACACTCACAGGCACAGGCACGAATACACACACACTCACACAGAGACAATAATGCACACACTCACACACACACAGACACTAATACACATACTCAAGGACACAGACAGAGGCACGAATACTCAGACTGATAAACACACACAGCCACACACAGATACACTAATGCACGCACACACAGACATACACATACACTAATACACACACTCAATGACACACAGAGACACGAATACACACACTCACTGACAAGCAGATACACTAATACATACTCAGACACACACACACACTGATACACAAACAAACAGACACTAATACAGACACACACAGACACACACACACGCTAATACACACACTCACACACAAATACTAATGCACACACTGACAGACACACAGAGGCACTAATCCACAAAGACACATACACACTAATACACACACTCACTGACACATAGAGACAGTAATATACACACTCAGAGACACAGACACAACAATACACACACTCACCCACAGGCACTAATACACACTCACAGGCGCACAGATACACTAATACAGATACACACAGACACAAATACACACACTCTCACACACAGGGGCACTAATACATACACCCACAGACACACAAAGATATTAATATACAAACTCACAGACACACAGCCACGAATACACACACTCACACACGGAGGCACTAATACACACTCACAGACACACACAGACACTAATACACACACCCATACAGGGGCACTAATACATACACTCACAGTCAAACACAGACAATAAAACACACACTCATTGACGCACAGAGACACTAATATACACACTCACCGACACAATGAGACACTAATACACACTCACAGACACCCAGAGACACTAATTCACACAGTCACTGACACACAGGGACACTAATGCACACAATCACACAGAGACACTAGTACACATACTCACAGAGACACTAATACACACACTCACTGACACATAGAGACACTAATATACACACTTACATACACAGAGACACTAAAACACACACGCAGATACAATGCAACACACATATAGACACTAATAAACACAATCGCAGACTCACACAGACACTGGCACACACACTCACACACAGCGACACTAATACACACACTCACAGACACACACAGAGACACGAATACACACATTCACACACACGCAGACCGTAATACACACACTCATACATACATACAGACACTAATACACACACAGACAGTCAAACACAGACACAAATTCACAGGGAGACTAATACACAGAGTCACAGAAACACAGGCAATGCTAACCACACTCACAGACACACACAGACACATAAAAAGACAGTACTACACACACTCACAGACACACATACACACTCACACACAGAGACACTAGTACACACATTCACACACACACGGAGTCACTAATACGCACACTCACAGGCACTAATACACACACTCACACACAACGACGCTAATACACACACTCATAGACAAACATAGACACTAAAACACATACACAGAGCCACTGATACTCACAGACACACAGATGCACGTATACACGTACACACGCACTCACACAGAGAGACACTAGTACACAGCTCACAGAAAGGCAGATACACTAATACACACACTCACACACACACTAATGGAGACACTCACACTCACAGACACTAATACACTCACACACACTCATACAGACACTAACGCACACATTCTCACACACACAGAGACACTCACAGATACACTAATAAACACAGAAACACAGACTACACAGAGACACTAATACACACACTCACACATACAGACAGGCACTTATTCACACTCTCAGAAACACATACATACATACACACACCCACAGACACATGGAGACTCTAATGCACACACTCACACACAGAAACACTGTCATGTGAGAGTACCTGCAAGAAATGGGTGTTTATAATGGTTCTGTATATAAATATCTATCGTGAAGTACCTTTAAGAAATGGGTGCTTATTACTGCTGTGATGTCAGAGAATGGGTGGAGCTGGGTTGCCTGTCAGCTTTTTTTTTAGTTTCGTTTTAGGCTGTTTGCTCCAGGGTCTGTTTTAGATTTGTTTTCAAAGTTGGAGCTGAAGCCAGACAGAGCAGGTGAACTGTTGATCTCACTGCTATGAAAAGACTATCTCTTGATTTGGAGAATTCAGAATTATAAATGTTCTCAGTAGTAAATGTAAACCTAATGTCCCTCTGGTAAAAGGTGTTTCTTAAGTCTTCTGGATGTCAAAATGACAGCTTGCGGATTACACAGTGTTATATTCATTGGGGGTTGAATTTGAATTCATGGTTGCTAAGTTGTTCACTGTATGTTTTGAAAAGGTTAACTTGAGTTTATAGAATAAACATTGTTTTTCTTTAAAAAGTGTTTTTCCATTTCTGCTGTACCACACCTGTAGAGTGGGCCTTGTGGTCCCCATACGACAATCTATTAAAAATTGTGGGTCAGGGGAACTCCATGCTACACTTTGGGGTTCTCTAAACCCTGGCCCATAACACTAATACACACACTCACATCACAGAGACACTAACACACACACTCGCAGACACGCAGAGACACGAATATCCACACACTCTCCCAGACACTAATACAGACACTCACCGACACACAGACACGCTAATACATCCACTCACAGATACACACATAGACACTCATAAACACACTCACACAACACAGAGACTATTGCACACAGTCACACACACACAGAGACACTAATGCACACACACAGACACACACATACACTAATGCACAAACTCAAAGACACACACATACACTAATACACACACAAACAGACACACAGAGACTCTGATACACCCACTCACACGCAGACACAAATGCACACACTCACACACACAGACACTTATACATACACACAGGCATCCACAGAACACACATAACTGATGCAAAAACTCAACGACACACACAGAGACACTAATACACACACACACTGACACGCAGATGCACTAATACGCACACTCGTACAACACACAGAGACACTAATACACATACTCACAGACACACACAGCCACACACAGACACACACATACACTAAAGCACAAACTCAAAGACACACTCACAGACACTAATACACAACTCACACTCACACAGAGACACTAATACACATACTCACATACACACAGATTTTAATACACACACCGAAAGACACAGACAGAGACACTAATACACAAACTCACAAACACACACAGCCAAACACTGACACACACATACACTAATGCACAAACTCAAAGACACACTCATACACTAATACACACACTCACACAGAGACACTAATATACACACTCACTGACATATAGATACACTAATACACACTCACAGACACCAATACACACACAGGCACTAATACACGCACTCAGAGACACACACTGGCACCAATACACACACAGACACAGACACTGGCACTAATACACACACACATAATCACTAATACACGCACACACACACAGATACTAATACACACTCACTGATTCACAGATACAATAATATACACACTCACAGACACAGGGAGACTCTAATGCAAACACTCAGATAAAAACAGCGACACTAATACACACAGTCACACACATACATGCACTAATATAGACACTAACACATAAACACAGATACTAATACACACACTCACTGTTACACAGATGCACCAATACACACACTCACTGACACGCAGGTACACTAATACACAAACTCAACTACACACATAGAGACACTAATACACACACTCACTGACACGCAGATGCACTAACACGCACACTCGCACAACACAGAGAGACACTAATACACACACTCACATACACACATATATGAATACACACACTGAAAGACACAGACAAAGACACTAATACACAAACTCACAAACACACACAGCCACACACATACACTAATGCACAAACTCAAAGACACACTCACAGACACTAATACACACACTCACACAAACATAGCCACAAATGCACACACTCACACACACACAGACTCTTGTACATACATACAGGCATACACAAAACACACATACACTAATGCACAAACTCAACTACACACACAGAGACACTAATACACACACTCACTGACACGCAGATGCACTAATACGCACACTCACTCAACACACAGAGACACTAATACACATACAGACAGAAACACAGACACTAATACACGCACTCACACACATACACACTGGCACTAATACACACACACATACACTATCACACACAAACAGACACTAATATACACACTCACTGGTACACGGAAACAATAATATACACACTCACAGACACATGGAGACTCTAATGAATACACTCAGATACAAACAGCGAAACTAATACACACAGTCACACACATACACACACTAACACATACACACAGATACTAATACACACACTCACTGATACACAGAGACACTAATACACACACTCACTGACACAGGGAGATTGTAATTCACACACTCGCAGACACAAAGAATCACTAACACACACACTCAAAGACACACACTGACACTAATACACATACACACAGACACTAACACACACACAGATACTAATACACACACTCACTGATACACAGGGACAATACTATACACACTCACAGACTCACAGAGACATTAATACACACACTCTCAGACACACACAGACACTAATACACACACTCGCAAACACACAGAGACACTAACACACACTCTCGCAGACTCACAGAGGCACTAATAAATACGCTCGCAGACACACACAGACACTAATACACACATTCACACACTCAGAGAGACACTAATACACACACTCGCAGATACACAGCGAGACTAATACCCACAAAGAACAAAGAAAAGTACAGCACAGGAACAGGCCCTTTGGCCTTCCAAGCCCGTGCCGACCATGCTGCCCGACAAACTACAATCTTCTCCACTTCCTGCGTCCGTACCCCTCTATTCCCATCCTATTCATCTATTTGTCAAGATGCCCCTTAAATGTCACTATCACCCCTGCGTCCACCACCTCCTCTGGCAGCGATTTACAGGCACCCACTACTCTCTGTGTAAAAAACGGACCTCGTACATCTCCTCTAAACCTTGTCCCCCGCACCGTAAACCTATGCCCCCTAGTAATTCACCCAGCTACCCCGGGGAAAATCCTCTGACTATCCACTCTGCCTATGCCCCTCATAATTTTGTAGACCTCTGTCAGGTCGCCCCTCAACCTCCGTCGTTCCCGTGAGAACAAACCGAGTTTATTCAACCGCTCCTCATAGCTAATGCCCTCCATACCAGGCAACATTCTGGTAAATCGCTTCTGCACCCTGTCTAAAGCCTCCACATCCTTCTGGTAGTGTGGCGACCAGAACTAAACACTATACTCCAAGTGTGGCCTAACTAAGGTTCTATACAGCTGCAACATGACTTATCAATTCTTACACTCAATGCCCCGGCTAATGATGGCAAGCATGCCGTATGCCTTCTTGACTACATCCGCCACCTGTGTTGCCCCTTTCAGTGACCTGTGGACCTGTTGACCTAGATCTCTCTGACTTTTAATACTCTTGAGGGTTCTACCATTCACTGTATATTCCCTACCTGCATTAGACCTTCCAAAATGCATTACCTCACATTTGTCCGGATTAAACTCCATCTGCCATCTCTCCGCCCAAGTCTCCAAACGATCTAAATCCTGCTGTATCCTCTGACAGTCCTCATCGCTATAACTATATATGATATAATATATACACGCCAGACACACAGAGACACTGATACACACACTCACACACACACAGAGACACGAATACACACACGCACAGATACACAGAGACACTGATACACACACGCACAACACACAGAGACACGAATACACACTCGCAGACACACAGAGACACTAACACACACACACGCAGACACACAGAGACACTAATACACGCACTCACAGACACACACTGGCACCAATACACACAGACACTAACACACACACAGATAGTAATACACACACAAACTGATGCACAGAGACAATAATATACACATTCCCACACACAGGGAGACTCGAATGCATACACTTACACACGCAGAGCGACACTAATACACAGTCACACACACATGCACTAATACACACACTAACAAACACACACAGAAACTAATACACACACTCACTGATACACAGAGACAGCAATATACACACTCACAGGCACAGGAAGATTGTAATTCACACACTCACAGACACACAGATACACTAATACAGACACTAATACACAAACTCTCAAACACACACAGACACTAATAGACACACTCACAGGCACAAAGACACTAATACACATACTCACAGACACACGCAGACACTAATACACACACTAACACACAGAGACACTTATACACATTCACAGAAACAGATACACCAATACACAAACTCACACACGCAGAGGCACTAGTACACAGCTTACAGACCAACATAGACACTATTACACAAACGCACACACATTAATAGAGACACTCACACACATAGCCACTAATACACTCACCCACACAGATACAAATGCACACATTCTCAAACACATTCAGACACACACAGACACTAAAACACACTCACACACACAGACATTAATACACACACTCACTGACACATAGATACACTAATACGCACTCACAGACACACATACGGATACTAATACACGCACTCACAGACAGACACTGGCACCAATACACACACACACATAGACACTAATACACACACTCACAGACACACAATGGCACTAATAAACACACACACACATAGGCACTAACACAGACACACACAGATACTAATACACACACTACCTGATACACAGAGACTATAATATACACACTCACAGACACAGGGAGACTCTAACGCCTACACACACACAGCGAATCTAATACAAACAGTCACACACACACATGCACTAATAAACACACTAACGCAAACACACAGATACTAATACACACACACTGATACACAGAGCCAATAATACACACTCACAGACAAATACAGATACTAATACACACACTCACAGAGACACACAGACACTAATACACACACACTCACAGACACACACAGACACTAATACACACACCCACACACAGATACACTAACACACATTCACAGACACACAGATACACTACTACAGACACTCACACACACAGAGACACTAGTGAACAGCTCACAGATCGACAGAGACATTAATACACAAACACACACACACACACATATAGGGACAGTCACACACATAGACGCTAATACACTCGCACACACAGACTTATGCACACATTCTCACACACACACAGACACTCACAGATACACAGAAATACAGACACACAGACATTAATACACACACGCAAAGGTCCCTCCACACACACACTCACTCCCCCAGACACACTACCCCCTACACACACACTACCCCCCACACCAAGACACACGGACCCCTCCCAACACGCAACTAACACCCTCAACCACAGACATACTAACCCCCACACACGCTAATACCCCCCACAGACTAACCCCGCCACACACACTAATCCCCCCCACACAATAACATCCCCTCACAGACACACACTAACCCCTCCCACACACACACTAACCCCCCACACACACAGACACATTAATTCCCCACACGCACTGATCCCTCCCACCAATGATCATTTACTAAACCCTCCACACACACACGAACAACCCCCACACACACACTAACCCCCCACACACACTGAACCCCACGCACACACACTAACACCCCACACACACTAACCCCCCACACTAACCCCCCCACAAAAACAAACCCCCACCCCCACACAAACCCCCACCCCCACACACACTAAGCCCACCACACACACTAAGCGCCCCCACACACACACTAACCACCCCACACACGAACCCCCACACACACACACTAAACCCCCCACACACACTAACCCCCCCGCACACACACTAACCCCCCACACACATTAACCCCCTCACACACACTAACCACTACACACACACACTAACCCCCACTCACACACTAACTGCCCCTACACACACACTAAACGCCCCCACACACACTAACCCCCCCCCCCACACACGCACACTAACCCCCCAAAAAACACACTAACGCCCCACACACACACACTAACACCCACACACACACTAACCTCCCCAGACACTAACCCCTCCGTACACACACTAAACCCCCCACACACACTAAAACCCCAGACACACACTAACCCCCCACACACGCACGTACACCTCCACACACACACGAACCCACACACACACACACTAACTCCCCCACACACACAGTAACCACCCTTACACACACACTAACCTCCCCACACGGACACTAACCCTCCTCAAACTCAATAACCCCCCTCACACACACACTAACCCACACACACGCACCCTAACCCCGCTCACGCGCACACTAACAACCCCTCACACACCCACACTAACCACCCCACACACACACTGACGCCCCACAGACACAAACCTCCCCAAAATACAATCACTAACCCCCTCACACACACACTAACCCCCCTCACACGCATACTAACAACCCCTCACACACCCACACTAACCACCCCACACACACACTGACGTCCCACAGACACAAAACTCCCCAAAACACACACACTAACCCCCCTCACACACACACTAACCCCACTAACACAAAATAACCCCGCACACACACTATCCCCTCACATATACTGACCCCTCCACACACACAAACACACACACGCACACTAACCCCCCACACACACACTAACGCCCACCGACACACACATTAACCTCCGCCCCACACATGCACTAACCCCCGCCCAACACACTAACCCCCCCAGACACATTAACCGCCCCAAACACACACACTAACACCCCGACACACACTAACACCCCTCACATACACGAAACCACACACACATTAACTCCCCCCACACACTGTACCCCCACCCACACATAAACTAACAACCACATCACACACACGAACAGCCTCCCCACACACACACTAAACGCCTTCACACACACACACTAACCCTCCCCCGCACACACACTAACAGCCCTCACACCCACTTTAACCCCAACTACCCCACACAAACAGACACACTAACCCCCCCCCCCCACACACACACACTAACACCCACCGACCCACACATTAACCTCCGTCCCACACACGCACTAAACCCCCCCCCCACACACACACACTAACCCCCTGACCCACACTAACCCCCATCACACATTAATCACCCCGCACACACACTAATCCCTCACACACACTGACCCCACTACAAACACTATCCCTCACACACACACACTAACCCCTGCACACACTCCAACCCCCCCACACACACTAACCCACCACACACGCACTAACCCTCACACACACACTAACCCCCCCATCCACACACACGAATCCTCCCACACACACTAAACATCCACACACACTAACCATCGCACAAACACACCAATCACCCCCACACACACTAACCCTCCCACACACACTAACCATCCCACACACACACACATTCCACTAACACACACTAAGCTCCCCGCCCACACATTAACCCTCCCACACACACACCAATCACCCCCACACACACTAACCCTCCCACACACACTAACCATCCCACAAACACACACTGACACCCCACTAAGACACACATACCCCCTCACATACACAGTAACCTCAGTCACACACACTAACCCCCCTCATACACACACTAAGCGCCCCAGACACACAAATACCCCTCATACCCACATTAACCCCCTGTAAGGTTTTCGGGCAATTCGGCCTTTTTGGAACTGCCCAAGAATAAAAACTCAGAGACTGTAAACTGACTTTTCAGCCAAGAGAACGGAACCAGTTTTCCCAGCAGGCCTGGTCCGCTGAGCTGAGTAGGGAACATAAGTATTTACAAACCCCCCCCCTAGGAGCTACAAGGAAGAAGGAGCCAGACAACGAGATAAGATCAAAACACAGACCAAGGGGCACGGGAATACACAGGGGGCCTGCCTGCAAGCAGGACAATGGGATGGTCATAGCCCCATGCAGATGTAAATGACCTGGCCTCCACCAGAGCAGAATCCAATCAACACCCCATCAACATAGCAGCTATCTCCGGAGCAGATGGAAGTCTTTGAAAATCTTCAAGGGAGCTCAACCTCGTTATCTCAAAAAAAAACAGACTGGAGGCGGACCTAGGGGAGGTACTCCCATCTCGACAGGTCTGACCGGCTCAAAGGGGGCGGGACCAGCGGGAACTTTAAATCTTACCTTTTTCAATGCAAAAGGGGCTGGCCGATCACAGGACAAAGCCAGGTAAAACAATATAAAAGGGGCTGTGTTTTCGATTGGGGGTCTCTTCGTTCTTGGCTCGACCTCTGCACCCCTGACTTGACCTCTGCAGCCTGTGACCGTAAGTACTCTGCAGCAGCTTGCGAAACTCCCTTGACTTTAATAGTGGTTGAGGCTTTGGGGAAGGGAACTTGTTTTGTGCCTTGTGATATTGCTAAAACCTGTGTAATCATAAGAATTTTCGTTGTGTCCGCTATATTACTTTTGAATAGACTTAGTTGTGTTAGAGCATAAGATTTTATTGTGTTTCTTCTGTTGATGATTTTGACCTGGGTTTTACAATAAACCTTGATTTGATGATAATTGGAGTCGTTTAAATTCTTCAATCCTTCACCAGCGATCTCTGACCAAGTCATTGTTAAAATACTCCTCACCTTAATTCCGGGTTCAAGAATCGAGGGTCATCTTGAGCGATTCACTCAGGACAGACTGCTGGTTAGGAAATAAACAGCAGTGTCCTATTCTCTCTCTTGGGAAAGCTACTCTAGTGGAGTAGGAACCGGGTGGGTGTTGCCCCACCGGCAAGAGAGAGAATCACCTGGGTATTGGTAGGGGTCTGGAGATCTGTGTGATATAAGTCTCAGGCTGTCGGTTAGGAATAAACGGCAGGCTTGAATCAGTGCTCTCTTCAGTGGAAGTGTCCCAGTGCGACATCCCCTGGCCTCTGAAGTTTCAGTGCCAGCTGGAGAGAGACACACACAGACATCCAAACCCCAGATATCGGCCCAGTAGTGGAGTAGCGGAGATGGCACCCTCTACAATGGCGACCGCGGCAGGAGCCCGTTGGTTTGGAGTATGTGACTTGGCAGAGGGGGTGAGGGAACGAAGCAAAATGGAGGAGAGAATATCCTCGTATTTGTGGCAAAAGGTCAACCTCACCAAACCTTGGGTTTCAGAATTGATCAATGCGGAGCAACTGGTAATGGCAGCGGCTGCATGGACAGAAAGCAAGGCGCACAAAAGGCACTTGGAGAAGGCAGTTTGGCTGGTTTGCCTGTCCGAGCAGGTAGTCAAGACAGAGGATAGGGTCGAAGAGTTAGAGCAGGAGTTGAGAGAAGTGAGGGCCAGCGCAGGGGACAGCGCTAGCGCAGCGGAACGACTGCGGGAAGAAATGACAGAAATGAAACAGGAAAGCGAGTCTAACCGGTGTGAGAAGGACTATCTCCACTGCCAGATAGTGGAGGGTAAAGAAAAGGAACGGAGGCTCCAGGAACTATATGCTCGGAGTACAGAGCAGTGTAGGAAGCTGGAGGGGAAGTCCCGGGACATCCAGGCAGCGTACCGGGTGGCTCGCGAGGAAGTAGGGGACTGTGCCCATGGGCCGTGCCAGGCACGAATAACGGAGTTGGAGGAGACCTTGTCCAAGTTCAGGGGACAGATACACCTGGTAGGTCCAGGGGGGGTCCCAAGGGGCAAGGTGCTCCTCGCAGCGGATGATTCCCCAAAGGCCAAGGGGAATAGACCGCCTCCTGAGGCACCGGGATCGTGTCCGGGTCGGCAGGGGGGGATCGGGCTGCACGTTCAGGGGCAAGTCCAAGGGGGGTCGGCAGTGTATCCCCAGATAGCGGCGTCTCCTATATGGGTAGCTAGCCCGGGGACAGGGGGGCTACCCAACGAGGCAGGAGAGCTGGACAGTGGGGAGGAGGAGCAGGAACCCCAGGTAGGGCAGATGTGCCCTGTCAGGCAAAGAAGGTATGGTCCCCCGGCGGGGATGGCAAACAGGGGACCGGTTGAGGGCGACATTATCGTTCCTCATGGGGCATCCGCGCTCAGGGGGATGGTGGCCCACGTTCCCAGACTAACTCCAAAGGGGGATCCGTCGCTGCATTTTATGGAGGTGGAACAGGCTGCCAACATCAATGACTGCGACGAAGGGGAGCAAATAAAGATGCTCCTGATGACCCTAGATGCACAGCTATGCAGGACAGTGACCTCTGGGAATGGGGGAAGACCTGACACATGGGCGGCCGCACAGACTGCTGTTCTGGAGGCGATGGGCTTGAATCTGGGGAGCCCTTTCATGAGAGTGGGGGAAACCAAGCAGCAACCAGGGGAATCTCCCACCATGTTCGCAGACAGGCTGTGGATTGTCTATATGGAGGCATGCGGGGTTCAAGCGGATAGACGGAATTTAGGGGAAAGAACCGCCCACTGGCTGAAGACCCTAGTTGCCAACTGTCTCCCTAACGTTAGGGCAAAAGCCGAACACTGGTTCGACCCGCAGAGTCCGGACCTTAATGAGGAAGAGGTCCTTAGGAAACTTACCCTCGCATATCGTAATGGGGAGAGGGGTGAGGACAAGCCCCTTAAGGGTAGGGTGCATGAAATCGCGCCAGCAGCCCCTAAGAGAGAGTGGAAGCATGAGGGCACCCGGACCTCCGACGAGAAACCGGTATGCTACGGGTGTGGGAAGGCCGGGCATTTCAAGAGGGAATGTAAAAACCCTAGCAAGCAGGAGAGGGCTCCCGCAGTAGAGAGTCAGACCCCGGCGGCAGGAGCAGCTGCCCCGGAAACCTTCGAGGTAAAGAAACTTTTAGCCTTTTTGCAGAGCCTAACAGCTGGGTCGGGACAGGTGGCAATGGCAACGGGCCAGGGCCTGCCCGCACCCACACCACAAGAACCCGTATGACTACCCAGGGAGCAGCCTCAGGAAAAAGGGAGCGCAGGGGTAGTTCTAGCCCCAGACCCTGGTCCGGTCCAGGTGCAGGGTCCCATTCTGGAGGCTGCCTCAGCGGCTATTTGCAGTTTAAATCCCTTAAGGTGGGACCCATGCGAACGCCACATCAGTCAATTTAAATTGTTCCACCCCATAAGGGCAAGAAAGAGCAAGGTGGGGGGAAGACTGGGGGTGGTAGTGGAGAAACCCCCCGTAGAATTAACGACGGTGGGGGAGGTCCCTGACTCCACGGTCACACAACCGGTGACAAGGTGCTGTCCCGAAGGGGCAGTCCCAAAGAAACCGACCGTGCTGCAAGCACCCAGCCCAGGGACAGTAACGATTCCCAAGCCCTTACCTGTGGGTCAGGTAGCCTGCCTTAGTATAGAGGCTAAGGAGGCGGAGGAAGTGGAGGTATCACCTTGGGCTTGGGAACCAGTCGGGGGACGAGGGAGCAATCGGGTCTCCAAGCCCCCGGTAAGATGGTCCCCATCACACCTCCCTCTCACCCGGTCCCGCAGTAAGGGGGCCCGAGTGGAAGGGAGCGATGAGGGATCACCGAACCCTGTTGGGAAAGGAGAGGCAAGGGGCAGCCCGAACCCCCGGGAGGGGACGGTCTGGCCCGAGCCATTGGACCAAACAGGTGAACTGCCTCAGTTTAGCGGGGCACAGTTTTAATTTGGCCACCCGGAGACGGGTGGCATTGTATATAGCATTCCCCCCCCTGTTAGTTCTAATTAGTGTGTAGTTGTGTGTGAAGTATTTAGGATCGTGGGAACACAGAAGCGCCTGGTGCAATGGTAAAATGATGAAGCACCAGGCACTAGGACCCTGGTGCAGCCGGGCTGTAAACACAGAATCACAGACAGGCTGCGGCAACTTCAAAGCAGGAGCTGCTGCTGCCACCGGATAGCGGCAGGCACTAGGACCCTGGGGAGCCGGGCTGTAAACACAGAATCACAGACAGGCTGCGGCAACTTCAAAGCAGGAGCTGCTGCCGCCACCGGATAGCACCCATGCACCTTAAGGTAGGTAGGGCTGTGGAGGCAAGGATGTGTTTTGTTTGTCTTACAGATGGGGCACCCGACGATGTGGAGTTTGATGATCTTGGCGATGGTGGGACCGGGAGAACTCCGCAGAGGCGAGACAGAAGAGTCCTTCGACTGACCGGGTTAGGGTGACTGAGGGCAGGCGGGTGTGTTCAACCTGTGAGGGGGACCTTCCTTTGGGGAGACGGTGGTGGCCCAGGAAGCTGAGGCTGGACATGAGGGATCGGTCCTCGGACTGGGAACGGACTGGACAACACCTACCGGACCATCACGGGGTCACCGGGTAGGATCACCGTTTGCGGGGATAAGGGGTGGGCTTCTGACCAGGGCATTTATTTGTGTTCATGGGGATCTACCAAGGCATGTCCACAAGGGGCATTAATCACTTTTGTAAGGTGGTGGCAGAACCCAGGGAACGGGATAAATTGACCGCAGTGGGGAGGGATGTGTAACGCCCAGGGAAGGGATGACTGTAGAAGCTACCGAACTGCTGGTTCAGGTAAAGCGACCCCTGCCCACAGCCCAACCGATCGACCCTCACAACTGTCCGATCACCACCAGGGGGGGGCCTGAGAATGGTTTAGTGTTTGCCCCACAAAGGAAATGTTGTACAGGGGGTACATTGTGCTGTCGCCTCAGTTGGACTAAACCTCTCAGCTGCAGGTATCGACGATGGAGAGTAAATGAAGAGCCCTCAACGGGAAGAAGCGAAGTGCAGCCAAGAAAGGAGGATCCTTGGTGAAATAAAACAGATGCAATTGTAAATAGTTGTATGGATTCGCAGGTCCCAGTTACTTGACTGTGATATATGTACAGGGACCCTTACGTTTGGGGTTCCGGTGAAATGTGTACTTGAGTGTGATATATGTACAGGGACCCTTACGTTTGGGGTTCCGGTGAAATGTGAATATGTTACTGTGTGTTTAAATTAGATATGGTCTTGTCTTTCCCTTTCATTGAAACCAGGGGTAGCCTAGATTAAGGGAACTGTCTTGGGAATTGTAATTTCGCATGTTGTTGGGGGGGGCCAACGGTCCACACAAGAGGAAATGATTGCCCTTCACCTGTGTCGATACGGTCCAAGCAGGTAGGGACGTATCGAAGGGGCATCTGTAAGGTTTTCGGGCAATTCGGCCTTTTTGGAACTGCCCAAGAATAAAAACTCAGAGACTGTAAACTGACTTTTCAGCCAAGAGAACGGAACCAGTTTTCCCAGCAGGCCTGGTCCGCTGAGCTGAGTAGGGAACATAAGTATTTACAAACCCCCCCCTAGGAGCTACAAGGAAGAAGGAGCCAGACAACGAGATAAGATCAAAACACAGACCAAGGGGCACGGGAATACACAGGGGGCCTGCCTGCAAGCAGGACAATGGGATGGTCATAGCCCCATGCAGATGTAAATGACCTGGCCTCCACCAGAGCAGAATCCAATCAACACCCCATCAACATAGCAGCTATCTCCGGAGCAGATGGAAGTCTTTGAAAATCTTCAAGGGAGCTCAACCTCGTTATCTCAAAAAAAAACAGACTGGAGGCGGACCTAGGGGAGGTACTCCCATCTCGACAGGTCTGACCGGCTCAAAGGGGGCGGGACCAGCGGGAACTTTAAATCTTACCTTTTTCAATGCAAAAGGGGCTGGCCGATCACAGGACAAAGCCAGGTAAAACAATATAAAAGGGGCTGTGTTTTCGATTGGGGGTCTCTTCGTTCTTGGCTCGACCTCTGCACCCCTGACTTGACCTCTGCAGCCTGTGACCGTAAGTACTCTGCAGCAGCTTGCAAAACTCCCTTGACTTTAATAGTGGTTGAGGCTTTGGGGAAGGGAACTTGTTTTGTGCCTTGTGATATTGCTAAAACCTGTGTAATCATAAGAATTTTCGTTGTGTCCGCTATATTACTTTTGAATAGACTTAGTTGTGTTAGAGCATAAGATTTTATTGTGTTTCTTCTGTTGATGATTTTGACCTGGGTTTTACAATAAACCTTGATTTGATGATAATTGGAGTCGTTTAAATTATTCAATCCTTCACCAGCGATCTCTGACCAAGTCATTGTTAAAATACTCCTCACCTTAATTCCGGGTTCAAGAATCGAGGGTCATCTTGAGCGATTCACTCAGGACAGACTGCTGGTTAGGAAATAAACAGCAGTGTCCTATTCTCTCTCTTGGGAAAGCTACTCTAGTGGAGTAGGAACCGGGTGGGTGTTGCCCCACCGGCAAGAGAGAGAATCACCTGGGTATTGGTAGGGGTCTGGAGATCTGTGTGATATAAGTCTCAGGCTGTCGGTTAGGAATAAACGGCAGGCTTGAATCAGTGCTCTCTTCAGTGGAAGTGTCCCAGTGCGACATCCCCTGGCCTCTGAAGTTTCAGTGCCAGCTGGAGAGAGACACACACAGACATCCAAACCCCAGATATCGGCCCAGTAGTGGAGTAGCGGAGATGGCACCCTCTACACCCCCCCACACGCACACACACACTAACCCCCACACACACACTCACACACACTAACCCCACCCCACACACACCTATCCCCCCCCAGACATACTAACCCACTCACACACGAACCAGCCCACACACACTGACACCCTACATACACTATCCTACCCACACACACACGCACTAACACCCCTCACACACACACTAACCCTCTCACACACACACACTAACCCCCCTCACACACACTCACCCCCTTACAGACACACTAACCTCCCCACACACACTAAACCCCCTCACACACACTAACCACCCCCTCACACACTAGCCCCCCACACACACACTGACGCCCCACAGACACTAACCTCCCCAAAACACATACACTAACCACACTCATACACACGATAACCCCCCCTCACACGCACACTAAAGCCCCCACACATTCGCAAACCCCACGCACACACTAAACCCCCCCACACACATTAACCCCACCACACACGACCCCCCCACACACACACACACTAACCCCCCCACTCACACACACTAACACCCCCACACGCACACTGACGCCCCCACACACACACTAACACACCCACACACGCACTAAAACCCCACACACCCACTGACCCCTCCCCCCACACACACTAAATCGCCACCACACACACACTAACCCCCCCTACACACACTGACCCCCCACACACACACTACCCCCGCACACACACACTCTGACCCCCACCCACACACACTAATCACCCACACACACTAACTCCCCACCAACACACACTAACCCCCCTGACACACACTAACGCCCTACCAACACACACCCACTAACCACCCCCCACACACACTAACCCCCCACACATTCACACACACTAACCCCAGCCCAAGCACACTTACCCCCCAGACACACTAACCCCCCTCACACACACTACCCCCACCCCACACACGAACACTAACCCCACTCACACACACACTAACTCCCCCACACACACACGCGCACACTAACCCCCCCCCCCACATACACAATGACGCCCCACAGATACTAACCTCCCCAAATCACACACACTAACTCCCATCAAACACACACTAACCCCACTCACACACACACACTAACCCACCCACATACACTAACCTCCTCACACATATTAATCCCCCCACACACACAAAGACCCCATACACACACTAACCCCCAAGACAGACTAACCCCCACACAAACACTAACGCCCCCCACACACACTACACCCCGAACACACGTTAACTCCCCCACACGCACTCGCACCTCTGACACACACTAAACCACCCCCCAACCACCAACCAACACACACACTAACGCCCCACACACGCACTAACCCTCACACATACACACTCTAACCCCCCACCCACACCCATTACCCCTCCCACCCACAAACTAACATCCCCACACACACACGAACCCCATACAGATACTAACCCCCCACAAATACACTAACCCTCCCACACACACACACTAACACCCCACCAACACACGCAATACCCGCTCAAACACACACTAAGCCCCACACACACACACTAACCACCCAGACACAAATACTAACACCCCTCACACACACACTAAAACCCCACACACACTAACACCCCGCACACACACACTAACAGCACACACACATACCAACCCCCCCACACACTCACACACGCCAACCCCACCCCCACAAACACTTACCCCACCCAGACATACTAACTCCCCACACACTAACCAAACCCACACACATTGAAGCACCACAGACACTAACCTACCCACGCGCACACACTAATCCCCCTCACACACACACTAACACCCTCACACATTAACTAATCCCCTCGCACACACACACCCCTTACACACACAGTAACCTCCACACACACACTAACCCCCTCACACACACTAACAACCCCCGCACATACACACACAACCACCCCCCACACACACATGCACACTAACCCCCCTCACATGCACACGAACCCCCCTCACACACGCACACTAACCCCCCACACACAGACTGACGCCCCACAGACACTAACCTCACCAAAACACATACACTAACCACCTCACTCACACGCTACCCCTCCTCAGAGACACTAATACCCCACACACACTAAGCCCCTCACACACACTAACTCCCCCCACACATGCTGCCCCCCACACACACACTAACCCCCGACCCACACACACACTGACCCCCACACACACACTGACGCCGCCTCACACACACTGACCCCCCACACACACACTGACCCCCACACACACACACACTAACACACCCACACACACACTAAAGCCCCCCACACACTGCCCCCCTGCCCCCCACACAAACACTAAACCGCCACCCCACACACACCAACCCCCCACACACTGACCCCCCCCACACACTGACACCCCCCACACGCACTAACACCCCCACACATACACTAACACGCCCACACACACACTATCCCCCCCCAACCACACACTCTAACCCCCCAATGCACACACTGACACCCCAACACACACATACTAACCACCCGCCCCCCCCACACACACACTAACCGCCCCACACACACTAAGACCCCGAATACACACACACTACCCCACACACACACACTAACACCCCCCGCCCCCACACACACACTACCCCCCACACACACACTAACCACCCACACACACACTAACTCCCCACCAGCACACACTACCCCCCTCACACAGACACTAACAACCCACTAACACACACTTACCCCCCCAAACGCACTCACACCCCCACACATACATTTATCCGCCCACACACACACTAACCGCCCCACATACACTAAGACCCCGAATACACACACAATAACACCCACACTCACACACTCACACACCCCCCGCACACACACACACTACCACACACACACACACACTGACACCCCCAACATACACACTAACCCCCCACCAGCGCACACTAACCAACCTCACACACACACTAACATCCCCCCAACACACACACAGTAACCTCCCACCAACACATACTAACCCCCCTCACACACACACTAACACCCCACCAACACGCACAAATTAACCCCCCCACACACAAACCAACGCCCACACACATAGTGACCCCCCTCCACACACATTAATAACCCACACATACACTAACCCACCCATACACACACTAACCCCCCCAAACACACACACTAACCCCCCACACACACATTAACCACCCACACACACACTAACTCCCCCCAGCAGACACTAACCCACCTGACACACACACTAACACCCCATTAACACACACTCAGCCCCCACACACACTGAGCCCCTCCACCCCACACAAACACTAAACCGCCACCCACACACACTAACCCCCCACACACACTGACCCCCCCTCACGCACTGACACCCCCCACATGCACTAACACCCCCAACACACACATACTAACCACCCGCCCCCCACACACACACTAACCGCCCCCAACACTCTAAGACCCCGACACACACACACTACCCCCACACACACACACTAACACCCCCCGCCCCCACACACACACTACCCCCCCCACCCACACACACACTGACACCCCCATACACACAAACCACCCACACACACACTAACTCCCCACCAGCACACACTACCCCCTCACTCAGACACTAACAACCCACTATCACACACTTACCCCACCCCACACGCACTAACACCCCCACACATACACTTATCCGCCCACACACACACTAACCGCCCCACATACACTAAGACCCCGAATGCACACACACTAACACCCACACACACACACTCACACACCCCGCGCACACACACACACTACCCCACACACAAACACACGCTAACATCCCACCAACACACACACACACTAACCCCCACCAGCACACACTAACCCCGCTCACACACACACTAACACCCCACCAACACACACACACTAAACCCCCACCAACACATACTAACCCCCCTCACACACACACTAACACCCCACCAACATGCACAAACCAACGCCCCACGCATTGTGACCCCCCTCCACACACATTAATACCCCCACACATACACTAACCCACCCACACACACACTAACCCCCCCAAACACACACACTAACCCTCCCAATACACACACTGACACCCACCCACACAACCATTAACCACCCACACACACACTAACTCCCCCCAGCACACACTAACCCTACTCACACGCACACTAACACCCCATTAACACACACATAGCCCCCCCACACACTAAACCTCCCACACACACGAACCACCCACACACACACTAACTCCCCACCAACACACACTAACCCCGCTCACACACACACTATCACCCCACAAACATACATACACTAACCCCCACACACACACTAACCCCCGCACACACTCACACTAACTATCCCCACCCCCACAGACACTTACCCCAGACACTCTAGCCCCCACACACTAACCTACCCCACACAAACTAACAACCCCCACACACACCAACCCCCCCACATACACTAACCCCCCACACAAGCACTAACCCGCACACACACTAACCCCCCCACACACACACTAATCCTCCCACACACACTAACCATCCCACACACACTCACTAACAGCTCACTAACACACACTTAGCCCCACGCACACTAACCCTCCAACACACAAACACTAATCACCCCCACACACGCTAACCATCCAACGCACACTAACCCCCACAGGCACACACTAACCCTCCCAACCACACATTAATTCCCACACACACACACTAACCCCATACAGACACTAACTCCCACACTCACACTAATCCTCCCATACGCTCACTAACCCCCACACACACACTAACCCTCCCACGCACACACATTAACACCCCACCAACACACACAAAACCACCTCACACACACTAACCCCCGCACACACACTAACCCCCCCTCACTCAGGCAACCCCCCACACACACACACACTAGCCACGCCAGACACACACACACTAACCCCCTCACACACACTAACCACCCCCACACACACGCACACTAATCCCCCTCACACAGACTGACGCCCCACAGACACTAACCTTCCCAAAACATATACATTAACCCACCTCACACACACGCTACCCCTCCTCAGAGACACTAATACCCCACACACACTAACCCCCTCACACACACTAATTCCCCCCACACACGCTACCCTCCACACACACACTAACCCCTCCCCACCCGCACACACACTGACCCCCCACACACACACTGACCCCCCTCACACACACTGACCCCCCCCACACACACTGACCCCCCCCACACACACACACTAACACACCCACACACACACTAAAGCCCCCCCCACACACACACTGACCCCCTCACCCCCACACAAACACTAAACCGCTACCCACACACACTAAACCCCCACACACACTGACCACCCCCACACACTGACACCCCCCACACGCACTAACACCCCCACACATCCACTAACACGCCCACACACACACACTAACCCCCCCAACCACACACTCTAACCCTCCAATGCACACACTGACAACCACAACACACACATACTAACCACCCGCCCCCCACACACACACACTAACCGCCCCACACACACTAAGACCCCGAATACACACACACTACCCCCCCCACACACACACTAACACCCCCGCCCCCACACACACACTCCCCCCCCCACACACACTGACACCCCCCCACACACAAACCACCCACACACACACTAACTCCCTACCAGCACACACTACCCCCTCACTCAGACACTAACAACACACTAACACACACCTACCCCCCCCACACGCACTAACACCCCTACACATACACTTATCCGCCCACACACACACTAACCGCCCCACATACATTTCGATCCCGAATGCACACACACTAACACCCACACACACACATCCCCCACACACATACACACACTACACCCCCCCACACACACACACACACTGACACCCCCCACATACACAATAACCCGCGACCAGCGCACACTAACCCCCCTCACATACACACTAACATCCCACCAACACACACACTAACCCCCCACCAGCACACACTAACCCCCCTCACACACACACTAACATCCCACCAACACATACACACTAACCCCCCACCAACACACACTAACCCCCCTCACACACACACTAACACCCCACCAACACGCACAAACTACCCCCCCCCCCACACAAACCAACTCCCCACACATAGTGACCCCCCTCCACACACATTAATACCCCCACACATACACTAACCCACCCACACACTAACACCCCCAAACACACACACACTAACCCCCCAACACACACACTGACCCCCACCCACACACATTAACCACCCACACACACACGAACTCCCCCAGCACACACTAACCCACCTCACACACACTAACACCCCATTAACACACACTTAGCCCCCCCCACACACTAACCCTCCCACACACACACTAACCACCCACACACACACTAACTCCTCACCAACACACACTAACCCCCCTCACACATACACACTATCGCCCCACAAACACACTACACTAACCCCCCCACACACACTAACCCCCGCACACACTCACACTCACTATCCCCAACCCACAGACACTTAACCCCAGACACTCTAGCCCCCACACACTAACCTACCCCACACAAACTAACCACCCCCACACACACCAACCCCCACACACACTAACCCCCCACACAAGCACTAACCCTCACACACACTAACCCCCCCACACACACACTAATCCTCCCACACACACTAACCATCCCACACACACTCACTAACACCTCACTAACACACACTTAGCCCCACACACACTAACCCTCCAACACACAAACACTAATCACCCCCACACACGCTAACCATCCAACGCACACTAACCCCCACAGGCACACACTAACCCTCCCAACCACACATTAATACCCCCCCACACACACTAACCCCATACAGACACTAACTCCCGCACACACGAATCCTCCCATACGCTCACTAACCCCCACACATACTCTAACCCTCCCACACACACACACACTAACACCCCACCAACACACACACAACCACCTCACACACACACTAACCCCCGCACACACACTAAACCCCCCTCACACACACAAACCCCCACCAACTCACACAATAGCCACACCAGACACACACACACTAACCCCCCTCACACACACTATAACTCCCCCACACACACACTAACTCCCCCACACACAGACTAACCCCCGCCCACCCACACATCCCCCCAACCCCCACACACACTCACACACACTAACCCCACCCCCACACACACTTACCCCCCCAGACATACTAACCCACATACACTAACCAAACCCACAGACACTGACGCCCAACAGACACTAACGGACTCCCACACACACTCTAATCCCCCTCACACACACTAAACCCTCACACACACACTAACTCCCCTTACACACACACTAACCTCCCCACACACAGACACTGACCCCCCACACACACACTAACACCCCACCAACACACACTAACTCCCCTCACACATACTAACACCCCAATAACACACTCTTAGCCCCCCCACACACTAACCCTCCCACACACACACGAACCACTCACCCACACACTAACTCCCCACGAACACACACACACTAACTCACCCACACACACACTAACCCCCCCACACACACACTCACACACTCTATCCCCACACCCACAGACACTTACCCCCCAGACACTCTACCCCCTCCCACACACTAACCTTCCCCACACACAATAACCCTCCCACATCCACTAACCATCCCACACACACACTAACACCCCACTAATACACACTAAGACCCCGCCCACACTATAACCCTCCCACACACACACACCAATCACCCCCCCACACACACACTAACCCTCCCACGCCCACTAACCATCCCACACACACACCATAACACCCCACTAACACACACTTAGCCCCCCCCCCCCACACACAGACACACTAACCCTCCCACACACACACACTAATCACCCCCACACACACTAACACTCCCATGCTCACTAACACCCACAGGCACACAATAACACTCCCACCCACACACTAACAGCCCCACACAGACAGTAACCCCATACAGAATCTAGCACTCACACAGACTAACCCTCCCATACACACCCAACCCTCCACACACACTCTAACCCTCCCCCGCACACACTAACACCCCAAAAAGACACACAGCACCCCCTAACACACACACTAACCCGAGACACACTCACTGAACCCCTCACACACACTAAGCGCCCCACAAAAACTAACACCCCTCACACACACATTAACCCCACCACACTTATCCCCCGCAGACATACTAAATCCCCCCCACACACGAACCAACCACACGCACACTGACGCCCCACATACACTAACCTACCCCCACACACACAGTAATCCCATACAGACACTAACACCCACACACACACTAACCCTCCCATAGGCACACGACCCCCCCACACACACACACTAACCCTCCCACGAACACACATTAACACACCACCAACACACACAAAACCACCTCACACACACTAACCCCCGCACACACATTAACCCCCTCACTCAGACAAACCCCCCCCCCACAAACACACTAACCACGCCAGACACACACACACTAACCCCCTTCACACACACTAACTCCCCACACACACTAACACCCCTCACACACACACTACCCCCCACACATACAAACCCACCCCCACACACTCACACACACTAACCCCACCCCCACACTCACTTACCCCCCCTAGATATACTAACCCCTGACACACTAACCAACCCCACACACACTGAAGCCCACGGACACAAATCTACCCCCGCACACACTCATCCCCCTCAAACACACTAACCACTCTCACACGCACACTAACTCCCCTTACACACACATTAACCTCCCACACACACTAACTCCCCTCACACTCACTGACCCCCCTCACACACACTAACCCCACACACACTAACACCCACCGACACACATTAACCTCCGCCCCATACACGCAATAACCCCCCTCCCGCACACACTAACCCCCTCACACACACTAACCCCCATCACACATTAATCCCCATGCACACACACTAATCCCTCACACACACTGACCCCAGTACAAACACTATCCCCCCCACACTCACTAACCACCACAGGCACACACCAACCCTCCCAACCACACATTAATACCCCCCCCACACACACTAACCCCATACAAACACTAACTCCCGCACACACTAATCCTCCCATATGCTCACTAACCCCCACACATACTCTAACCCTCCCACACACACACACACACTAACACCCCACCAACACACACAAAACCACCTCACACACACACTAACCCCCGCACACAGACTAAACCCCCCTCACACTCACAAACCCCCACCAACTCACACAATAGCCACACCAGACACACACACACTAACCCCCCTCACACACACTATAACTCCCCCACACACACACTAACTCCCCCACACACAGACTAACCCCCGCCCACCCACACAACCCCCCAACACCCACACACACTCACACACACTAACCCCACCCCCACACACACTTACCCCCCCCCAGACATACTAACCCCCACACACTAACCAACCCCACAGACACTGACGCCCAACAGACACTAACGGACTCCCACACACACTCTAATCCCCCTCACACACACTAAACCCCTCACACACACACTAACTCCCCTTACACACACACTAACCTCCCCACACACAGACACTGACCCCCCACACACACACTAACACCCCACCAACACACACTAACTCCCCTCACACATACTAACACCCCAATAACACACTCTTAGCCCCCCACACACTAACCCTCCCACACACACACGAACCACTCACCCACCCACTAACTCCGCACGAACACACACACACTAACTCACCCACTCACACACTAACCCCCCCCCCCACACACTCACACACTCTATCCCCACACCCACAGACACTTACCCCCAGACACTCTACCCCCTCCCACACACTAACCTTCCCCACACACAATAACCCTCCCACATCCAGTAACCATCCCGCACACACACTAACACCCCACTAACACACACTAAGACCCCGCCCACACTATAACCCTCCCACACACACACACCAATCACCCCCCCACACACTAACCCTCCCACGCCCACTAACCATCCCACACACACACCATAACACCCCACTAACACACACTTAGCCCCCCCCACACACACACTAACCCTCCCACACACACACACTAATCACCCCCACACACACTAACACTCCCATGCTCACTAACACCCACAGGCACACAATAACACTCCCACTCACACACTAACACCCCCACACAGACAGTAACCCCATACAGAATATAGCACTCACTCAGACTAACCCTCCCATACACACCCAACCCCCCCACACACACTCTAACCCTCCCACACTCACACTAACTCCCCAAAAACACACACAACACCCCCTAACACACACACAATCCCGAGTCACACTCACTAAACCCCTCACACACACTAAGCGCCCCACAAAAACTAACACCCCTCACACACACATTAACCCCACCACACTTATCCCCCCCAGACATACTAAATCCCCCCCACACACGAACCAACCACACGCACACTGACGCCCCACATACACTAACCTACCCCCACACACACAGTAATCCCATACAGACACTAACACCCACACACACACTAACCCTCCCATAGGCACACGACCCCCCCCCACACACACACACACTAACCCTCCCACGCACACACATTAACACCCCACCAACACACACAAAACCACCTCACACACACTAACCCCCGCACACACACTAACCCCCTCACTCAGACAACCCCACCCACACACACACACTAACCACGCCAGACACACACACACTAACCCCCTTCACACACACTAACTCCCCCACACACACTAACACCCCTCACACACACACACTACCCCCCACACATACAACCCCACCCCCACACACTCACACACACTAACCCCACCCCCACACTCACTTACCCCCCTAGATATGCTAACCCCTGACACACTAACCAACCCCACACACACTGAAGCCCACGGACACTAATCTACCCCCGCACACACTCATCCCCCTCAAACACACTAACCACTCTCACACGCACACTAACTCCCCTTACACACACATTTACCTCCCACACACACACTAACTCCCCTCACACTCACTGACCCCCCTCACACACACTAACCCCACACACACTAACACCCAACGACACACATTAACCTCCGCCCCATACACGCACTAACCCCCCTCCCGCACACACTAACCCCCTCACACACACTAACCCCCATCACACATTAATCCCCATGCACACACACTAACCCCTCACGCACACTGACCCCAGTACAAACACTATCCCCCCACACACACTAACCCCCACACACGCACCAAACCCCCACGCACACATTAACCACCACCCCACACACACGCCAACTCCCCCCACACACACTAACCCCCCCCACACGCGCACTAACCCTCACTCAAATGAATCTTCCCAGACACACACTAAACATCCACACACACACACTAACCCTCCCACACGCGCACTAACCCTCACACACATCAATCTTCCCACACACACACCAATCACCCCCCACACACACTAACCCTCCCACACGCGCACTAACCCTCACACACATCAATCTTCCCACACACACACCAATCACCCCCACACAGACTAACCCTCCCACACCCACTAACCATCCCATACACACTAACACCCCACTAACACACACTTTTCCCCACACACACTAACCCTCCCACACACACACAATCACCCCTACACACACTAATCCTCCCACGCTCACTAACCCCCACAGCAACACACGAACACTCCCACCCACACACTTACACACCGACACACACACTAACCCCATACAGACACTAAACCCTACACACACGCTACCCCCCCCACACACATTAACCCCAACACACACACGAACCCCCCCACACACACACACTAACCCCCCACACACACACTAACCCCCCACACGCGCACTAAACCCCCATACACCCACTGACCCCTCCCCGCACACACTCTGACCCCCACCCACACACACACTAACAACCCACACACACACTAACTCCCCACCAACACACACACACACTAACCCCCGCCCCACACACTTACACACACTAACCACACCACTACACAGGCTTACCCCTCCCAGAGACACTAACAACCCTCACACACACTACCCTCCCCCCCACACACGCACACTAACCCCGCCACATACACAATGACGCCCCTCAGACACTAACCTCCCCAAATTGCACACACTAACCCCCTCACACATACTAACCCCCCTCAACAACACAAAGAGCCCCCACACACACTAACCCCCCACATACGCTAACCACCACAACATACACACTAAACACTCCCCCACACATGTTAACCACTCCCACACACACACTAGCCCCCCTCACACAGTAAACCCCACACGCACTCACTAACCCCCCCCCACACACACACGCACACTCACGAACCCCCCCCACACACACACACACTAACCCCCCACACACAGTAATCCTCGACACACTCACTAACCCCCACCCACACAAACCCAAACACACAGTAACATCCGACACGCACACTAACCCCCCACACACACTCACTAACCCCACCCTCACATAAACACTAAGTCCCCCACACACTTGACCCCACACACACACACAATAACCCCCCACAGTTTAACACCCCCTACAAACACTAACCCCACACACGACTAACCCCCAAACATACGCACTAGCAACCCCCCACACACTAACCCCCTACACACACTAACACACCCACACACAACTAACCCCCCACACACACGCACAAACCGCTCCACACACTCTAACCCCCGTCACACACACACTAAACACCCCCAATAACACTAACCCCCCACACACACTAAACCCCCTCCCACACACTAATCCACCCGCACACTCACTAAACCCCCTCACACAAACTAGCCTCCCCACCCACATACTAAGCCTCCCACACACATTGACCCCACAACCACACTAACACCCCCCCCACACACACACTAAACCCCCACACACACTCCCCCCAACCCCCACACACTCACTAATACCCCCATATACACACTAAACCCCTCTCACACACACTAACCACCCCCACACACACTAAACGCCCCACACACACACTAACCCTCACACACACAGTACCCGCCTCACACACCCACAAACGCACACCCACACACAAACCCCCCCCCCCACACACACACTCACCGCTCTCACACACACACACACTAACACCCCACTCACAGTAATCCCCCCACACACACTAACCCCCCCCACACACACTAACCCCACACACACTAGACCCACCCCACAGACACATTGACTCCCCACAAACACTTACCCCCCACACACACACGAACCACCGACCCCACACACTAACTCCCCACACACAACTACCCCCCCACAGATACGAACTAACACCCCCCACACATCAACACCCACAAACATGCGCTAACCCCTAACACACACTAAACACCCCCAATAACACTAACCCCCCACAGATAAACTACCCCCCCCACACACTAACCCCCCCACACACACACTAACCCCCCTACAAACACACTAAGTCACCCCCCACACACACAGTAATCCCCCCCCGCACACACACTAACTCCCCCCCACACACACACTAACACTCCCACACACTAACCCCCCCACACACACAGTAACCCCCCCACACACACACACACTAACTCTCCCCACACACACACTAACCGCCCACACACACTAACCCCCCAAACACGCAGTAACCCCCCCACAAACACACTAATCACCCCACACTCACTAACCCCCCACACACACTAACCGCCCCTCACACACACACAATACTCCCCCACACACACACTAACCCCCCAAACACGCAGTAACCCCCACCCCACACACACACACTAATCACCCCACAATCATTAACCCCCCCCACACACACTAACCGCCCCTCAAACACACAATACCCCCCCCCCACACACTAACCCCCAAACACGCAGTAACCCCCCTCACACACACACACACTAAACACCCCATACTCACTAACCCCCACCCACACACACTAACCGCCCCTCACACACACACACTAACCCTCCCACGCACACTAACTCCCCCCCACACGCTAACCTCCGTCACACACATATTAAACCAACCTCACACACCATAATCCCCCACCCCACAGGCACACCCACACAGACTTTCTAACCCCACCCCACCCACAAATTAACCCCCCACACATGCTAACCACCAGCACACACACACTAAACACACCGCACACACGCTAAACCCCACCACCCGCACATTAAACTCCCACACACACACTAAGCCCTCCCCACACACACTAACCCCCGCACAAACACGCTAACCCCCCCATGCACACACTAACCACCCCACACACACTAAGACCCACCCATACACACTAAACGCCCCACACACACACTAACCCCCACACACACAGTACCCGCCTCACACACCCACAAACGCACCCACACACACTAACTAACCCCACCTCCACACACACTAACCCCTACACACGCTAACCACCATCACACACTCACCGCCCTCACACATACACACACACACACACAGTAAGCCCCCACACACACTAACCCCCCCACACACACACTAACCGCTCCCCACACACACTAACCCCCGCACAAAAGCAAACCCCCCCCATGCACACACTAACCACCCCACACACTAACACCCCCCACACACACAAACCCCCCCACAAACACTAATCCCCCAACACATACACACTACTCCCCCCCACACACACTAACCCCCACCCCCACACTAACCACCCCCACACACATTAACCCCAACCCCATACAGACTCTAACCGATCCCCCCACACACACAATAACACCCCCCACACACACACTAACCCCCCCCACACACACACTAAACCCCCATCACACACACTAACCGCCCCCACACACACACTAACCTCCCACACACACTAACACCGCCACACACACACTAACCCCCATCCACTCACTAACCTCCCACACACACACTAAGCCCTCCCCACACACTAACCGCCCCCCCCACAAACACACTAACCCCCCCACGCACACACTAACAACCCACACATACTGACCCCCCCACACACACACTAACCCCCCCACAAACACTAAACCACCAACACATATACACTAATCCACCCACGCACACTAACCCCACACACACACTAACCACCCTCACACACATTAAACCCTACCCCGTACACACTCAAGCCGCTCCCCCCCACACAATAACCCCCCACACACATTAGCCCCCCCACACACACTAAACCCCCATCACACACACTAACCACCCCCACACACAGTAACCCCACACACAACCACAAACGCACCCACACATACTCACTGACCCCTCCCCCACAAAAACACTAACTCCCCCACACACTAGACCCCCCCCACACAAAATAACCCGCCCCACACTCTAACAACGCCTACACACAATAAGCCCACACACAACTAACCCCCCACATACACACACGCACTAGCACCCCCACACACTAACCCCCTACACACAATAAACCCCCGACACAGACACTAAACCCCCACCCACACACACATTAACCCCCACACACACTAACCCCCGACACACGCACTAAACCACACACACACACACACACACTAACCACCCCTCACACACACTAACCATCCAGACGCACACGCTAACCCCCCACACAACTACCCCCCTAACACACACAAACTCACCCCACACACAGTAACTCCCCTCACGCACACAGTAAACCCCCAACACACACTAACCACCCCCACGCACACTAACCCCCCACACACTGACTCCCCTACACACACTAAACCCCCCACACACAACTAGCCCCCTATACACAACTAACCAACCAACACACGCACTAACCCCCCCCCCCCCACCACCACCACACGCACGCACTAACCCCTCCTCCCACACACAGAATAACCCCCAACACACACTACTCCCCCACGCACATTACCCACCAAACACATATACTTACCCCCCACTCACACTAACCCCCCCCCCACACACCCATAAACCACCCACACACACTAACCACCCCCCACACACACTACCCCCGCACACACATAGTAACCCCCTCACACACCCACAAACGCACCCACACACACGAACTAACCCCCCCCACACACACTAAAACCTCACACACGCTAACCACCACCACATACACACTAAACACCCGCCCCACGCACACGCTAACCACCGTCGACACACTCACTAACTCCACCACACACACACTAACCCCCAAACATAGTAACCCCCGACACACACGCTAACCCCCCACATACACACTAACACCCCCCACACACACAAACCCACCCCATATACACACACTAACCCCCCCACACACTAACCCCCCCACACACACACATTAACTCCCCCACACACTAGACCCCCCCACACACAATAACCCCCACACTCTAACACCCCCAACACACACTAACCACCCCCACACACACTAACCCCCCACACACTGACCCCCTACACACAAGTAATCCCTAACACACACACTAACCCCCACACATGCTAACCACCACCACACACACACTAATCACCCCGGCACACACACTAACCCCCCACACACGCTAACCACCCCCACACACACACTAACCTCCACATGGACTGACTGATGCCCAATAACCATCCTGGAAATCTCTCTCTAACAGCACAGTGGGTCTACCTACACCACATGGACTGACGGATGTCCAATAACAATCCGGAATTCTCTCTAACTGCACTGTGCGTGTACCTACACCACATGGACTGACGGATGTGCAATAACAATCCTGGCAATTTCTCTCTAACAGCACTGTGGGTGTACCTACATCACATGAACTGGCTGGTGACCAATAAGAGTCCAGGAACTCCCTTCTTGGCGACACTGTGCATCTACCTACACAACATGGAGCAACTGATGTTCAAACGCAATCCTGGAACTGCGTGTGTGCCTACATAGAAACAGAGAACCAGAGAAAACCGGAGCAGGAGGGGCCCAGTCGTCCCTTCATACTGGCTATACCATTCAAGATGATCATGGATGACGATCCAACTCAATACGAATGCCCCCTCCCCCCTTTTCATTAGATCCACTTCGTCCCAAATGAAACATCTAACTGCTGCGAATAAAGGTGGTGTGGATGAGCAGAGAGATCTCGGTGTCCATGTACATAGATCCCTGAAAGGTGCCACCAAGGTTGAGAGGGTTGTTAAGAAGGCGTACGGTGTGTTAGCTTTTATTGGTCGAGGGGTTGAGTTTCAGAGCCATGAGGTCATGTTGCAGCTGTACAAAACTCTGTTGCGGCCGCATTTGGAGTATTTCGTGCAATTCTGGTCGCCGCATTATGGGAAGGATGTGGAAGCATTGGAAAGGGTGCAGAGGAGATTTACCAGAATGTTGCCTGGTATGGAGGGAAGATCTTATGAGGAAAGGCTGAGGGACTTGAGGCTGTTTTCCTTAGAGAGAAGAAGGTTCAGAAGTGACTTAATTGAGGCAGACAAGATGATCAGAGGATTGGATAGGGAGCCTTTTTCCTCGGATGGTGATATCTAGCACGAGGGGACATAGCTTTAACTTGAGTGGAGATAGATATAAGACAGATGTCAGAGGTAGGTTATTTGCTCAGAGAGTAGTAAGGGTGTGGAATGCCCTGCGTGCAACAGTAGTGGACTCGCCAACACTAAGGGCATTCAAATGGTCATTGGATAGACATATGGGCGATAAGGGAATAGTGTAGATGGGCTTTAGAGTGGTTTCACAGGTCGGCGCAACATCGAGGGCCGAAGGGCCTGTACTGCGCTGTAATGTTCTATGTTCTATGTTCTATACAATGTTTTTTCCTCAACTACCTGCTGTGGAAACTAATTGCACAGGTTTACCGCTCTCTGGATGAAAACATTTCTCCTCATCTCTGTCATAAATCGTCTCCCCCGCATCCACAGGTTGTGACATCTGATTCTACAGACAGACCATCGGAGAGATCCTTCCTGTATCTACCCCGTGTCCTCCTGTTAGAATTCCCCGGCTTTCGTTGAAATTCCTCCTCATTCTTCTGAACTCCAGCGAATAGAACTCTAATCGATTCAACCTCTCCTCCTACGTCAGTCCTGCCATCCCAGGATTCAATCTGGTAAACATTGGCTGCACTCTGTCTGCAGCAAGAACATCCTTCCTCTGATGAGGAGTCCAAAACTGCACACAATCGTCCAGGTGTGGCCTCACCAAGGCCCTGTATAATAGCCACAATGCATGGCTGCTCCTGTATTCCAATCATCTCGTGCTGAAGGCAGAGAATTTGCCTCCTGTCCTGCCTGCTGCCCCGGCCTGCTTACACCTTGCAGCGAATGGTGGACGGGGACACCCAGGTCTCGGTGCACATGCCCCTCTCCAAACATATGGCCATTCAGATCATCGTCTGCCTTCTCATCTTTCCCCCAAAGTGGATAATGTCGCATTGATACAAATGATAACGCATCTACCATTCATTTCCCCAGAAACTCAACTTCTCCAAAAGGCATTGCAGGATTAGTGCATCCTCCTCTCAGTTCAACCTCCCACCCAAGTTTCTATGATCTGCATATTTGGAGATATTACATTTTCATCCCTCATCTGAAGTCGGGTAAAACCTGCCCTCCTGACCTGACCTCCAAGTGATTTCAGACCCAAAGCAATGTGGGTTACTGACAACTACCCTCTCAAATGGCCGAGCCGGCCATCCGATTCTGGGCAATGAGGGATGGAAAGAACATGCTTTTCTGATCAGTAACCACCAAATGCCCTGACTGAATCAGTAAAAGGCTGCTGTCTACCACTGGAGGTGATTGCAGATGGCCCTGGAGGAGCTCAGGCAGATGTAGACTTCACACTGCATCACCTCAGCATGGGGACGGGCAGTCTGGGCCGGCTGGATAACTGAGAGACAACAGCAAGGACAGTGACAGAGTGACAGTGGGAGCAGTCTGGGCCGGCTGGGTAACTGAGAGACAACAGCAAGGACAGTGACAGAGTGACATTGGGAGCAGTCTGGGCCGGCTGTTTAACTGAGAGACAACAGCAAGGACACTGACAGAGTGACAGTGGGAGCAGTCTGTGCCGGCTGGATAACTGAGAGACAACAGCAAGGACACTGACAGAGTGACAGTGGGAACAGTCTGGGCCGGCTGGGTAACTGAGAGACAACAGCAAGGACAGTGACAGAGTGACAGTGGGAGCAGTCTGGGCCGGCTGGGTAACTGAGAGACAACAGCAAGGACACTGACAGAGTGACAGTGGGAGCAGTCTGGGCCGGCTGGGTAACTGAGAGACAACAGCAAGGACGCTGACAGAGTGACAGCGGGAGCAGTCTGGACCGGTTGGGTAACTGAGAGACAACAGCAAGGACACTGACAGAGTGACAGTGGGAGCAGTCTGGGCCGGCTAGGTAACTGAGAGACAACAGCAAGGACACTGACAGAGTGCCAGTGGGAGCAGTCTGGGCCGGCTGGGTAACTGAGAGACAACAGCAAGGACACTGACAGAGTGACAGTGGGAGCAGTTTGGGCCGGCTGGTAACTGAGAGACAACAGCAAGGACAGTGACAGAGTGACAGTGGGAGCAATCTGGGCCGGCTGGGTAACTGATAGACAACAGCAAGGACACAGACAGAGTGACAGTGGGAGTAGTCTCGGTCGGCTGGGAAACTGAGAGACAACATCAAGGACACTGACAGAGTGACAGTGGGAGCAGTCTGGGCCGGCTGGGTAACTGAGAGACAACAGCAAGGACACTGACAGAGTGACAGTGGGGGCAGTCTGGAACGGCTGGGCAACTGAGAGACAACAGCAAGGTCACTGACAGAGTGACAGTGGGAGCAGTCTGGGCCGGCTGGGTAACTGAGAGGCAACAGCAAGGACACTGACAGAGTGACAGTGGGAGCAGTCTGGGCCGGCTGGGTAACTGAGAGACAACAGCAAGGACAGTGACAGAGTGACAGTGGGAGCAGTCTGGGCCGGCTGGGTAACTGAGAGACAACAGCAAGGACACTGACAGAGTGACAGTGGGAGCAGTCTGGGCCGGCTGGGTAACTGAGAGACAACAGCAAGGACGCTGACAGAGTGACAGCGGGAGCAGTCTGGACCGGTTGGGTAACTGAGAGACAACAGCAAGGTCACTGACAGAGTGACAGTGGGAGCAATCTGGGCCGGCTGGGTAACTGATAGACAACAGCAAGGACACAGACAGAGTGACAGTGGGAGTAGTCTCGGTCGGCTGGGAAACTGAGAGACAACAGCAAGGACACTGACAGAGTGACAGTGGGAGCAGTCGGGGCCGGCTGGGTAACTGAGAGGCAACAGCAAGGACACTGACAGAGTGACAGTGGGGGCAGTCTGGAACGGCTGGGCAACTGAGAGACAACAGCAAGGTCACTGACAGAGTGACAGTGGGAGCAGTCTGGGCCGGCTGAATAAATTAGAGAAAACAGCAAGGACACTGACAGAGTGACAGTGGGAGCAGTCTGGGCCGGCTGGGTAACTGAGAGACAACAGCGAGGACAGTGACAGAGTGACAGTGAGAGCAGTCTGGGCCGGCTGGGTAACTGAGAGACAACAGCAAGGAAACTGACAGAGTGACAGTGGGAGCAGTCTGGGCCGGCTGGTAACTGAGACACAACAGCAAGGACACTGACAGAGTGACAGTGGGAGCAGTCTGGGCCGGCTGGGTAACTGAGAGACAACAACAAGGACACTGACAGAGTGACAGTGGGAGCAGTCTGGGCCGGCTGGGTAACTGAGAGACAACAGCAAGGACACTGACAGAGTGACAGTGAGAGCAGTCTGGGCCGGCTGGGTAACTGAGAGACAACAGCAAGGACACTGACAGAGTGACAGTGGGAGCAGTCTGGGCCGGCTGGTAACTGAGACACAACAGCAAGGACACTGACAGAGTGACAGTGGGAGCAGTCTGGGCCGGCTGGGTAACTGAGAGACAACAACAAGGACACTGACAGAGTGACAGTGGGAGCAGTCTGGGCCGGCTGGGTAACTGAGAGACAACAGCAAGGACACTGACAGAGTGACAGTGGGAGCAGTCTGGGCCGGCTGGGTAACTGAGAAACAACAGCAAGGACACTGAGAGAGTGACAGTGGGAGCAGTCTGGGCCGGCTGGGTAACTGAGAAACAACAGCAAGGACAATGACAGAGTGACAGTGGGAACAGTCTGGGCCGGCTGGGTAACTGAGAGACAACAGCAAGGACACTGACAGAGTGACAGTGGAGAGACCAGTCTGGGCAGACTTGTTAACAGAGAGACAACAACTAGGATAGTGACAGAGTGACAGTGGTGGCAGCAGTCTCGGTCGGCTGGCAAACTAAGTGACAACAGCAAGGACACTGACACAGTTACAGTGTTGGGAGTAGTCTGGGCCGGCTGGGTAACTGAGCGACAACAGCAAGGACACTGACAGACTGATAGTGGGAGCAGTCTGGGCCGGCTGGGTAACTGAGAGACAACAGCAAGGACACTGACAGAGTGACAGTGGGAGCAGTCTGGGCCGGCTGGGTAACTGAGCGACAACAGCAAGGAAACTGACAGAGTGACAGTAGAAGCAGTCTGGGCCGGCTGGGTAACTGAGAGACAACAGCAAGGACAGTGACAGAGTGACAGTGAGAGCAGTCTGGGCCGGCTGGGTAACTGAGAGACAACAGCAAGGACACTGACAGAGTGACAGTGGTGGGAGCAGTTTGGCTGGCTGGTTAAATTCGAGACAACAGCAAGGACAGTGAAAGAGTGACAGTGGACAGAGCAGTCTGGGCAGACTTGTTAACAGAGAGACAACAGCAAGGACAGTGACAGAGTGACAGTGGTAGCAGTCTGGGATGGCTGGGCAACTGAGAGACAACAGCAAGGACAGTGACAGAGTGACAGTGGTAGTAGTCTCGGCCGGCTGGTAACTGAGAGACAACAGCAAGGACAGTGACAGAGTGACAGTGGGAGCAGTCTGGGCCGGCTGGGTAACTGATAGACAACAGCAAGGACACAGACAGAGTGACAGTGGGAGCAGTCTCGGCCGGCTGGGAAACTGAGAGACAACAGCAAGGACACTGACAGAGTGACAGTGGGAGCAGTCTGGGCCGGCTGAGTAACTGAGAGACAACAGCAAGGACACTGACAGAGTGACAGTGGGGGCAGTCTGGAACGGCTGGGCAAATGAGAGACAACAGCAAGGTCACTGACAGAGTGACAGTGGGAGCAGTCTGGACCGGCTGGGTAACTGAGATACAACAGCAAGGACACTGACAGAGTGACAGTGGGAGCAGTCTGGGCCGGCTGGGTAACTGAGAGACAACAGCAAGGACACTGACAGAGTGACAGTGGGAGCAGTCTGGGCCGGCTGGGTAACTGAGAGACAACAGCAAGGACACTGACAGAGTGACAGTGGGAGCAGTCTGGGCCGGCTGGGTAACTGAGAGACAACAGCAAGGACACTGACAGAGTGACAGTGGGAGCAGTCTGGGCCGGATGGGTAACTGATAGACAACAGCAAGGACACAGACAGAGTGACAGTGGGAGCAGTCTCGGCCGGCTGGGAAACTGAGAGACAACAGCAAGGACACTGACAGTGACAGTGGGAGCAGTCTGGGCCGGCTGGGTAACTGAGAGACAACAGCAAGGACACTGACAGAGTGACAGTGGGGGCAGTCTGGAACAGCTGGGCAACTGAGAGACAACAGCAAGGTCACTGACAGAGTGACAGTGGGAGCAGTCTGGACCGGCTGGGTAACTGAAAGACAACAGCAAGGACACTGGCAGAGTGACAGTGGGAACAGTCTGGGCCGGCTGGGTAACTGAGAGACAACAGCAAGGACAGTGACAGAGTGACAGTGGGAGCAGTCTGGGCCGGCTGGGTAACTGAGGGACAACAGCAAGGACACTGACAGAGTGACAGTGGGAGCAGTCTGGGCCGGCTGAATAACTGAGAGACAACAGCAGGGACACTGACAGAGTGACAGTGGGAGCAGTCTGGGCCGGCTGAATAAATTAGAGAAAACAGCAAGACACTGACAGGGTGACATTGGTGAGAACAGTCTGGGCCGGCTGGTAACTGAGAGACAACAGCAAGGACACTGACAGAGAGACAGTGGGAGCAGTCTGGATCGGCTGGGTAACTGAGAGACAACAGCAAGGACACTGACAGAGGGACAGCGGGAGCAGTCTGGACCGGTTGGGTAACTGAGAGACAACAGCAAGGACAGTGACAGAGTGACAGTGGGAGCAGTCTGGGCCGGCTGGGTAACTGAGAGACAACAGCAAGGACACTGACAGAGTGACAGTGGGAGCAGTCTGGGCCGGCTGGGTAACTGAGAGACAACAGCAAGGACAGTGACAGAGTGACAGTGGGAGCAGTCTGGGCCGGCTGGGTAACTGAGAGACAACAGCAAGGACACTGACAGAGTGACAGTGGGAGCAGTCTGGGCCGGCTGGGTAACTGAGAGACAACAGCAAGGACGCTGACAGAGTGACAGCGGGAGCAGTCTGGACCGGTTGGGTAACTGAGAGACAACAGCAAGGACACTGACAGAGTGACAGTGGGAGCAATCTGGGCCGGCTGGGTAACTGATAGACAACAGCAAGGACACAGACAGAGTGACAGTGGGAGTAGTCTCGGTCGGCTGGGAAACTGAGAGACAACAGCAAGGACACTGACAGAGTGACAGTGGGAGCAGTCTGGGCCGGCTGGGTAACTGAGAGACAACAGCAAGGACACTGACAGAGTGACAGTGGGGGCAGTCTGGGCCGGCTGGGTAACTGAGAGACAACAGCAAGGTCACTGACAGAGTGACAGTGGGAGCAGTCTGTGCCGGCTGAATAAATTAGAGAAAACAGCAAGGACACTGACAGAGTGACAGTGGGAGCAGTCTGGGCCGGCTGGGTAACTGAGATACAACAGCGAGGACAGTGACAGAGTGACAGTGAGAGCAGTCTGGGCCGGCTGGGTAACTGAGAGACAACAGCAAGGAAACTGACAGAGTGACAGTGGGAGCAGTCTGGGCCGGCTGGGTAACTGAGAAACAACAGCAAGGACACTGAGAGAGTGACAGTGGAAGCAGTCTGGGCCGGCTGGGTAACTGAGAGACAACAGCAAGGACACTGAAAGAGTGACAGTGGGAGCAGTTTGGCTGGCTGGTTAAATTAGAGACAACAGCACGGACACTGACAGAGTGACAGTGGGAACAGTCTGGGCCGGCTGGTTAAATTAGAGACAACAGCAAGGACACTGACAGAGTGACAGTGGACAGACCAGTCTGGGCAGACTTGTTAACAGAGAGACAACAACTAGGATAGTGACAGAGTGACAGTGGTGGCAGCAGTCTCGGTCGGCTGGCAAACTAAGTGACAACAGCAAGGACACTGACACAGTTACAGTGTTGGGAGTAGTCTGGGCCGGCTGGGTAACTGAGCGACAACAGCAAGGACACTGACAGAGTGACAGTGGGAGCAGTCTGGGCCGGCTGGGTAACTGAGAGACAACAGCAAGGACACTGACAGAGTGACAGTGGGAACAGTCTGGGCCGGCTGGGTAATGAGAGACAACAGCAAGGACACTGACAGAGTGACAGTGGGAACAGTCTGGGCCGGCTGGGTAATGAGAGACAACATCAAGGACACTGACAGAGTGACAGTGGTGGGAGCAGTTTGGCTGGCTGGTTAAATTCGAGACAACAGCAAGGACAGTGAAAGAGTGACAGTGGACAGAGCAGTCTGGGCAGACTTGATAACAGAGAGACAACAGCAAGGACAGTGACAGAGTGACAGTGGTAGCAGTCTGGGATGGCTGGGTAACTGATAGACAACAGCAAGGACAGTGACAGAGTGACAGTGGTAGCAGTCTCGGCCGGCTGGTAACTGAGAGACAACAGCAAGGACACTGACAGAGTGACAGTGGGAGCAGTCTGGGCCGGCTGGGTAACTGATAGACAACAGCAAGGACACAGACAGAGTGACAGTGGGAGCAGTCTCGGCCGGCTGGGAAACTGAGAGACAACAGCAAGGACACTGACAGAGTGACAGTGGGAGCAGTCTGGGCCGGCTGAGTAACTGAGAGACAACAGCAAGGACACTGACAGAGTGACAGTGGGGGCAGTCTGGAACGGCTGGGCAACTGAGAGACAACAGCAAGGTCACTGACAGAGTGACAGTGGGAGCAGTCTGGACCGGCTGGGTAACTGAGATTCAACAGCAAGGACACTGACCGAGTGACAGTGAGAGCAGTCTGGGCCGGCTGGGTAACTGAGAGACAACAGCAAGGACACTGACAGAGTGACAGTGGGAGCAGTCTGGGCCGGCTGGGTAACTGAGAGACAACAGCAAGGACACTGACAGAGTGACAGTGGGAGCAGTCTGGGCCGGATGGGTAACTGATTGACAACAGCAAGGACACAGACAGAGTGACAGTGGGAGCAGTCTCGGCCGGCTGGGAAACTGAGAGACAACAGCAAGGACACTGACAGAGTGACAGTGGGAGCAGTCTGGGCCGGCTGGGTAACTGAGAGACAACAGCAAGGACACTGACAGAGTGACAGTGGGGGCAGTCTGGAACGGCTGGGCAACTGAGAGACAACAGCAAGGTCACTGACAGAGTGACAGTGGGAGCAGTCTGGACCGGCTGGGTAACTGAGAGACAACAGCAAGGACACTGGCAGAGTGACAGTGGGAGCAGTCTGGGCCGGCTGGGTAACTGAGAGACAACAGCAAGGACACTGACAGAGTGACAGTGGCAGCAGTCTGGGCCGGCTGGGTAACTGAGAGACAACAGCAAGGGCACTGACAGAGTGACAGTGGGAACAGTCTGGGCCGGCTGGGTAACTGAGAGACAACAGCAAGGACACTGGCAGAGTGACAGTGGGAACAGTCTGGGCCGGCTGGGTAACTGAGAGACAACAGCAAGGACACTGACAGAGTGACAGTGGGAACAGTCTGGGCCGGCTGGGTAACTGAGAGACAACAGCAAGGACGCTGACAGAGTGACAGTGGGAGCAGTCTGGGCCGGCTGAATAAATTAGAGAAAACAGCAAGACACTGACAGAGTGACATTGGTGAGAACAGTCTGGGCCGGCTGGTAACTGAGAGACAACAGCATGGACACTGACAGAGTGACAGTGGGAACAGTCTGGGCCGGCTGGTTAAATTAGAGACAACAGCAAGGACACTGACAGAGTGACAGTGGACAGACCAGTCTGGGCAGACTTGTTAACAGAGAGACAACAACTAGGATAGTGACAGAGTGACAGTGGTGGCAGCAGTCTCGGTCGGCTGGCAAACTAAGTGACAACAGCAAGGACACTGACACAGTTACAGTGTTGGGAGTAGTCTGGGCCGGCTGGGTAACTGAGAGACAACAGCAAGGACACTGACACAGTTACAGTGTTGGGAGTAGTCTGGGCCGGCTGGGTAACTGAGCGACAACAGCAAGGACACTGACAGAGTGACAGTAGAAGCAGTCTGGGCCGGCTGGGTAACTGAGAGACAACAGCAAGGACACTGACAGAGTGACAGTGGGAACAGTCTGGGCCGGCTGGTTAAATTAGAGACAACAGCAAGGACACTGACAGAGTGACAGTGGGAGCAGTCTGGGCCGGCTGGGTAACTGAGAGACAACAGCAAGGACACTGACAGAGTGACAGTGGGAGCAGTCTGGGCCGGATGGGTAACTGATTGACAACAGCAAGGACACAGACAGAGTGACAGTGGGAGCAGTCTCGGCCGGCTGGGAAACTGAGAGACAACAGCAAGGACACTGACAGAGTGACAGTGGGAGCAGTCTGGGCCGGCTGGGTAACTGAGAGACAACAGCAAGGACACTGACAGAGTGACAGTGGGGGCAGTCTGGAACGGCTGGGCAACTGAGAGACAACAGCAAGGTCACTGACAGAGTGACAGTGGGAGCAGTCTGGACCGGCTGGGTAACTGAGAGACAACAGCAAGGACACTGGCAGAGTGACAGTGGGAGCAGTCTGGGCCGGCTGGGTAACTGAGAGACAACAGCAAGGACACTGACAGAGTGACAGTGGCAGCAGTCTGGGCCGGCTGGGTAACTGAGAGACAACAGCAAGGACAGTGACAGAGTGACAGTGCGAGCAGTCTGGGCCGGCTGCGTAACTGAGAGACAACAGCAAGGACACTGGCAGAGTGACAGTGGGAACAGTCTGGGCCGGCTGGGTAACTGAGAGACAACAGCAAGGACAGTGACAGAGTGACAGTGGGAGCAGTCTGGGCCGGCTGGGTAACTGAGGGACAACAGCAAGGACACTGACAGAGTGACAGTGGGAGCAGTCTGGGCCGGCTGAATAAATTAGAGAAAACAGCAAGACACTGACAGAGTGACATTGGTGAGAACAGTCTGGGCCGGCTGGTAACTGAGAGACAACAGCAAGGACACTGACAGAGAGACAGTGGGAGCAGTCTGGATCGGCTGGGTAACTGAGAGACAACAGCAAGGACACTGACAGAGTGACAGTGGGAGCATTCTGGGCCGGCTGGGTAACTGAGATACAACAGCGAGGACAGTGACAGAGTGACAGTGATAGCAGTCTGGGCCGGCTGGGTAACTGAAAGACAACAGCAAGGACACTGACAGAGTGACAGTGGGAGCAGTCTGGGACGTCTGGGTAACTGAGAAACAACAGCAAGGACACTGAGAGAGTGACAGTGGGAGCAGTCTGGGCCGGCTGTGTAACTGAGAAACAACAGCAAGGACACTGAGAGAGTGACAGTGGGAGCTGTCTGGGCCGGCTGGGTAACTGAGAGACAACAGCAAGGACACTGACAGAGTGACAGTGGGAGCAGTCTGGGCAGACTTGGTAACAGAGAGACAACAACTAGGATAGTGACAGAGTGACAGTGGTGGCAGCAGTCTCGGTCAACTGGCAAACTAAGTGACAACAGCAAGGACACTGACACAGTTACAGTGTTGGGAGTAGTCTGGGCCGGCTGGGTAACTGAGCGACAACAGCAAGGACACTGACAGACTGATAGTGGGAGCAGTCTGGGCCGGCTGGGTAACTGAGCGACAACAGCAAGGACACTGACAGAGTGACAGTAGAAGCAGTCTGTGCCGGCTGGGTAACTGACAGACAACAGCAAGGTCACTGACAGAGTGACAGTGGTAGCAGTCTGTGCAGGCTGATTAACTGGGAGACAACAGCAAAGACACTGACAGACTGACAGTGGGAGCAGTCTGGGCCGGCTGGGTAACTGAGAGACAACAGCAAGGACACTGACAGAGTGACAGTAGGAGCAGTTTGGGCCGGCTGGGTAACTGAGATACAACAGCAAGGACAGCGACAGAGTGACAGTGGGAGCAGTCTGGGCCGGCTGGGTAACTGAGAGACAACAGCAAGGACAATGACAGAGTGACAGTGGGAGCAGTCTGGGCCGGCTGGGTAACTGAGAGACAACAGCAAGGATACTGACAGAGTGACAGTGGGAGCAGTCTGGGCCGGCTGGGTAACTGAGAGACAACAGCAAGGACAGTGACAGAGTGATAGTGGGAGCAGTCTGGGCCGGCTGGGTAACTCAGAGACAACAGCAAGGACACTGACAGAGTGACAGTGGGAGCAGTCTGGGCCGGCTGGGTAACTGAGAGACAACAGCAAGGACACTGGCAGAGTGACAGTGGGAGCAGTCTGGGCGGTCTGGGTAACTGAGAGACAACAGCAAGGAGACTGACAGAGTGACAGTGGGAGCAGTCTGGACCGGCTGATTAACTGAGAGACAACAGCAAGGACACTGACACAGTGGCAGTGGGAGCAGTCTGGGCCGTCTGGGTAACTGAGATACAACAGCGAGGATAGTGGCAGAGTGACAGTGGGAGCTGTCTGGGCCGGCTGGGTAACTGAGAGACAACAGCAAGGACACTGACAGAGTGACAGTGGGAGCAGTTTGGGCCGGCTGGGTAACTGAGAGACAACAGCAAGGAAAGTGACAGAGTGACAGTGGGAGCAGTATGGGCCGGCTGGGTAACTGAGAGACAACAGCAAGGACACTGACAGAGTGACAGTAGGAGCAGTTTGGGCCGGCTGGGTAACTGAGAGACAACAGCAAGGACAGCGACAGAGTGACAGTGGGAGCAGTGTGGGCCGGCTGGGTAACTGAGAGACAACAGCAAGGACAATGACAGAGTGACAGTGGGAGCAGTCTGGGCCGGCTGGGTAACTGAGAGACAACAGCAAGGATACTGACAGAGTGACAGTGGGAGCAGTCTGGGCCGGCTGGGTAACTGAGAGACAACAGCAAGGACAGTGACAGAGTGATAGTGGGAGCAGTCTGGGCCGGCTTGGTAACTCAGAGACAACAGCAAGGACACTGACAGAGTGACAGTGGGAGCAGTCTGGGCCGGCTTTGTAACTGAGAGACAACAGCAAGGACACTGACAGAGTGACAGTGGGAGCAGTCTGGGCCGGCTGGGTAACTGAGAGACAACAGCAAGGACACTGGCAGAGTGACAGTGGGAGCAGTCTGGGCGGTCTGGGTAACTGAGAGACAACAGCAAGGAGACTGACAGAGTGACAGTGGGAGCAGTCTGTACCGGCTGATTAACTGAGAGACAACAGCAAGGACACTGACACAGTGGCAGTGGGAGCAGTCTGGGCCGTCTGGGTAACTGAGATACAACAGCGAGGATAGTGGCAGAGTGACAGTGGGAGCAGTCTGGGCCGGCTGGGTAACTGAGAGACAACAGCAAGGACACTGACAGAGTGACAGTGGGAGCAGTTTGGGCCGGCTGGGTAACTGAGAGACAACAGCAAGGAAAGTGACAGAGTGACAGTGGGAGCAGTATGGGCCGGCTGGGTAACTGAGAGACAACAGCAAGGGCACTGACAGAGTGACAGTGGGAGCAGTGTGGGCCGTCTGGGTAACTGAGAGACAACAGCAAGGACAGTGACAGAGTGACAGTGGGAGCAGTGTGGGCCGGCTGGGTAACTGAGAGACAACAGCAAGGACAGTGACAGAGCGATAGTGGGAGCAGTCTGGGCCGGCTGGGTAACTGAGAGACAACAGCAAGGACACTGACAGAGTGACAGTGGGAGCAGTCTGGGCCGGCTGGGTAACTCAGAGACAACAGCAAGGACAGTGAGAGAGTGACAGTGGGCGCAGTCTGTGCTGGCTGATTAACTGAGAGACAACAGCAAGGACACTGACAGAGTGGCAGTGGGAGCAGTCTGGGCTGGCTGGGTAACTGAGATACAACAGCGAGGACAGTGGCAGAGTGACAGTGGGAGCAGTCTGGGCCGGCTGGGTAACTTAGAGACAACAGCAAGGACACAGACAGAGTGACAGTGGGAGTAGTCTCGGTCGGCTGGGAAACTGAGAGACAACAGCAAGGACACTGACAGAGTGACAGTGGGAGCAGTCTGGGCCGGCTGGGTAACTGAGAGGCAACAGCAAGGACACTGACAGAGTGACAGTGGGGGCAGTCTGGAACGGCTGGGCAACTGAGAGACAACAGCAAGGTCACTGACAGAGTGACAGTGGGAGCAGTTTGGGTCGGCTGATTAATAGAGAGACAGCAAGGACAGTGACAGAGTGACAGTGGAAGCAGTATGGGCCGGCTGGGTAACTGAGAGGCAACAGCAAAGACACTGACAGAGTGACAGTGGGAGCTGTCTGGGCCGGATGGGTAACTGAGAAACAACAGCAAGGACACTGACAGAGTGACTGTGCGAGCAGTCTGGGCCGGCTGGGTAACTCAGAGACAACAGCAAGGACACTGACAGAGTGACAGTGGGAGCAGTCTGGAACGGCTGGGTAACTGAGAGTCAAAAGCAAGGACAGTGAGAGAGTGACAGTGGGCGCAGTCTGTGCTGGCTGATTAACTGAGAGACAACAGCAAGGACACTGACAGAGTGACAGTGGGAGCAGTCTGTGCTGGCTGATTAACTGAGAGACAACAGCAAGGACACTGACAGAGTGGCAGTGGGAGCAGTCTGGGCTGGCTGGGTAACTGAGATACAACAGCGAGGACAGTGGCAGAGTGACAGTGGGAGCAGTCTGGGCCGGCTGGGTAACTTAGAGACAACAGCAAGGACACAGACAGAGTGACAGTGGGAGTAGTCTCGGTCGGCTGGGAAACTGAGAGACAACAGCAAGGACACTGACAGAGTGACAGTGGGAGCAGTCTGGGCCGGCTGGGTAACTGAGAGGCAACAGCAAGGACACTGACAGAGTGACAGTGGGGGCAGTCTGGAACGGCTGGGCAACTGAGAGACAACAGCAAGGTCACTGACAGAGTGACAGTGGGAGCAGTTTGGGTCGGCTGATTAATAGAGAGACAGCAAGGACAGTGACAGAGTGACAGTGAGAGCAGTCTGGGCCGGCTGGGTAACTGAGAGGCAACAGCAAAGACACTGACAGAGTGACAGTGGGAGCTGTCTGGGCCGGCTGGGTAACTGAGAAACAACAGCAAGGACACTGACAGAGTGACTGTGCGAGCAGTCTGGGCCGGCTGGGTAACTGGGAGACAACAGCAAGGACACTGACAGAGTGACAGAGGCAACAGGCTGGGCCGGCTGAATAACTGAAGGGCAACAGCAAAGGTGCGACAGGGTGATAGTGTGAGCAGTCTGTATCTACTAGGTAACTGAGGGACAACAGCAGGGACACTGATAGAATGAAAGTGAAAGCAGTCAGGGCTGTCTGGGTAACTGAAAGACAACAGCCATGAGACTGACAGAGGGACAGTGCTGGGAGCAGTCTGGGCCGGCTGGATAAATTGGAGAAAACAGCATAGTCACTGACAGAGTGACAGTGGGAGCTGTCTGGGCCGGCTGGGTAACTGATAGGCAACAGCAAGGACACTGACAGAGTGACAGTGGGAGCAGACTGGGCCGGCTGGGTAACTGAGAGACAACATCAAGGACAGTGACAGAGTGTCAGTGGTGGGAGCAGTCTGAGCCGGATGGGTAACTGAGAGACAACAGCAAGGACACTGACAGAGTGACAGTGGGAGTAGTCTGGGCCGGCTGGGTAACTGAGAGACAACAGCAAGGACAGTGACAGAGTGACAGTGGGAGTAGTCTGGGCCGGCTGGGTAACTGAGAGAAAACAGCAAGGACACTGACAGAGTGACAATGGGAGCAGTCTGGGCCGGCTGGGTAACTGAGAGACAACAGCAAGGACAGTGCCAGAGAGACAGTGGGAGCAGTCTGGGCCGGCTGGGTAACTGAGAGACAACAGCAAGGACACTGACAGAGTGACAGTGGGAGCAGTCTGGGCCGGCTGGGTAACTGAGAGACAACAGCAAGGACACTGACAGAGAGACAGTGGGAGAAGTCTGGGCCGGATGGGTAATTGAGAGACAACAGCAAGGACGCTGGCAGAGTGACAGTGGGAGCAGTCTGGGACGGCTGGTTAACTGAGAGACAACAGCAAGGACACTGACAGAGTGACAGTGGGAGCAGTCTGGGACGGCTGGTTAACTGAGAGACAACAGCAAGGACGCTGACAGAGTGACAGTGGGAGCAGTCTGGGGCTGCTGGGTAACTGAGAGACAACAGCAAGGACACTGACAGAGTGACAGTGGGAGCAGTCTGGGCCGTTTGGGTAACTGAGAGACAACAGCAAGGACACTGATGGAGTGACAGTGTGAGCAGTTTGTCCGGCTCGGTAACTGAGAGAGAACAGCAAGACACTAACGGAGTGACAGTGGAGGGAGCAGTTTGGCCGGCTGGTTAAATTAGAGACAACAGCAAGTACATGGATAGAGTGACAGTGGAGAGGGCAGTAGGGGCCGGCTGGTTAACTGAGAGACAACAGCAAGGACAGTGAAAGATTGTCAGTGGGAGCAGTCTAGACCGGCTGGATAACTGACAGACAAAAACAAGGTCACTGACAGAGTGACTGTGGGAGTAGTCTTGGCCGGCTGGGTAACTGGGCGACAACAGCAAGTACACTAGCAGAGTGACAGTGGGAGCAGTCTGGGCCGACTGGGTAACTGAGAGACAACAGCCAGGAAAGTGACAGAGTGACAGTGGGAGCAGTCTGGGCCGGCTGGGTAACTGAGAGACAACAGCAAGGACACTGACAGAGTGACAGTGGGAGCAGTCTGGGCCGGCTGGGTAACTGAGAGACAACAGCAAGGACACTGACAGAGTGACAGTGGGAGCAGTCTGGGCCGGCTGGGTAACTGATAGACAACAGCAAGGACACTGACAGAGTGACAGTGGGAGCAGTCTGGACCAGCTGGTTAACTGAGAGACAACAGCGAGGACACTGACAGAGTGACAGTTGGAGCAGTCTGGGCCGGCTGGGTAACTGAGAGACAACAGCAAGGACACTGACAGAGTGACAGTGGGAGCAGTCTGGGTCGGCTGGGTTTCTGAGAGACAACAGCAAGGACACTGACAGAGTGACAGTGGGAGCAGTCTGGGCCGGCTGTGTAACTGAGAGACAATAGCAAGGACACTGACAGAGTGACAGTGGGAGCAGTCTGGGCCGTTTGGGTAACTGAGAGACAACAGCAAGGACACTGACGGAGTGACAGTGTGAGCAGTTTGTCCGGCTCGGTAACTGAGAGAGAACAGCAAGACACTAACGGAGTGACAGTGGAGGGAGCAGTTTGGCCGGCTGGTTAAATTAGAGACAACAGCAAGTACATGGATAGAGTGACAGTGGAGAGGGCAGTAGGGGCCGGCTGATTAACTGAGAGACAACAGCAAGGACAGTGAAAGATTGTCAGTGAGAGCAGTCTGGGCCGGATGCGCAACTGAGAGACACCAGCAAGGACACTGACAGAGTGACATTGGGAGCAGTCTAGACCGGCTGGATAACTGACAGACAAAAACAAGGTCACTGACAGAGTGACTGTGGGAGTAGTCTTGGCCGGCTGGGTAACTGGGGGACAACAGCAAGTACACTGACAGAGTGACAGTGGGAGCAGTCTGGGCCGACTGGGTAACTGAGAGACAACAGCCAGGAAAGTGACAGAGTGACAGTGGGACCAGTCTGGGCCGGCTGGGTAACTGTAGAAGCCAGGTATTTCGAATACAACTAGTATAGGTAAAAGATAGCTGTTTAAGCATAAATGTTGAGCCCCAGTTTTAAATACCCATTTATACAGAATAATTCTCTTTTACTGAAGTCCGTTGTTCTGGCAAATGCATATTTTCAAAGACAGTGTGACATTAAAACAGCACAGTTGCAAGGTAATTTGACACTGCTTGAGCTAATTGTCAAGGCCAAGGGATGAATACACAGCAACATGAATGCACCATTGTTCACAATGCAGATAACAGCTAGGTCAGAAAAGCTGATGTTGCACATTGAAGATGGACGGCTTGCCATCAAATCAAATGTGTTTGAGTCTAACCCAAAGCAATTAGGATTATATTGGGGTGTGATTAGATGACTTAAGACAGATATGAAAGTGTATAACTGAAAAGTTTCCGCCCGCCACTTTAGTGTATTGTCTGTGGTGTATTGTCTTTGGGGGTGTGTTGTGCGAAGATGTCTTTGTGTTGTCTTTCTGTTAGTTTAGTCAGTTTTGTCCTTGATAGTCTCCATTTTAGAAATGTCTTTGGGGGTTCTGTCAGTCTACCAGTCTGTGTCAGTGATGTTAGTCCACTTTTGACTTTGAGTTTGAGTTTAGCTGAAGATTAGCTCTCTCTCTCTTCATGTTTCATTGCCAGACTTTGATCTTTTAAAAGTTACTTTCGAGCTGTCTGCCTAAGCAAAGAAAGATAATGTCTGTAATTCTCTGAAAGATTCGAATTGTCTCGAATTGCCTTTTAAATGACTTTCAAAATGTAATCAAGCAACTACAAATAAAATAATTCTTTTTGGCACCTGAGGAGTTTATACTGCAAATTTCTGCTGAGTTCCAGTATTCGCAAAGTGCTACTGATAACCGATTAGCAGAGATGATATAAATTCCTTCAACTATACACAGACGAATAATACAAGGAATCAAACAACTTAACACAGTCTACAAATAGTACAAATCTTACAACTTGTCGTATTGCGCCAGGACTTGATTCATCAACTAAGCTTCCCCCAAACTTGGCGTAGTTCGACAGGTTAAGATCACATAAATTATAGATTCCTATTGTAACTGAGAGACAACAGCCAGGACAGTGACAGAGTGACAGTGGGAGCAGTCTGCGCCGGCTGGGTAACTGAGAGTCAACAGCAAGGACAGTGACAGAGTGACAGTGGAGAGAGCAGTCTGGGCCGGCTGGGTAACTGGGGGACAACAGCAAGTACACTGAAAGAGTGACAGTGGGAGCAGTCTGAACCGACTGGGTAACTGAGAGACAACAGCAAGGACACTGACAAAGTGACAGTGGGAGCACTCTGGGCCGGCTGGGTAACTGGGGGACAACAGCAAGTACACTGACAGAGTGACAGTGGGAGCAGTCTGGGCCGGCTGGGTAACTGAGAGACAACAGCAAGGACAGTGACAGAGTGACAGTGGGAGCAGTCTGGGCCGGCTGGGTAACTGGGGGACAACAGCAAGTACACTGACAGAGTGACAGTGGGAGCAGTCTAGGCCGGCTGCGTAACTGAGAGACAACAGCAAGGACACTGACAGAGTCACAGTGGGAGCACTCTGGGCCGGCTGGGTAACTGGGGGACAACAGCACGGATAGTGACAGAGTGACAGTGTGAGCAGTCTGGGCCGGCTGGGTAACTGGGGGACAACAGCAAGTACACTGACAGAGCGACAGTGGGAGCAGTCTGGGCCGGCTGGGTAACTGAGAGTCAACAGCAAGGACAGTGACAGAGTGACAGTGGAGAGAGCAGTCTAGGCCGGCTGGGTAACTGGGGGACAACAGCAAGTACACTGACAGAGTGACAGTGGGAGCACTCTGGGCCGGCTGGGTAACTGGGGGACAACAGCAAGTACACTGACAGAGTGACAGTGGGAGCAGTCTAGGCCGGCTGCGTAACTGAGAGACAACAGCAAGGACACTGACAGAGTCACAGTGGGAGCAGTCTGGGCCGGCTGGGTAACTGAGAGACAACAGCAAGGTCACTGACAGAGTGACAGTGGGAGCAGTCTGGGCCGGCTGGGTAACTGGGGGACAACAGCAAGGACAGTGACAGAGTGACAGTGGGAGCAGTCTGGGCCGGCTGGGTAACTGAGAGACAAAAGGAAGTTCAAAGACAGAGTTACAGAGGGAGCAGTCTGGGCCGGTTGGGTGACTGAGAGACAACAGCAAGAACACTGACAGTGACAGTGGGAGCAGTTTGGGTCGGCTGATTAATAGAGAGACAGCAAGGACAGTGACAGAGTGACAGTGGGAGCAGTATGGGCCGGCTGGGTAACAGCGAGACAACAGCAAGGACACTGAGAGAGTGACAGTGGGAGCAGTCTGGACCGGCTGGGTAACTGAGAGACAACAGCAAGGACACTGACAGAGTGACAGTGGGAGCAGTCTGGGCCGGCTGGGTAACTGAGAGACAACAGCAAGGACACGGACAGAATGACAGTGGGAGCAGACTGGGCCGGCTGGGTAACTGAGAGACAACAGCAAGGACACTGACAGAGTGACAGTGGGAGCAGTCTGGGCCGGCTGGGTAACTGAGGGACAACAGCAAGGACACTGACAGTATGACAGTGGGAGCAGACTGGGCCGGCTGGGTAGCTGAGAGACAACAGCAAGGACACTGACAGAGTGACAGTGGAGCAGTCTGGGCCGGCTGGGTAACTGAGAAACAACAGCAAGGACACTGACAGAGTGACAGTGGGAGCAGTCTGGGCCGGCTGGGTAACAGAGAGACAACAGCAAGGACACTGACAGAGTGACAGTGGGAGCAGTCTGGGCCGGCTGGGTAACAGAGAGACAACAGCAAGGGCACTGACAGAGTGACAGTGGGAGCAGTCTGGGCCGGCTGGGTAACTGAGAAACAACAGCAAGGACACTGACAGAGTGACAGTGGGAGCAGTCTGGACCGGCTGGGTAACTGAGAGACAACAGCAAGGTCACTGACAGAGTGACAGTAGTGAGAGCACAAATGCTGGGTGAGGACAGCGGCTTCATGCTCACTGGTGTCACTGTCATTCTGATGGGGCAGTGCCTCAGGAACCCTGTAATCTGCTGGATCACAGACTGTTGTGAGAGTCCGTGTGTCACATTGAGATCTGAGATCCACAGCTGTCTGAGTTTGCATGCTGTTTGAGATTCCGCTGGAGCAGTCAGACATCAGGAAGTTGGTCTACACGGGGAGCTGTGTGAGGGACCTGCAGAATCTCTATCACAGGCTAGTCTGCTAATGCTCCTCTGCACGGTCTACAACTTTGATGGTAGGTAGACTACACTCCAAGCTCAGCATCTTGGCCTCTGTCTCAGTGCCAGGCTGCTTCTCTGGCCAGTAGACTCTCTTACAAGGTCTGTCAATGCAGCAATGCATGTTCAGCAGTGTTTTCCTGTTGTCTGCAGCACCAACATCCCAATCTGTATCCAATGCAGCAGAACAGGTTAAGTGATGTTTTCGCTGGGGCATCAGACCAGGAATGTACTTCCCCCATCGGGGCGCCAGTCTATTATGGTCCCCGAGCAAATAACAGTATTTATATTGGTTGTTTTATTCATGAGACATTGAATCGAATGTAACATTTCCATTTGAACGAATCTCTTAGGGTGATTATTCCAGATGTCTATTTTACCCTGATGGGGCTGTGGAACATTGTGTCTGTCAGTGGTGTGCGGTGAGCTGGGTGTCTGATGGGGCTGTGGTACATTGTGTACTGTCAGTGGTGTGCGGTGAGCTGGGTGACTGATGGGGGTGTGGTACATTGTGTACTGTCAGTGGTGTGCGGTGCGCTGGGTGTCTGATGGGGTGTGGTACATTGTGTACTGTCAGTGGTGTGCGGTCTATTGGGTGTCTGGTGGGGGTGTGGTTCATTGTGTACTGTCAGTGGTGTGTGGTGTGCTGGTTGCCTGATGGGGGTGTAGTATATTGTGTACTGTCAGTGGTGTGCGGTGTGCTCTGTGTCTGATGGGGCTGTTGTCATTGTGTACTGTCAGTGGTGTGCGGTGTGCTGGGTGTCTGATGGGGCTGTGGTACATTGTGTACTGTCAGTGGCTTGCGGTGTGCTGGGTGTCTGATGGGGGTGTAGCATATTGTGTACTGTCAGTGGTGTGCGGTGTGCGTGTGTCTGATGGGTGTGTGGTACATTGTGTACTGTCAGTGGTGTGCGGTGTGCTGGGTGTCTGATGGGGGTGTGGTACATTGTGTACTGTCAGTGGTGTGCGGTGTGCTGTGTGTCTGATGGGGGTGTGGTTCATTGTGTACTGCCAGTGGTGTGCGGTGTGCTGGGTGTCTGATGGAGGTGTGGTACATTGTGTACTGTCAGTGGTGTGCGGTGTGCTCGGTGTCTGATTGGGGTTGTGTTACATTGTGTACTGTAAGTGGTGTGCGGTGAGCTGAGTGTCTGATGGGGCTGTGGTACATTGTGTACTGTCAGTGGTGTGTGGTGTGCTGAGTGTCTGATGGGGGTGTGGTACATTGTGTACTGTCAGTGGTGTGCGGTGTGCTGGATGCCTGATGGGGATGTGGTACATTGTGTACTGTCAGTGGTGTGTGGTGTGCTGGGTGCCTGATGGGGGTGTGGTACATTGTGTACCGTCAGTGATGTGCGGTGTGCTGGGTGTCTGATGGGGGTGTGGTACACTGTGTACTGTCAGTGGTGTGTGGTGTGCTGGGTGTCTGATGGGGGTGTGGTACATTGTGTACTGTCAGTGGTGTGTGGTGCGCTGGGTGTCTGATGGGGGTGTGGTAAATTGTGTACTGTCAGTGGTGTGTGGTGAGCTGGGTGTCTGATGGGGGTGTGGTATATTGTGTACCGTCTGTGTTGTGCGGTGTGCTGGGTGTCTGATGGGGCTGTGGTACATTGTGTACTCTCAGTGGTGTGTGGTGCGCTGGGTGTCTGATGGTGCTGTGGTACATTGTGTACTGTCAGTGGTGTGCGGTGTGCTGGGTGCCTGATGGGGGTGTGGTACTTTGTGTAATGTCAGTGGTGTGCGGTGTGCTGGGTGCCTGATGGAGGTGTGGTACATTGTGTAATGTCAGTGCTGTGCGGTGTGCTGGGTGTCTGATGGGGGTGTGATACATTGTGTACTGTCAGTGGTGTGTGGTGTGCTGGGTGTCTGATGGGGGTGTGGTACATTGTGTACTGTCAGTGGTGTGCGGTGTGCTGGGTGTCTGATGGGGGTGTGGTACATTGTGTACTGTCAGTGGTGTGCGGTGTGCTGGGTGTCTGATGGGGGTGTGGTACATTGTGTACTGTCAGTGGTGTGCGGTGTGCTGGGTGTCTGATGGTGCTGTGGTATTTGTGTGCTGTCAGTGGTGTGCGGTATGCTGGGTGTCTGATGGGGGTGTGGTACATTGTGTACTGTCAGTGGTGTGCGGTGTGCTGGGTGTCTGATGGGGGTGTGGTACATTGTGTACTGTCAGTGGTGTGCGGTGTGCTGGGTGTCTGATGGTGCTGTGGTATTTGTGTGCTGTCAGTGGTGTGCGGTGTGCTGGGCGCCTGATGGGGGTGTGGTACATTGTGTAATGTCAGTGGTGTGCAGTGTGCTGGGTGCCTGAAGGGGGTGTGGTACATTGTGTAATGTCAGTGCTGTGCGGTGTGCTGGGTTTCTGATGGGGGTGTGGTACATTGTGTACTGTCAGTGGTTTGCGGTGTGCTGGGTGCCTGATGGGGATCTGGTACATTGAGTACTGTCAGTGGTGTGTGGTGTGCTGGGTGTCTGATGGGGGTGTGGTACATTGTGTACTGTCAGTGGTGTGCGGTGTGCTGGGTGTCTGATGGGGATGTGGTTCATTGTGTACTGTCAGTGGTCTGTGGTGAGCTGGGTGTCTGATGGGGGTGTGGTACATTGTGTACTGTCAGTGGTGTGCGGTGTGCTGGGTGTCTGATGGGGGTGTGGTACATTGTGTACTGTCAGTGGTGTGTGGTGTGCTGGGTGTCTGATGGTGCTGTGGTACATTGTGTAATGACAGTGGTGTGCGGTGTGCTGGGTGTCTGATGGGGGTGTGGTACATTGTGTACTGTCAGTGGTGTGTGGTGTGCTGGGTCTCTGATGGTGCTGTGGTACATTGTGTACTGACAGTGGTGTGCGGTGTGCTGGGTGTCTGATGGGGGAGTGGTACATTGTGTACTGTCAGTGGTGTGCGGTGTGCTGGGTGTCTGATGGTGGTGTGGTACATTATGTACTGTCAGTGGTGTGTGGTGAGCTGGGTGTCTGATGGGGCTGTGGTACATTGTGTACT